>NW_024354875.1:41670169-42270855 GCF_902729225.1 Pteropus medius
ACATAAACCAGAGGTCCGTCTTTTCGCCTTCTATCTTCTTCCAGTAGCATCTTCAAGCCCCCCGCCCCCCCACCCCCACCTCCCCAACTATCAACATAAGCACTTATGAGCTCTACAAATGGGTGGTGATTGTACTGGTCGGAGGGGAGGAGGCATTCTAAGACTCTGAACAGGATCCAACCTCCAAGCTAAAAATACATTAAAAACAAATAAAATCAAATAACCCAAGCCCAATGGGTAGCAACTGTCTAGAGGGAGAAGCAGCTTCTGGCACCTGCCTGAATACGCTGCAGTTGGAAGCGGTTGGCTTTGGTATTGAATTATTAATTTATTTATCCCCTAACACCCTCCCTCAACCCCGACTGCTAGGCAAGAAATCTCTGTCTCTTCATTTCCCCCTCCGCCCCCACCTCACAGGAGTCTCCCACTTCTCGGTGGCTGGCCGTTCCGCCTCCCGCCCACGGTGGCCTCGCGTTCCTGGCCCTCTGCGGTCGCGGCGCTGCGCGGGGGGCGTCCCGCTCGGTGCGCGCTCCCACTCGCGCCGCGACCCTCGAGGCCGGGTCCCGGCGGCGGTGGGGGAGGGTGGGGAGAGGGAGGCAGCGGGTGACAGATGTACTCCTCTGACAGCTCTCAGTATCAGCCCAGTGGCTCCCTGCCATTGGCTCAGTGCAATGGACCGGCAACGCCGCTCACTATAATAACACTCATGCCTGCCAGCAGCAGCAACTCCGAGTGCGGGCACCGAGCGCGGGGGATGCTGCCGCCGCCGCCGCCGCAGCTGCTACCGCTCGGGCGGCTCCCGCTGCCCGGCTCCGCTCGGCCGCCGAGCCTGCACTGACTCCCGCTCCGCTCTGTGCAGCCTTCCTGGCCCGCCCCTCCCAGCCCGCGATCCTCCCGCGGGGCACCTCGCCCCAGGGAGAATTAGGAGAGAAAGAGGGACTGAAGGAGAGCGTGGCCAGCATGCGGAGGCGGAGGAGCCCGGGCGCGCACGGCAGAGGGGTGTAGTGAGCCTGTCTCTGGAGGGCGTGCGAGAGAGGCGGAGGTTCGTCCTCCCCGCAGGTCCCTAGCCCACCCTTCCCAAGCTCCGGCGCGCTGCGGCTGCGGGCGCGGGGTGCATGGGAGCGGCGGCTGCGGTGGAGGAGGCGGCGGCTGCCCCATGGAGTGTTACTACATTGTCATCAGCTCCACGCATCTCAGCAACGGACACTTTCGCAACATCAAGGGAGTTTTCCGGGGCCCTCTCAGCAAGAACGGGAACAAAACTCTGGTAATCGCTTCTGTCCTCCTTCCCCCCACTCCCTTCTCACCCTGTCTCCCTGTCTCTTGTCTAAGAGGGCATTTGGAGGATTGAGGTTACTGTGAGATTTCGGAGGCGCTGGGATTCAATTTGGTTTATAACGTATTCAATTATTTATCTTATGGGTGCGGGGTGAGAATTAGGTGTAGAAAAAGACAGGAATCTTGGGAAAGCTGTGATCCAGGGCTTTGGTTGACACTTCGACAATGCTCCGGGACTGCATCTCACTCCATAATGCTGAAGATTACTCCAGTTTCTCCTAATAAGAAAGAAAAGGAAAATTCTCTAACCCCAAGTGACCCCATAACATTTTTCGGCTTAGGAAGCTGAAGGTGAATGAGGATGTGGGTGTCTCTGATGGAGACAGGGAGCCATGTGGCTGGTGGCCTGGAGCAAGTGGAGGGATGGAAGGATGGTCTCAGAAGGAGTTTCTATTCGGGCTGTCTCCTGAAGGACTGGTAGCAAACTTCTCTAGTGAGAAGTTGTCAGTACTAAGCTTAACTGAGTGACTCCAGAACCCCAAGCCGTCAACTTTAAGCTATTTACTCAAAAGATGTTGGAGATAAGTGTGAGGGGCGAGCCACTAGGAAACATGCTATAGACAAACAGAACCCATGCAGTCGCTGGGAGGTTCTCACTGGACCACAGAGCTTCATCTTTCAGCATCCTACTAGGAAGAGCACTCCTGATTGGTGGGAGAAGATGTGCTGAGCATTGAGATAGTGCAGGATGATAGCTCTTACTTCTCCCAAATCCCCTCTTAGCTACAAAATTTCCCTGAAGAACTGACTCCCCTGTATTGGCATCTCCGGAGAAGTATACACTTCAGTAAAGAAAAAAGGCTCATTAGGCTAAGTACTGCAAAGAGGGTAAAGCCAGAGTAAAGTGGTAATATGCAAATGTATATATCCCTAAAATCCAGATCCATTAGCAAGCAGTAACCCCCCCCTTTTTTTTACAGTGTTAATCTAGCCTGAATAGGTAGAGTAGAAGTTTAAGCACAGACACAATCCAAATTTAAATACAGTATTCTTAATCTACTTATCTTTATATATATTAAAATATGATTCTACATATTTTTAATGTCCTCTGATGTGTTTTCCAAGAATAAAAAGTTCTCATCAGAAGTTTTAAGTGAATTCTGACATTGTTATGATGATTCGATTATTTTTTCTTTTTCCTATGTATCTATTGGATCCCTCCTCTTAGCTCATTTAAGAGTTCAAGAAGCAGGGTTAGTTTGTTGCTTTTATTATTGTTCTGGATAAGATTGTTGTTGTTGAACAAAAGAAAGGGCAAATATTCTTCTGTGGTCGTTCTTAATGGAGTACTATACAGAGCAGTAGGCAAAGGCTAAGGGAATTATTGAGATTATTCTAGCTCAATTTAGAGGACTGAACCTGTAGGAAAGTAAACTTTTTTTGGGGGAGAGGGGTCTTCATTTTGCAGAAAGTATGCTTTTTTTTTAAAAAAAAAGTCAAGTTTCACTATGGGAAAGGGTAAACTTATTGAACAAGATCTTATCTCCATATTACAAATACAATGTAGGTGCTAAAACTATACCATAGAGTTCATAGAAAAAAATATTTATTTGCCATACCTCGACTTGTTAAAGTTATGGTAGTCTTGATGTTTCAGTCAACTTTGTCTTTCTAACAATGGTTGAACTTGCTTACGCTGACTTGTTTGTTATGGGTTTGAAATTAATTAGTTTTTTATCACTCATATCAATAAAGAATAGGTTAAAGTCTAGATTTGCCAGTGTAACTTTGGGATTAAAATGGATGTTAACTTGCAGCTACTTTGATGAGAAGAATCAATCTGAATATGTACAAATGTCAGAAGCAACAAACAGATAAAAAGTCTTAGAAATAGCTCTTATCATACTTCTCTTAGTTATAATAAAAGGATTTATAGAGACTTCATAGCTAGTCCTTTCAGGTTCTATTCCTATACTTCCCAAGTTTGTACCTCCTTTTAAGAGATTTATAGTGACAGAAGCAATGTATATTTTTATATATGGTCCAACTATATTCAAAACTATTACTTAACAATGTGATATATGTCATATGTTTATTTTCTTTTGATGATTTTGTTATTGAAGAGAATGAGACATATCTAACCTTTAAGTATAACAAGAGATTCTAAATATATGTATAAGTGAATTTTTTGTTAAAGGACATTTATTCTTTATAAACATCTATAGTGACCTAAAAATGTACTATTTACAGCATATAAGATGCCATGAGGACTTACTATAAGCTAAAACTTTACTATAAGCTAAAAACAGAAAACTGAATCTGAAACTTCTCAGAATTAGCAACCTTAATAAGAAACACAAATCTTAAACATGTGTATGTATTACATTTTAAACAGTTTCAAGTGAGAATTTATGGTTATGTTTTTAGACTCAGTTTCATAGAATAATAATTATGAGCTCTTTTTACTTTCTTGTCTATTTGATTTTGACATATTTTGAATTTTTCTTTTAAAAACATCATCACATTCTTGCCTTTTGAAATGTGTACTAAGTTAAGAGGACTTTTTTTTTTAAAGCACAACTTAAAACAAAAAACGTTCAAGGAAAAGGTATTTTGATTTTTCCAAAGAAATTCCAAGTATTTTCAATTACCAGATAAATAATGGATATTCTGAATATTTTTAAAATACAGATTTTGAAAAAATGATTTTATTACTGTTAATACAGTGATATTTCATGAATTAAAAGTTATTTGGAGAATAAAATTATGTATAGAATAGAACATTGGTTTTGGTGAACTGATTTAAGATAGCCTATCACTGTTAATAGAGTGATATTTCATAAATTAAAAGTTACTTAGAAGATAAAATTACATATAGAATAAAACATTGGTTTCAGTGACATTGATTAATTGCTTTAGTACTAAATCTAGAATGTAATCCTGCCACTCATATTGAGATGATCAAAATGTACAGTCCTTTCCATAGGCCACATTATGCCACTCATACATAAAATTTTTAAAAAGTACTTAAAGTTTAATTCTGTTGTCAATCTTGACCCTATTTCTGAGCTTTTAAAGATATTCTTCTTGACAATTTTAACTGAGAATAAGCAAATTTCCATTTTGCAATGTGTTACGCGCAAAGAGAAAGGTCACTCTGCTTGTTATGACTTGTGTTATAAATAGCATCATATCTGTGATATAGCTTTAATTCCATGGAATAAGAAATAAGCTAATATTTTATTAGTGCTCCAGAATATTCTGAATAAGTTATATGGTTCAATGGTAATGAATTAAGTTTACCTTTTACATATACTTGTTCTTTTTCCCTAGATTTTCCCAAACCACCATTGTATATGTAATTGTTTATTGGATAAAGACATCTTGTTAAACTTATGTTTTTCAATTGATCTACAGAATTTATTTGCTTTAATTATATATATTTAAAACACTTAAATATATATTTCAATATATTTGATACAGAATTTAAATATATATTTAATCACTTTTAATACAGAATTTGGGATATGCCTTTGGAACTTTGGAAATCATTACTAATTTGTTCATTACATTCTGTTAGTCATCATTTTTGTATCTCATTAGATACAAAATTATATCTGTTTTATAGACTATAAAATTCAAAAAGAATGAATGGTAGTTTTGAGGTCATACAGTGAGTCAGTATTATAATGCAGATTTCCTGACTCCAGACATATTTTCTTTATAATTTATATGAAATCCATAGGAATTGCTATGATAATATCTACTGATAGAGATGGCATTGGTGTCATTTATTGTTTTAAGATGCTCTACTTGTCCACTTGCCTCTCTAGGTGTTTAGAAATAGTGCCATATGCACAGAATAATTTGAATTCAAATTTATTTTATTTCTCATCCTTCAATATGGAAACCAATAATTTCTATCAGTACTAAGCCCTGTTTCTATAATCTGCCCTCCATTTCTTATATATTAAGTACTTGGTTTGGCAAGAAAAGAATAATTAATTCATTAATGGGTTTTCAACATATTTGAATTCATTCAGATTTATTGAGATGCCTCAATTGCAAAGCACTATTCTAGGCTTCACAGGCTCTGTGCTAAGTACTAAATAGTATGTGTTAAGATATATTCAGTGAAGCTCCTGTTCAATTTGAATATGTTGAAAAAGTATTCACATATTTTGACATGTTTGCAAGTTTCTCATCACTCGGAACATTTTCATATGTATTCATTTTGAAAATAATAAAAAAAATCTGCTTTTTTCCCCCTTTGTATATACAGGAACTCACTAAAATTAGGTAGGTCTTTGGAATATACTATATGGCCTTTTGTTCTATTATTCTCTATTATAACATTATCATTCATGTCATTCCCTTACATATTTCTGCATCTCCTAGGGAATGTAATTTGAAAGATTGCTCCATTCATCGAAGCCCATTTATGTGACATATTTAAAATTGTGCATAAGACTAAAGAGACCAGTTGCTGAAATAGTGCTGATGAAAACTGTCATTGTTAGATTAATATCCTCAAGAAAAATCAGGGGTGAGGGCAGATTAGGGTGGTATCTTAATATATCCCCAAACTTTCTCACTTTATAAATTTGTTAACATAATCAGTTGGTGCCTATTCTTCCAAGTTTCTTTTAAACAATTACACTCAGTATTAAAGACCATCTTTGTCTCGCTTTTCTGAACTTAAGTGTTATATATATTTTTGCTATACTTGTTTTTTATTCTAGAAAATTTACAACACATTATTGTTTTCAGAACACATTATTCAAGTAAGGAAATGACAATTAAATTATGTTATGATCTACTCAAAAATGTATGCAAGCAGTACTTTAAGGCAAATGTTGTCAAGTGATACCCATGATTCCAACATACCTTGTTAGTTCACCAAATATTGAATTTTCTTAGTATTGATAACTGCAATTACGTTTTATTGAAAATTGAGATCAGCAAGACCCTTGAGGACCACCTAGTCCAAAGGTTTCATGCGGTTGTATTCAGAACTAAATTCAGGCTGCTGAAGTAGTTTGTTTAGTGTGCACCATGTTTCAAAAGTTCAGAAATAATGGAAGTAAAACTAGTTAATTACTCAAGTGCAGTAAGATCCCATTTAATGTTGTCCATAGTTTCTTAGAAACTGGGAGTTTAAGCAAAACGAGGTATAATGTAACCAATTTTACCATAGCCTAATTGATATAAACAAAACTTAAGTTCCTAAGACAGATTTCTAGTCACAAATATATCACCAAACTTCTAAATAAAGACCTAAAACACTTCTAATATTAAACATTGGTATAAATGTGAGCTGTACATCCATTTAAGAAAGATTAATAAAAACAAGTAAGATCATTATTTTTCAACCCACTTATTCTAGTTCAGGGTCCTGGGTGGCTGGAGCCTATGCTGGCAGCACAGCACGCAAGGTAGGAGCCCATCGTGGACAGGACGCAGGGTACCCTCATACACACTTACACTCACACACACTTAAACTCATACTGGGACCATTTAGACACGACAGTTCACCTAACATGCACATCTTTGGGATGTGGGAGGAAACCGGAGTACCTGGAGAAAACCTACACAGACATGGGGAAAACATACAAATTTCACACAGACAGTGACCCTGGCCAGGAATCAGTTTTTCTTTTTTACTCCTCAGTGTTATAACAAAGTGACTTTAAACAAAGGGATGTTATTCAAGGATCCGCTGTAGTAATTAGTAAAAGTTTATTGTGCACCCACCAAAAAGATAGTTTATAAACCAAGAGTACTTGAACAAAACATGGAATGAAACTCAAGGGTATATTGTTATAAAGCAGCTTATATGGTGAGAAAGCAGTGACTTTATTTTTCATAATGATTGGTTATAATATTAGAATTTTCAGTGGTTACCTCATATCAATCTTGGAAAACAATTCACATTTTGCTTATGATTTCCAGAGACATAAGCAAGAAATGACCCAGATCAAGTTAGTCTTTCAAAATAAGCTAAATTGAGCTTTGTTTGTATAAGTAAACTTGTTTTCTCTGCTCAGGGAGTTTTTAAAGGCTGGTTTCTATTCATTTTTTATTTGAATGATTCTCTTCTTTTTGGTCATTCTCTCAGCAATAGCATTACTCTTGGTTACCACCATTGACACAGTCAGGCCGAAGAATCACACATTTGCTGTTTCTACTGGTTTATCATTAAAGAGGAGGGACATGATGTTGTCACTGTCTTCATCATTTATGTGGTTATTGTTGCTTTCATCCAGTTGTCTGATCCTGATGGGAACCATTTGATGTGTGAGTGGCTGCCAACACCCATTTAAAACCTTTGCAATTATACAACACACTAGAGAGGTTAATATGACGACTATAAAGAGAACAATGGCCAAGTATTGAAAAATTCCCCAGAGCAGAGATCCCCAAGAGCCAAGATTTAAGTAATCATGTCAGTCAAATGGGTTAGATTCATGTCTTATCTTTCTAAGTCAATCAACAATTTTTTGGCTGATGTGTATTTGGGTTTCAATTTTTTAACAAATTATTTACATAAGCACAACGTAATATATTAGCAAACACATATCATCATGATTACTTAGGACAGGATGAACACAAGGATGTTTTATTTCAAGAGTCTGTGTTGCAGGTGAGCTTCGACCCAAAATATGCCTCTATATGGTGTGAGCGATCAGGTTATTTAATGAGAGGCATTTCTATGGAAACAAAAGAAAAACAAAGATTAATAGTTTGAGCAAATTAGAAATTCAGTTTCTGAATTTGGAGATCAGCCATTTGAGAAAATTTCTTGATGTCAAGTTAGAAGCAATTTCAGATGGAGTGAGGGAGGGCAAGCAGTGGCAATCAGACGGATTTTCTTGGTTTTCAGTGTGAGTATCTCGGGTGATCTTTCTGAGTGGCTTCATAAAAACAGACATGAAGATTGTCCATAAATGAGCTGATGTGATGCCTTCTCTGAAGTTTCTATCAAGTTGTCCAGCTTTCAGTTGCATGGTTTCAAGAAAAGGGCAGTTTTAGTTTCATAGTGATTCTAAGTTAAAATAGTGAGACAACATTGAAAATGTTAGTTTGGAGAGTTCTAACAAAATTTTGGAGGAAACTAGAATAATTTAGGATTCAATCCAGTTAGCAGTTAGAAATCAAAACCTCAGACAATTAACAGCATTAGAATCTGATATTCGTAAAGGTGTATTATTAAAATATAATTTTCTCTCTGTAATCATCCCCATTTCAATCAAAGATAACCATAATGAGATTTATTTGTTTTCAACTTAATTCTAGTTTTAATGAAATTGCCCTGGTTATTTAAGTAAGAGCAGCAAGAATAGTAATTGACCATATAGGCAGTTTTAAATCTTTGCTGGACATTTCCATAAGGAATCTCAGATTGGACTTTCAAAAGCCTCTCGATGCTGAGAAGCCAGGCCAAAAACTTGTCCAATTGTGTCTTGTTACAAGGAGAAAAGACTTTTATTATGCAAATACAAACATTGTCATGAAAAAATACGAATATTTAATAAGAATTTCTGAATTCTGGAGGGATCAAGTAGGGAGAAAAATATGTTTCAATCTTTTTTGCAAATATACACTTTACCAAATTGACATGAGTTATAAATAGCTTTAAAGAGAGGAGAAACAGGGGTCTTTGAAATCTGGAAAGTAAAACATTAAAGTACCAGCAATGTTTTAAATGAATCCTTAAAAACTATAATCATCTTCAGCAGTTGATTTAGTCTATTGTAATTAATTTTTGTTGATCTGGTCCGGGTGTTAGTAGTTTTATGAATTTATCAGATTTCCGCCAGAATTTTAGAAATTCTTAACCCATTCACTGTTATATTTTCAAAGTTATCAGAGACCTTCATTCTAGAGTACTTGTCAGAGTCTTTTCGATGAATCTCCTTGAAAATGCATTTTTGCAGGAACAGTTTTGCAGAAGTATCAGAATGAAACAATAACTGTCTACAAATAACAACAGACTTAAAAAATTGGCCATGGTTAAAGATCTGATGAGAGTTCATTATAATGCCATTGACAAGGGAATTTAGTTATTTCTATAACATAAATTTTAAAATTATGACTGATAACAGTATACCAGTACACATTTGTCCAGGAATTTCATATAAATATACACTAGAGAAAGTTTAGCATCACTTTTTATTTGACAACGATTCCTATGACATTTAAATATACAAAAAGTTACATAGTTATAAAAAAATTAGTTTTTTTTAACAGAGAAGACTCAATTTTCTTAAGTAATCAAAGATCTGATAAAGATAAAACACGATTATTGTTTTCTAAACATATTACATTAAAGGTAAAGGAAAACCTTTGTTTATAATTTTTTATTAAGAGCAGAATAATACTTTTAGTAAATTTCGTGGTTTTTTTTAACAGAGAAAACAAAATTCTAGTTTTACACAGTATGCTTTTGATATTAAAACATTTTTTAAACTTAAAACCATTCCAATCTTAGCTTGACCACACATTCAGTTCCTTTCTCAGGATTCATTTCCACAAACCTTTTGCAACTCTCTATCTCCAATTAGGTTTTGTCCTATTTTTTTTTTTTCTTATTTTGGAATGATCATTTAATTTTTGGACAATATTACTTTCTTTTGCTTTCTTTACCAAAACAAACAAAAAACATGTTCTTCATATCTTTTCTTATTCAAAATATACATTCTATTTTCCTTATCTACTTTTCCTATAGTTATTTTCTTTCATACTTATTCTTCTAGCAGTTTTGTAAAAAACATTATTGCTTTACAAGTCAATATAATCAAGGGAACTTATACAGCAGTCCGTTTTTTAAAAAAGTGCACCTCCTTTTTCTTTCTTCAGTCTCTATGGCAATGTTTTGGCTATCTCTCGGGGTGTTGATATTTTGAAGATGTAATAAAATTTACAGCTTCCAGGGACAGAGGAAAAAAATGTAAGTTTTGTCTTAGGATTTTCAGGATAATTGCTATTTAAGTTTATTCTGTGTATCGGGGGTCAAATGGCATGGGTTGTTTTTGATGTTTTCTCATTAATTGCCATATCATCCTCTTTATTCTCATCACTTTCCCAGAGATTCCACTCTTAGCATCCTAGTCAGGCTTTGTCACAAGTTCCCAGATCTTAATCCATGGCATTTTATACCCTCTTAGCTTTGCAAAATGGCACACTAAGGTTTTCGGCTTATTATCCTGTTTTCCTACCTTGTCTGCCAGTCCCAAAGTTAGCAGAATAGTGAACAACCACATGTCCTTCTCTAATCTCAGCTCTTCTTCCAACTTTCTAATTTGAATTTCAGCCTCTATTTGGATTTCAGTGTCCAGTTACTGCCCTCACTAGAAGCCAGCCCACTGCAGCAGCCATTTATTCCCCTTCTTTATGTGCAGTTTGTCAAGCAAACACATATTAAAGCAGCCAGCATTTCCAGGATGTCCCTGTGCACATGCGGCATTCCACAGGCATCTAACATAGGGGTCACTCTTGCCCACATAGAGGGCAATGGCCAACATGAGATTTCTCTGGTAGATGCTTCTTTCCCGAAGCTGGGAAACTTACTTAAGAGTCTTGTATGGGTTATTTCTGCCCATATAGTAAATTTTCCAATGTGGCAAAAACATGTTTATTAATAGACATAAATCTTTTGTCTCTCTATAAAAAATTAAAAAGCAGATAAACTTATGTTAGCATTAAATGTTTACCTTATTTTAAAATGATTTAGATATGCAATGAATGTCAATTCTTTAGTTTAACTTAATATAAACTTTTATTTACCTTTATTTAAATTATTTGCTTTTAACCATTATGCTTAGATTAGACACTAAACAGTTCACCATCATATTAAATTATTTTTCTTGTTGACAAATTTTGAAGACATGCCTACTTTTATTAAACCAACAAACTTAAACTAGCTTTTATTTATCAAAGATTATCCCAGATCATGTGAACTTGAAAAACATTTGGATTAGTTTCTATATTTCTGAGAATAGACTTGATTATATAAATACTTAATTTTCTTTAAGCCAATTAGATAGATATGTTTACAAATTAATTTTGGCAATACCATCTGAAGGTTGAAAAATATCACATATCTATGACACATGTGCATAGATATACAGAAACTTACAGGAAGATATATATATATATGTCTTACAGGATTTGTTTTAAAAATTTTAGCCATGTCTCAAGTGTAGAACTCAAAAGAATAGTTGGATCCAAATTGGGTTTCGGGCAGACAAACTAAGTCAAAGTTACCTACTCAGATGGGCATTGTTTTACTAAATATTTATTTTATTTGCATGGTATAAAGATCCTTTTAGGCTATTTTTTGGAGTTGTTTTGTCTTTTGAAAGCTTCTGCATATCACAAAGAATGAATTCCACTCTCTCTGAGAGTTTTGAAATCCTCTCTTCTAAAGGTGCCCGGTAAGATGGTCTAAGTTAGTTTCCCTAAAGTAGCCATTACAATTCCAAATATCAAAAAGTTCATCAGTTTTCCAAAAAACCCCACAAGATCCTGTCCCAGAGTGGGTATACATATAAGAGGCAGGAGTCTTTGAGGAGGGAGGGGAAGGAGATTTGGGCCAGTTGGAACCTAATCTGTTTTTAGATTCTCTAAAACAAATAATCTATGTGGAGCCTGGTAATCCTACTGCTTCCTAAAACCCAGGAAATCATGAGTTTCTTCCCTAACAGACAGAAGGATGACTTACCAAGAAACTTCAACAAATAGAAACACAAAGCAAATATGCATAGTAAAGTTGGAGAGCTCAGAACACAAAGAGAGCAGAGATCAGATCCATGAGAGACTTACGCTCAATCTCCAGGGTTGGTGAGAAAGCAGCGAGTTCAAAGGGTTCTGTGGGTAACAGCCACAGGTTGCTCACCAACCTTTGAATCACTAGGGTCTTCTTTGGATCCCATGTCTGATGCTGTGAACTATCAAATTTTGGAAATAACAGAAGTAAAACCAATGAATCACTCACAATTATGCTTGGGAAGTAGTAATTAGTAAAAGTTTATTGTGTACACGCCAAAAAGACAGTTTGCAAACCAGTACTCAAACCAGAACTTGGAATGAGGCTCTTGAATGTTCTAAAGCAGCTTACGTAGTGAGAAGGCTATGATTGTTTATTCTTCACAGTAATTGGTTATAATATTAGAATTTTCATTTGTTACCACGTATCAATCTTCGGTAACAGTTCAAGTTTTCCATATGATTTCCAGAGACATAAGCAAGAAACACTCAAGTCAGGTTAGTCTTGCAAAATAAGCTCAATTAAACTTCCTTTTGTCTGCTCAGGGAATTTTCACGGCTGCTCTCGTTCGGTTTTGATTTTAACATGTGTTTTAAAATATTCGGTGTAAATGCCATTCAAAGAAAAATGCTCTTTACAGTTTGCTACTATATGCACTGCTTTTTACTGTTACGTAGCTTTTTAAATTATTTACACTACCTTCCTGAACATTGAGGGCACTTACATTTTCTACTTGTTTAGATTAAGAACCATATTTTACATAGGGGGAGACAGAATCCTTTTCATCATTTTAGATTTGCCCTTTGTTGTCCCAACTTTTAGATAGACAGTATTCAAAACGTTTTTGGTGTGCTCCTATTTTTCTATAGTATCTGTTTACTATATATTGGTTGAACTGCTTAACCACGTCCTCCATATCATATAGCTAGAAATATTAAAATAATGAAGAAACTTGTGTAGATTGAGGCTGATACATTTCAGCATTTTAAAGTTGCAAACTGTCATCATGCCACAGATATTTGCAGTAATTTCTTGTCGTTTTGGTCATTTTTAAAATTAATTTTGAATGTAATTTTATTCTTTAATTATATTTATAGTAAACATCTTTAGTTCATGTAACGTACTTGGAAAATAGTTCTTTGAAAGTATGATTCATAGGATAAATTATATTTTTAATAATTGTAATGATATTATAATGTTGAAATAATTTTCTCCAGTGATCCTGTTTAAATGAGATATTACTACTGAAGGCAATTGCTATATATTAGGAGTTTGAGTACTCCTTCCAGAAAGAAAAAAAAAAAAAAGTAGTGATTTTGATCTGGTATACTGCAGTCAAAATTCATGAAGAAGTTATGTATATTGACTTATTACTTTGTTATATTGCTTACTACCAAAAGTAAGAAATATAATTTCATTAATTTCCCTTTCTAAAAATTTTAACCTGAAACCACTTAATCTGTTTTATCTCATTCTTTATTACCCTTTACCTCTGAGAAAATTCTTACCATATATATTATTTTATGAAACTAGCAAAGTTTCATTAATTTCACAAATGTATTATAGTACACTTTCTAGCACAGTATAAGATAAAATAGAGTAATAAATAATTAAAACAATTCTAGTTGTCAAAGTAAAGTCCATTACCTGATGTAGTACTCTGGACTCTTTCATAATGGTTTGGCGCCATTAGAAGAAAGTTATATACTTTTCTAAATGTAAGTACATTTAACTTATGAAAAGTTTATAATGACAATGCAATATTCAAATAATAATAAACCTTTTTTTTATCTTAAATGACTTTAGAAAAATGAGCTATGCTGAGTATGATGGCTAGTTTTATGTGCCAACTAGAATAGTAGCCATTTATTTAATCAAATAGCAATCCATATGTTGCTGGGAAGTTATTTTGTAGATGTGATTAATGTTTACAATCAGTTGACTTTAAATAGAAGAAATTACCCTCCATGATATGGATGCCCCATACAATCAGATGAAAGGCTACAAGAGCAAAAACTGAGTTTCCTGGTGGAGAAATTCTGCTCCAAGGCTGCATCATCAAATCCTGCCTGAGACTGCAGCCTACCAGGCTGCCCCTCAAAAGCCCACAAACCCATAATTCCCAATTCCTTAAAACCAACATCTATCTCTCTCCCACCTCCCCATTAATTCTGTTTATCTGGAGATCCCTGAATGATATATTGAGGATCGGTTTACTTCTTTTACAATTAGTGTTTAAAATATAAATTATATTTGAATTTAATTAGAAATACATGAAATTATAGGTTCAAAATTGATATATCTTACTATGGAATGTTTCTATTATTTTACAAATAAGTATATAATGATTTTATTTTAAATCTTTTCCTGGATTGCAATCTATCTCTTAATCAACCCCCCCCCCAAAATTTTTATAACTATGTAAACTATAGTTATTGTTAACTGTTCAGCTCCAATAACTAATCACACATATAGTTATTATACTTGAATAAAATCAGGCTATCTTTAAATAAGAGGAAAGAGTATATAATTTGGTAGCTTAAACATAAGAAAGTAGGCTTCAAATGGAGTTATGTAAAATGGAAGACTTAAACTTAACAAAACAAAATATTTTCATGAAAAATATACAGAATGATGTTAAGACTTACCAGTCAAAAAATACGAGGAACACAACTTTAGTTGAACCAAGTTGAACATATTGGTACTTGTTAGACCAAGGTAAACTACACGCCATGGGTCACCTTGGTGCATCTGATGAAGAGGGAATAAGGACAGTTTTGTAGGATTTGGGACTGTGTGAGGAGATTTTTGTGGAGAATTGGTTAAAACACTGTTTTGTTTTGTTTTGTTTTGTTTTGTTTTTCTGGATTGTACTATGAGAAGGAGGGGCCTATTCTGTGATTGCTTATCTTAGTACTTTTTTGTCTAGGAGGAAATAGGAACAGAGTAGGGGTAAAGCTGTAATTGGTAAGGAAGCCCCTTTTGCTCATGTTATCTGGCAGATAGGATGCTAGGTAAAAAAAAACAATGTTTTTGTTTTTGTGCTCAAACATGATTGCAGAGTGGTCTTGTCCCTCCCTGCTCCCCACCCCAAGTTTCATCATGCTTATAGATGACTTTGTCTCATGTTAGTGTACTGTGAAATTATTTCTGTTTGATAAGAGAACTCCATGACACCATGTTTTACTCTTGGATCCAGGCAAGTTCTCAACTTGCCGACAGTTCTTAGGAATTGCTTTTTTCTTTCTTAGATATGACATGAGAATGGATGGTGCAAACAGGAGAGAGACAAGGCCACCAGAAAAGAGAATTTCAAGAAAATGATATACAAAGTTGGGACTTTTAGGGGTGAAGGAGGGAAGGAGGAGGATAGTCGCAAATTATCATGGAGGAACAAAGAGGACATGTGCCCTGAACTGGCACATTACTGTGAGGATTTGGGGAGATAAAACATTCCCTTAGCTCTGGAGAGAGAGACAGGGGGAACAGTGCTTTCAAGAGAGATGGACTTCATTTGGATCAAAAAGATGAAGTGAAACTTCAGTGAAAAGTCTAAAGTTACAGAGAGGTCAATGATAATGGACACTTCTGGATTCAAGGAGACACAGTCCAAGGACTTTTAGTTCATGTGGAAATATAGAGAATTATACAATAAAAGAAGATGTAACATAGTCACAGTAGATTGAAATTCAGGGAATAAGGAAGGATTTGGGAGTTCTGAGCATCTTGTGACAACTGACACCATGGAGGATACAAGGTAGGATAAAACTGGTTGCAGTAATTCCAATGCAAGTAGTAGCAGCAGTGGAGTGGTGGAGGATGGCAGGAAGGTGAGAGTCCTGTGGGAATGCTCAGAGTTTTTGGGCTCATCTCTGACTCCTGTGAGACCGAATTATGCTTTGCCCTACTCTGGGCCTCAGAGCTTTCTGCTGAGCCCTGATGAAGTATTTGGCAGAGGGACATGGTCACTCCTAGTGCGCCACTTTCCTACCACATTCAGCCACTTAAGGTTCAAAGTATTAATAATAACTCAAAGGTTAACCCATCCATATTCCCTTATTGGTACCCTTCAGACAGGGAATACCTAAAGAATTCAGTGTGGGGCAAGGAAATTTCATTTGGAGAGACTTAGAAAAGATCTGGAACTCTGGGAGTTGCCTAGCAGTTAGATGGATTACAGAAAGTGGGAGAGTTTGGGGGCAATAAGTTACTGGGAAAGAAGTGACACCAGTTATAGAGAAAAAAGGGGTTTAAGAATCGGAGGTTTGTATTGAATGATTTTTCCTAAAACTGTCAAGGGCAGAAAAATTGGATAAAATATGAATTCTTTCTTTGAAAATTCTCTCAATGAAAATGTCTTGAGTGACATAGTTCAGTGGCCTCCAACAGAAATATTGTGAATTTACTTTAGTGGTATTCCCTTCAAAAATTGATATTTAGCAAATCATCCCTGCTTGTTGAAATGAGGCAAAATACCTTTATGTTAGGGATGAGAATCGCTGCTTCCTCCACTCCAAGATTGTGTTTTTAGTTTAGCATGTCTTCATTAAAATACTTAACGACATACTCACACAGTAGTTAAAAGCACAAACAATAACCAGATGGATCTAAGCTCAAATCCTAGATATAGCTCTGTATCAGTAATTCATGAGTAGAGCTGCTTGTAACCAAAACCTCAAATATTAACTCTGTACCTGAATAGGGTTTTATATAATTTTTAATATAAGATAAATATGCAAGTAGATGTTTTTTTGACCTTAAGTGGCTTAATAATATGAAGAGTAAAGACATTTTATTTGCTGCATTTGTTCTACAGTCATAAGGTGGTTACTTCTTCTGCATCACATCTGTGTTCTAAGCTAAAGTAAAGAAGGGAAAACGACAGAACATTTGTAATTTTTTTAAGAAGTGCACTCAACTGTGTTTGCTTACATCTCTGGCCAGAGTTGTGGACCACTTCTAAGTGTAGGGAAGAATAAAAGCATGATTAATTAAGCGAAGCACATTGCTAATCCCAATAAAATCCGTGTTGTATTAGTAAGAAAAAGAGGTGATCGATCAGACAAGAGAAATCTACAACTAGTCACTAGCTTCATGACCTTGGTTAAGTTCACCTTTCTCACTATAAGTTATATTTTCTTTAAATGGACATGACAGTAAAATCCACCTAGAAGAAAGATTTGCAGATGAAAAGAGCTGAAACATCTAAAGTAATCTGTACAAGTTTTGATACATAATAAACTCTCAGTAAATAGTGGTGGCTATTTTCAGTATTTCACACTGGACCATTAACATCTGTATTATAATCTTATTTGTTCAATTCAACATGTATAAATTTACATAATTTGGACACTTTCAGTATTGAACAATATCAATATTTCCTTTTTTTCTCAGTTTGCCCTAGACACCTATCATGTACTTATCTCTACCCCAAGATTCATAAAATCTCCTCCCTTAAAATATGCATTGTGCCCTGAATATTCTAGAAGATAAAGAAATTAAAATCCTATGTAAACTTTTAAATATCAGTGATTCTTTTGACTCATAAAGTTCATGAAATTATACTCTGGACTCTTAGAAAGCTAGCGCTTTAGGAAAGCTTAGAATTTCTTTTAACTCTCTTTAACTCTCCATAGCTATGATTTCCTTGCAATGAGTATCTTAGGTCACTGTAGTTCTGATGTTATGAAATTAATATTTACACTAGGGGGCGGCATAACATTTTCTCCTGCTCTCATCTAGACAGGTACAGTAAACAATCGTGGATTAATAAATTTGTCAAACATAGCTACCATAGTTGTTTTATTTTATTTTATTTTTTCAGCTTAAAGTCACTTTAGGATTTCTCTGACCAGGAAATCAGTACAGAAATGCTACATAGATGTGATGTATTTGCTAAACACTTTATTTGTATATTTCACCAAGTAATTGTTCTTGGCCATTCTCTACTTCAGTCACATGTGATATATGTAGAAAAATGAAGCTGACATACAGTTGATGTCAGCTTACTAGACTGTCACTCTTGGTTGTAAAAATGTCAGTTTTCATTATTGAATTTGATATTCCTAGGTTCTTCTGAGTATCTTCAACCTATTAATTTTATGATTCTCAATGCCTA
Source organism: Pteropus medius (assembly GCF_902729225.1). Lineage (NCBI taxonomy): Eukaryota > Metazoa > Chordata > Mammalia > Chiroptera > Pteropodidae > Pteropus > Pteropus medius. The sequence goes on from NW_024354875.1 coordinate 41,688,334, forward strand.
ATTTTAATGTCATAGTTATTTTATAATTAAATTTGACATCTTCATGAACTACATTATTAAGCAAAATAAAGGTAGACTGTGCTACCATTATTTGTTGAAACAAGAACGACTAAAACACAAAATAAAGAATATGTGAAATTGTGAAATTCAACCCTGTTTTCATGATTGCCACAGTGCTGTTACAGAAAAATAGTTGTGAAATATGTGAGACTGAAATTTCCCAGTTTCATTAAAATTTAATGGAATTTCCTCCATAGAAATTGGTATTATATTTCTTAGGGAAAATTTGCAGATTGCATAAAATAATACAAACTTCCGTTTGTGTTACTAATCACTGTGAAATTATTGATGCAACATGAAAGATGCAATTTTTATGGATCAGGACTTAGAGGGGTTGATATTATGATACATGCTGCTACTTAACAACTCATGAGAGTGTTTTGCACGTAGAATGATAATAAAATTTAAGATGTAGCATATTACATATTGCTGTCCTGGAGAGCCATCTTTAAGACAATCTACAATATTATCATATTGTTTGACAGTAAAGGGTTAGAGAAGTAAATAATAGTAATAATAATAAATAAAAACCAATCGCTCTTTCTCTGCACAGTGTCTAGCATAGCTATAAGCATAATCTGATGATGTAAGAAAAATTAGACTTGGGATGTTGTTTACTTATAATGTGAAGTTGCTTTAATTAAAATACAATATCAATAATTTAATTTACATATAGCCTGAGTAATTATTTGCCTTCCAGGCACTAAACAGGCCAACTATTTTGACTAATAAAGTACCAATATAGTTCTGTCAACTACAGAAACTACAGATCATGTGAGAGATTCTCTCTTTTCTCTCGGTATCTTACATAAAATAAGAGCAATATCTGTTCATCGGCACAGACCAAATGGACATGCACACACACAGCAAAATCATTCATATTCTCCCTCTCTCTTTCCTCCTCCCTCCCTTCATTTATTCCTTCACTCTCTTCTCTCTCTAACTTCCCTCTTGCTATACCCTTGGTGTAGTCTAGAAAAGCAGAGGACACTGTTCTGATTTCATCTTGTTTACATGTTTGTTTCTCAGGAATTACACAGAATTTTTCTACCATTTTGGCCAGGCCTAGAGGTCAAAAAAATGATTTATTTGAAAAGTAGTTAAGAACAGCCCCTCCTTCTAGCTCAGCTGCCAGATATAATATAAAAAGCCTAAAAATAACACTGGTAAGATTTTGAGAAATCTGAATCAACTCAATGGCTAAAGTTTCACTGGATGGCCACAATCCTAGGAATTAAAAACAAACAAACAAACAGAGAGAGAACGGAGGGAGGAAAAGAGGGTGAAAGGGAGGGAAGCTTGACATAAGGAAGGAAAGTAAGAACGAAGGAAAGAAGGAGGGAGGAAGGGAGAGAGGGAGAGAGAGAGAGGTGGATGCAAGGGAAAGAGGGGAGGAAGGAGGAAGAAAGATAAAGAAGATCATTAATTCTTAAGCAGTTAAGAAGAATGTAAGCTAATATAATAAGGTGTATCAATTTAAATAATTGGATAATGGTACAACTAGGTTTATCTGGGATAATCTCTGTTTAGGATATTTTCCTGGAATACTTAATAATTGTATCATCTTTAACTCTCAGAATTATCCTGACTTGGATGATAATCTGTATGGTGCTCCTGCTAAACATGTAAATCCCACAGGGACAGGAATCTGCCTGAAATGATTTCCACCTATTCTCTATCCTGGCTTAACTTCTGTGTTCTTTTAGGATTTGTAGATTTCTGTGAGAAAGCTATCTATAGATGATGTCATTAAAATGATACTTGGCTATTTTTTCAAGAAAACCTAAAACCCTATAATAGCGATAAAAAGAATATAGTTATTCTTTTCTTGCCACCTTTTGGCAGATTTTTAGTTTTGCCGGTTATGGAAAATGGGATATTCAAGGCAGGATTTGCAAAGGCCTGGGTTCCACTGCTGATCATTTGAGGCAGCTGTAGTAGAATTAAGAGGAGAAAGGAACCATAGTGAGTGTCCAATGGCCACATTCAAGTCAAGCCCAGTCAGCGAAAAGATCCTGGGGCTGAAGGCCCTGCTCCCTTGTTCCAAGCTGATTATTTTTGTGGCAGAATTTTGCCCAAGCATTGCCAGTTATGGTTCCTCAACAAACCACACTCAACAGGGTCACCTTTGACTCTGTCAGCTACCTAATACTCTTCCAATAAATGTATTTTATATTTCATTTAATGAGTTAATTTTTATTATTTTTAGTGGAAAAACCTGACTAGAATTGGGACAAATTTATAATTGTGATTTTTTTTCCCCCTAGGACATAAATATTTTGCTAAGTTTTACAACTACAAAATTTTGACAGTGCTTTGCTTCCTCTTTTGCTTCTCATCATTTAGCCTCTGGAACTAGAGAGACTTAGTTTTGAATTCTGGCTGTACAAACTAAGCCACTTATTTAACTTTCTTAGTTTCTTTTTATCTATAAAACAAAAATTGTAATTCACTTAGTTTGTGCACCATATTATTTTACACATACTATATAAACTATATGTAGTTACTGCTGAAAAAGCCTAAGATGGATATGTGTAAACAGGATTGTTGTAAGGATTAAATAATATAAGAAAATTCTTAATTTCAATTTCTGGCACCTAATCAAAGCTATTGTTATTTTTACTGTTATTGCTATCTTGTCTTTCCTCCTTCCAAGGCTGACACATGGACTTGTGCTTTTCAGATAGAACATGACAGATGCTAAATGAATAATACAAAGTATAGATGCTTTAGGGAGTACAATGAAAAATAAGCCAGGGAATTGATCATAAAATGTACCGCTTACATATGACCTATGAGTGGATTACCTAGTTTATTCTATGTAGGAAAACTTAAGTTCTCTGCTGTACAGATTCCAAACTAGATGATCATAATTATCATGTGAAGATTTAGAAAATATAACATCCTAGACTTCACTTTATAGCTACTAAATCTTAATATCTTTGGGTAAGGTCCAGGAATCTAGCTTTTCTGAGTCCTCAGACAACTCTCACTGTTCTATGATAAAATGTGTCTGGCTTGGTTTCGATGGATCTGTTCTAGAAAGACATGTGAATGTCACACATTTAGTGTGAGAGATGAGACCCTTGGCTTGTCCTTTCTTAGGTTTTCCACCCAACACTCCTCCTCTTCCCATCCCCACTCCCAAATAGATACCTTAAGACGCTAGCAGAAGTACATTGCTTCAGTGTAGAAAAAAATGTAGTTAGAAGTTTGATTAGAATATAGTTCAAGGACATAATCTTAAAATTTAATAGACTCTAACATCTATAGAAGGGATGAAAATATAAGTCTTCATGTTGTAAGCAGAAAGATTCTAGTTTTAGATTCAACTCATGGGGCAATTTAGTTAACTTGGTCTATTTCCTTTTCAATTACTCTTTGAATATATTAATTCATGTAGAAATTAGGGTTAATAATGCACTCATAATATTTGTTAATTTTCAATATATGCTTTAAAATCATTTTGTTGCACAAAAAATCAAATGGTTGAGATAAACATCAGGTGATTTACAAAATATAATGACATAAAGGTGATTATCTTTATGAAATGTAGGGCAATACTAGGTACTTTTATACAAAATATATCAAAGATTTAACGTTGATAGCCTAGATTTATAAATAAAATCCTATATACTAACTATATTGCTATTAAATCAGATGATATATCTCAATTATTCTTTGGGGTTCAAATTAAAATATTTTATTTTTAAATTTATGAAGGTATTATTAAGTCATTGTTTGCATATGTGCAACTATCATTTATCATTGTTTAGAATTTTTATTTATAATGTGATTTTGATACCATTAGAATCAATTCTGCAATAGTACTAGTGTGGTTGAGTCATTTATTTAATAAAGTTTGATAAATTATCTAAATGTCTTTGAATAATCTTATTTAAATCATATTTTCACACCATATTTTTAAATCCTAAGAATAAATCAACTTATTTAAAATTTTCAATTATTGGGCACTTATTCTGTATCAAATCCAGTGTTAAAACTTACATAAAGTGTTTCATTTAATCATTTCAGCAACTCTTTAATTTGGTACTGTTCCAATTGTCATTTCACAAATAAGAAAACTTAGTTTTTAGAGGTTATCTCTTATTCAAGGTCATCTATGTTGTTTTTAATTCATAGCTGTATTGTAGATACTGTAGAGAATGGATATGAATAGTAGGATTTAATATATGTATGTCCATGTCTATTCCATTTTAGTTAGCTTAGCACACAAATAATGAATGTCATGCCTTCTCATATCCTAGAAAATATGACTGTGCCCAGTCTGTATACTTAATTAAAATTTATGTTATTGCCCATTTGTTTTCTTATCAATAAAGTATTCAATAAAGACATTTTCATGATTCTCTTCTCAACTGTACAGAAGCTACTTAATTAGATTAAGTAAGTTAAATATCAAATGGTATGTTTCATGTACATTATATATTGCATCAAAATAGGAGGAAAACATTATTTAGTTAAAGATATTCTAGTAAAATTCAGGGTTTCAGTTTTTTAGTGCTTTCAATTTACTTTGCAATTTTTCTCCTGGCTTTTTTTATTCCTACTGTTTGCAGTCTTCGATTTACTAACTATTAAGAGTAAAAAAAGTTTTTACACTAAAGTAGATAATGAATTACTTGCAAGTTGCTTATAGCTGAAAGAACACCATATTTTTGGAATATAGAATTGGGTTTTCCATTGATAGGAAGAAGATAAGAGAAGCTGTCCATTTTCTAATCACCAGATTTTGCAGCACACATTTGCAGAGGGTTGACTTTCAGCTTTAGACAGTTTATGATGTGTAGGTTATCCTTTCATTTTTCTCAGAAGATTATTTTCAGGGAGAGTAAAAGAAAATGAAAATATATGAAGACTTTTAATGAATTTTTTGGTAAGATGTTGATGCTTCTAAATTTTTTCTAATTGCTGATTGTGCTGCAGAGGAGAGGAATGGAGATGGGGGTGGGAGTGGTGAACAGAAAGGAGCCTCTGAGCAGCCCAGTGGTGATTCGTAAAGAGCCTTCTACTCTCTCTATCTCATCATTTTGGTCCAATGCTAAACTCTGTGGGGTGTGTGTGTGTATCTATATCATCAAGATACAAAACTATAAATGTTGTTACAAGCTTCTGGGGCATTTGGGGGAATAGAAACATTTTTAAAGATTAAGGTTGTCTTTATGCTGAGAAAATAGAATAACTGCTTGAAGTAGAGAATAAAGGAAGTCAGCATAATTTATTGCAAATCAGAAGCTAGAAAAAACTGTAGGCTAAAAATAAAATTGATAATAAATATCCTCAAAGTGGTCATTCACAAAGTAATACCATGCCCCTATATCACATTTCTTCTAAGTTCACAATTTTATGTAAATATGTTCATAATACAAAAAGCATATGATATTTAACTAGGCAGCTACCATTAATGCCTACATTTTACTTATGAAGAACTGAAGATAATCTAAGAATCTTGCCAGAGATTATAAAAGATTATGAGTGGTTCAGTCTAATTTTGTCTTAGGTTGTGTTTTAGTAACATCACAAAAAATGGTAGCTGTTTATATTAATTTTTATAATAATAATGCTATAAGCACTTTTATTTTACAAAGAATAACTGGAACAGAGATCAGTTAATCATACAATGCAAATTTTAGATACTATTTGCAAAATACATATTCTACATTCTACCCTTAAAACAATTTATGATTAAATCTATGCATAATAACAAAAATATATCAAATTAGAAATCAGTATTTCCAAAGGTAGGTGTACAGCTATCCCCATGTAAGTATGTATTGCAGCATTTTTAAGTTTTAATTTTATTTCACATGATTATATAGGTATGTCAGAGAATCGATAATAAATACTTCACTAAATAAAAATGCAAACTGTTAAAGACAGTTTGTATGGAAACATTTGAAACATAGAGAGTAATCACATTTAATGATAATGTTGTGGTATTGCCTATAAATCCCTCATATTTGTTTTGCCAAATATACATTATACTTTATCAACCTCTTTCACTACAAATTAAAAGAAACAAATTGTGTTACAGAGATTCCTATAAATATGGAGTAAAATATATTGCTTTATTTTCCGCTAAAATCTGCTAGTTTCGCATATTGATTCACGAAGGGGAGAAAGGTATAAGCAGTGATTTTCACCAGAAGGAAGACTTTCAGTGAAGATAAGGTTGTTTTTGACAGTAGATAGGAAGCTAAGTGATTTAATTTTTACTTTACAATCATTTCTCATTAAAATTGACAGAATGGACTCATATTTATTCATCAAATATGAATTAAGCAGGGTAGTAACATGATCAAATAAGTCCCTCTTTCTCCTCTAGTACTTGATTAGTCATCCAAGTGTGGAATCATACCTATTCTTCTTGCTCGAGACTGTTGAAAGTCATCCTCAAGGAGAGTACAATGTGACTATAAGTGGAGAGACAGGAAAAAATTTCAAATAGAAAGCAAAAAATATTAAGTAAAATAAGAGCTTAATAGACATTCTGCAAAAAAGTGTTATAGTTATTGGTAGGATAAAAAGTGGCATGATTACTTATCACTTTCATCAGTTATAAACATGAACACTCTACTGATATTTTTATAATTCCAAAAGTCAAGGAAAAGGGTAAATTATTATATACCTTAAATTCAAGGAAAAGGGTAGATTATTATATAGCCTATCTACAATTATTATGTTTAATAGGAGCATAGCTGTCATTTATTTCACAATTCATTATTTGGGTTTTTAATGGATTTTATCTTTCTATATCATTAATTTCTTGTTATCAAGAATAATTAATAGATAATTAGTACAAAAGTAGTAGATTGATCAATATGTAATGACATAGACAGACAGAAGGAATATACACATATATGTAGCCATTAATTTCTGCCGTTTTTAAAATTTCAGAAAATTAGAAAGAAAATATAATGCACACATATATAAATACTCTTGAAATTTTGTTATATTTCATCAAGCATTATTCATGTCTAATTTTCTTATATAGAATCATTTAGAGAAGTTACTTTTTGATAAAATTTTTTTCTTCCTATTTTTATCAGTTCTGGTGGATAACTGTTTTTTAATGTTTAGGTATTTAGGATCAAAATTTAGAAAATCATAACGATTTTTGGTAAAATACTTTATAAACTTTCATATTAATCCCAATAACCCATTATTTCCCATTATCAATATTTATATTACTAATTATATATGTACATATATTTGCATAAGTTATATATCTTTCATCTATATTTCTAGATGGACAAGGTAATGTAATTGAAGAGCATTGGATTTAGAATTCAAAGATTTAGTTCCTACCTAGTTATTCTGTCTAATTAACTAAGATTTAGTTTCTGAAAAATCATGTATGATACTTGAGAGAGTACATATGTGCTATGGAGTGCATATTGTCATTTATTTTTATATTCTTGTAAGACATACCTATTATTTACCTCTGTGTATCAGATTATGTAATAGGTACCCTTAATACAATGGAAAGCAATGAAGACTCAGTCCTTTGCTTCTAGACTATATGGTCTAATTAAGTTGGCTCCCAGCTGTGGTGCATGCGCTCTAGAAAGTATGCAATATACTTTACAAGGTATGAGTAGAAATATTAAAAAATAATTTTTGTATTCATGATTATCTCATTTAAAATGTTTTTATAATGTTTTATGCTATAGAGAAGTGCATGTATGTATTGGATATTAGTTTGAATTTTTTTGTTAATAGAATTGTACTATCAAACAAGTTCAGAGACTAGGTTATTATAAGGGGTGAAAGTTGAATGCAATAAAAAAATCATAGCCAAAGACAATATAATTTTTAATGAAGGACTGAAACTTTTGGGAGGCTTGAACATTTTGAAAGTTCATTTATTTGATTTCCCCTATGGTTTTGCAGTTATGCATTAATTTGTACATAGTATGTTCTAGACACATTTACAAGCATTTTGTTTGAATTAACACATTTTATCTTCACAGCAACCCTATTTGGAAAGTACTCTCATTATATCTAACTTAAAAGTGTCATTCAAATTCAGGTAATCTGTCTCCAGAGCCAGAGCTCATATCTACTATGCTAGTCTGTCTCTCACATGTCAAGTTCATTGATAGAATGAATTGATAATGGCATACCTGGAAATAAGTATAGTATAAAGCTTTAATCTATTTTTCATTATTTGTATCTTTACATTGTGTTGTAAAATAGGTAGCCGTTATAGTCCTGTGAATTTATTTTTCCCCCCGCAGTATTCACTTATAGCTTTCTGATAAGATTCTTCAAAATGTTGTTCAAATAGTCATCAAAGATTGAGTCAAATTTGAACCTTATAATGTGCTGAGCACTGCATCAAGACTTGGGAAAACAGAGCCTATTGAGATAAATTCTCTGCACCAATAGGAACCTCAAATTTGCACTGAACATTAACATAATATTTTAAATTATAAAAGAAATGCTGTTTGAAAACCATGTCTACCTTCTTCGATAAATTTTCACTCTATTTATTGAAAATGCTTTATTTCTTACCTATTTGGGGCATTTCAAGCCATTATTTTATTTTTATGTCAATTTCAATATTTTTTATTAACTAGATTTAAGTTGCTTTCAGAAAGCACTGGTAATTTTATTTATTTTTATTAAAATCAAATATAAAGAAGTGTTTGAATTAAATTTTATGTATAGTCATTTACTCACAATATTTATTCAGCACCTACTATGTAAGCATCCATTGTGAGTTAGGTGCCAGAAATGTAATAGTGGTGAAAAGCACATTAAATTCTCTGTCCCTGTGAAACTTGTGGTCTATCGGGGCGGGGCGGGGAGGCAGGTGCTAATCACGAAGGATGTTGTGTTAGGTTCCCAAGGTTGCCATAACACAGAACCACGAACTGTGTGGCTTAAAACGACTGAAATTTATTCTCTCACAGTTTGAGGCTGAAAGTCAGAAATCAGGATATTGGCACATGACTTCTTTTCTTATAAAACACAGGTCATCTTGGGTTACAACCTATTCCAGTTGACCTCATCTTAACTAATTACATCTGCAAAGACCCTTTTCCCAAATATTGTTATTCTGAGAGATACTGAGGGTTAGGATTTCAACATGTCTTTTTAGAGGACACAATTCAACCCAAAATAGACATTATTGCAAACTACCTAAAGTGCCAAGAAGGAACGGGACAAACAGATGAGAGCATGGATACAGTGTGGAATGTAAGGAAGGTGGGTAAATCATAAGTAGGCAAAGGTGAAGGAAGGTGAGATTCGGTCAGAGAAAACAGAATGGCCACATGCCTTTGGAAAGAGGAAGCTTAGCATTCTTCAGAAACAGAAGTAAATCCAGTATGACTAGAGGTTTTCGAGTAAGTGAGGAGTTGGTAGATGTGAGATTAGACCAGTGTGTAGGTCCAGAAAATGCAAGATTTGAGTTTCCTTAAGAAGGTGTATGGAACAAATGATCTAATTGTGTTTTGAAAATATCAGTTCAGCTTAGTGTTGAGAAAGATGGGATGGGGGAGTGTATAATAACGAATACAGATGTACTAGCTAAGGGTCAATTGCAGTAGGCTAAGCTGAGGATGGCTTAGACTAAAAGAGTGTATTCTGAGAGGTGCGTACAAATTTAAGATATACTTACTAAAAAAATCAACAGGATGATGATAAATAGTATATGGGGGACACAAATCAAAAGATGTGCCAAGAATGCTCCTAAATTTTTCTCCTATAGTTTACAAATGTGAACACAATTCATTGGCAAAAGAGATGATGATAGTAAATATCGTGCTTTTGGATATGTTGAACATGAAGTATTTTTCACAAATATTTCAATCATGTAGTTAAATATATAGATTAAGAGGTCACAAATAAGTTCTGGGTTAGAAGATATACTTTAATAATCACTGGTATTTCTTGCCTCATTCCAGTTTTCTGTGCTCTCCCATTTCTGTGGGAGTTATACCCTGGAATTTAGAAAGAACTCATAATGTCTACTGCTGAACAATTTCTGGCCACAAACTTAGACTCTAACTTCTTTAATAAAATAAGTTCCATCATCATTATAAATTTACGGTGGAAAAGATAATTTGGTGATTTCTTCCAGTTGAAGTTTTAAGTTGACTCTTTTTTTTTTTCACTTAATCTGAATTCATTCTTTTCTCATTCTTTTTTTTCTCCTTAATTCTAAAGGAGGAATTTGATATCTATCCATGAACATTCTTTTTTGCTCTATCTCTAGAGATCATCAATGACATTCAAAGTAAATGCTCTTTGGAGGATGCTTTCAGGTCTGTGATACTAAGTGCATATGAACAATACAAAACACTGTAAATGAAGGAGCTAATTGATTTGAGCAGAGTGTGTGTGTGTCTGTGTGTATTTTAAGATCAACTAAAAATGAGTCACTTTAAATTATTCTCTAGAAACTAATTTAAATCAGTAACCATAAAATAAAACTAAGGAAGGAAAAGGATCTAGAACTAGGAAACAGATTCTAGAAACAATCTTTAGTGAATGAAATGCCATTCATTTGTTGCCTATAAAGTAAACTAGAAAATGGCATTTGAAGAAGGGGTGCTCACATGACGAATATGTGATACTGCATAGAGAAACCAGGAGTTGGAACAATCTGTTCCTCATATCAACAGCAGTACTACACAAACTAAAAGCCATATGCTCTCAGGCAGACAAAAAAGTTATTCTCTTCATTTGCTGCTGAAGTGAGTAATGACTATATGAGCACAATTTACTCTGCAGTGGACTGTTCTTTATTTTAGTAATGGAAAAGATCACTAAAAATGTCTGAACATCAATTGTTTTCTACTTGAAATCCATATAACAATGAGTAAATAAAATTTCACCCCTGCATTCAAAAGTAAAATAAAAGTTAATATGTATAAAATATTAAGAGAATAAAATAATTGGGAGTTATGAGATATTACAAATAAATTTTCTAAAATTAAGAACCTGACATAAAATAAAAAACAAAAATACATTTTAATTCCTGCATGAAAGAAAAATAAACTCTCAAATACAAAACAAACATAAATATTTCCTAATTATATACATTTTGCTTTGGCTAAAACTGTCATATTCAGATTAGCTAACAGGCTTGGAAAAAATACAGAAATTATTCAAGACTTATTATTTTGTGCCATTCTAATAAATACATGTAAATTCTAAACAAGGACATGGCACCTTTCTCATATTTGCTGTCCGTTGTTCCAAGAAACATTTGTTTTATTAACTCTTGTATATTTCCTAGGATCAGATTAATGGTTTTGAAAACCATGTTAAGTTTTCATATGTGTCAAGTGTCAGCAGTAAGATTATGAATGATGTCTGGTGAATACGTTAAATGAAAATCATTACTCAAATTACAACATTCTGCTAGGCACTAAAATTTAAGTAAGTAATATGATTTTAAGAGAAAATCATTATCAAGAGATACTTATAGAATAGCATCAAGATATCAATATGTTTACTTCAAATATCAGCCAAATGGGCTGAGAATTCTTAGATATTTCTGGCTAAGTCTTACAAGCATGTCAAGATTCCCCATAATTAATTGATAAGAGTAGTTAAAATGATGCTAGCTCATTGATTCATTTGAAATTGTCTATAGAGTTTTGCCCCATCCCCATTTTATTTAGCTGTTGATTTTTCAATGCAATGTTTATTAAAAAAAGGTACAAGTGGTTGCGCAACAATGTTAATGCACTTAATGACTGTGAGTTATATATTTCAGAATGGTTAAATTTGTAAATTTTATATTATGCATATGTTACCACAATAAAAGATAGACTTAAAAGTATGTACTAAATATCTATAGTCTAGCTGTAAATACAATGCTTCCAGTCTTCTGTGAAAGTTTCTCATCTCACTTTGGTGCAAATATCATCTTAACTATCTAAATTCCAGTATTTCCACAAAAATGTACATGCATGTCTACATGTATCATATTTTCTCAGAGCATCAGCAATGAATATAAAAGACTGAGTTCATGTGCCAGCTTGGATTAGTTACAATCTGGGGAAAACACATTTTCATACAGTTTTGAATAATTCATAATGTAGGTTCCAGGTTGTAACTAAAAAATGCAGTTCCATCTGTAATGTTTTAACTTCTAGACTATTGTAGTAGATTTTTTTTCCCTTCTATGAGGGGCTATCAATAAAGCCATACTTTTTCTTTCTGTTTATTGTTTGGGATTGGTTTCTGCATAGTATTGACATTTATAACTAGGGAGCATAGCAGCTCATTTAATTAATAAGTAATGCTGCATTATAAAGTTTGACATATATGCCACTTTGGTGAATGGGGGTGGTTGGCTGGCATGCAAACTGCTTCTGCATATTGGGTTTCAGAGTTACTTATAGCACTGATTGTTCCATCGGTGTTCAGAATGTCCTCCTATTGCTTCTGATCATTAAAACAAATAGGATACTTTGATTATACCAAAAAACACTCAAGATATTAGCATAACAATTCAATTTTTCAGATGTCTAAGTTTTTAATTCAAGATAACCCAAATGAAAATATTAAGAATCAAGCTGATAGGGGTCGGAGGATGGACATAATAATAAACACGTGTCTGTCTTCTGCTAAAAATTAATTCCAATAATACAAAGTGTATAGTTTAGAATTTACATTTTATTTAAAAAGTTAGGTACCAGATTATACAAAATTATTAAGCACTTTATTGCTGCATTTCTTTCTATTTTCATGAAGAATCCTAGGTATTAATATTCATTGTTAAAGTGATAGTCAACGTAAACATTAAAATTATATAATGTGATTTTTACATTCAGATAGATAAAGAGCAGATATCAGCTGGATCTGTATTATCAAAATAATCTGGAGAAATGGCTTAGTATTTTATTACATAAAGATTAATATAAAATAAATGTTATTTAAAATTAAAAATTAAAGACAGGCAGATGGAGAGGTGGATAAATAACTAAAAAAGCTACAATTTTAAGATGAACAGATTTTCATAAATCTTGTTTCAAGCTACTTTTTATAATATAGGGTTGAGTGAAATAAATTAATTTATATTTATTACTATTTAACAAATTAATAATTTCATTAAATTATTTTAAGCAATATTGTTAGTATTTTACTATTAACATTATTCTGAGAAATAAATTTAATTAAAAAATTAAAGACAAATTATTTAAAATTTCAGAAAGCTAAACATCAACAGACAATGAGGATTTCTTAATATATAATAGTTAGAGGGCAGAGTAATTTTCATGTTTTTTGCTTATAATCTCCTAGTCTTCGTTGTTGTGATTAAGTTGTATTTTGCAGTGAATCTTGAGTATTGTATTGCCAGCATTGTTGATGGAGTAAAAATGTTAATTTAATAAATTTCTACATTCCATTCTTCGGTTTTAAGCTCTATTAAAGACTGCATAAAAAAAAAAAAACACGACTGAGAGAATTTATACTTCTGGGATTATTAAAGCTCCTTTGGATGTATTCTACCTGATAGAAGTTAAAAATCCACAATTTCATTCTAAACTTAATGATCTTGGAAAATAGTTTTTCTTTAACCAATAAAGAAATATATACAATTTACCATAAATAATTATTTCTGCATATGAATTACATAGTAATAGAAAACCTACAATGTTCAGAATATGTGCTTATAAATAAGAAGCCAATGTTTATCTATTCATACTGTCTTCTTAACAGTTTTTTTGTAATGGTCACAAGCCCAGAAACAATGTCTTTATGACTGAAAATGAGAGCATAGATTCTAGCCTCTGTATCTAATTACTAAAAGGTCATGTTTTAAACAAATACACACTGTAGCATTAAGCAGCCATTCCACCTTAAAATGGTTGGATAGAATGAAATTATAATACTAATAGGAGTTATTTTACTGTCCTTCAAAATGTTCATTTATGTAAAGGGACTGTTCAATATTGTAAAAATTGAGATGAATATTAGCAGAAAAAAGACATTCAATAACATTTGTATACATGTTATGCAAAATCAGAAAAGAATTAAAACTCATTAACAATAAATGCATAGTTCTTTATAGTTAAAATTATATTATCTCAGCTAGGTCTCTGCATGTAATTTCTCCCAACATCAAATTTAGCCCCAATTGCAATGGATAAACATACTGTTAAACAAAACACACATTTTAAGATGATGCTTGATGCTAGCAATCTAATCTAACCAATAGCAGAGAAGGCTAAATAAGAAATTCATAATTAATGATTTATGAATTTCTTATTTAGCCTTCTCTGCTATTGGTATAATGCCAATAGCAGAGAAGGCTAAATAAAAAATTCATTAATTATACTCTGTTTATCATCTTATTGTCAACTCTGATCATTAAGATGATCTATCTTGACTACTCTCGTTAGTACATGAAAGTGAATCATAATATAATTGAATATCAGTATATCAAAATTTCACTTTTGTGCTTTTTCCAGAAAGAATAAATATGTTGACTTATTGCTTCTAGAATGAAGATGAATTTGCATTTTATTTTAATTATATATCTCTCAAATTAATTTGCTTTTGAGTAGCTGTTTTATTATACAGAAATATTTTGTTATTTAAACTTCACATATTACTGAAAACTTTTACATCCATGTTCCATTCTTCCCTAACAAAATTGTATTATTTTTCAGAGATTTTTACCTTGAAATTAATTGCATCTATAATATGCAATTAGTATGAGCTTGACATTTGTTGGATATTATTGAATGTAAATACACCATGTAAATTATGCATGTATTAAATAATTTGTCTTATCGTAAGTTCAAAATTTTCCCTGATTATTAAGCATCCTCTAAATTGCGTAGGTAACTAAGAGAGATTAAAAATGGATTTGTTCTAGAAATCTTCAAGTTAATATATCAGCTAGGTCAAAAACCCAGGTCTTGAGAACTACCAGGCTTGGGATTCTTAATTCATTAAACCAATGTGGTAGTGAAGTGAACTTCAACTTCCCAGAAGAGTTTAGAGGGAATTAAAACAAAGAAAAACTGGTTTATTTAATATTTATTCAGTGTAGATTTTCTCACATATACCTGTCATCTCTTGGGAAAAATAGTAAACACAAATAGCCCCTCATCCTACCTCTTGGAATTTGGATCTGCTGAATTAGACAGTCATTAAGCTAAACAATTTCAAAAGCAAATATCACATTGTTGTTGTTATAAGAGAAGAGTTTTATGCTATGAGAGCTTATAAGAGAATTTGCTATAACATCATAAATTTTGTTCAAGATTCTCTAATAGCAGAAGGGTAAGTGTTCAGTCGAGGCATTGAGTATGAGACATCACTGAAAGTACTATATCACAGAGAGAGATTCTTTATCTGAGAAAATTGAAAAAGACACAGGTGGCTGAAGTAAAAAAAGACAGAGATTTGTTTAATATGAAATCCCCTCCAAAGTAGTTAAGAACCAGAAATGCAAAACCATTACATATGACTTCACTGAGTTTTACTTTTACTTAAAAGCAACGTGTTCAATAAAGCTGTTTCTGAGTGGTTATGGGCATGTGAATAAAACTATTACATTTGTATTTTTAAAAGTTTGTTCTGACTATAAAATGAAGAATAGATGATATTCGAAGCGTGTATGGGTTGACTATATATGTTTATTGCAGTAGTTCAGACGAGGGAGGTTTGAACTTGAATAGAGATGTTGAGATGGAGAGATCATAAATTCAAAGGCATAGCGGGAGTCATCATGACTTTGGGATAGCTAGGATCAGAGAGGAAAGGTGAGAAGGGAGCCAAGGATGATTTTCAATATTACCTGTGGATAGCAGTGCTTGTTACTGAGGCAGTCAACATTAGAAGAAGACGAACTTGAGGTTACTGATGTAACACTCTGACTTGTCTCAAAAGAATATGTCTTTTTTGTAGTGTTTGAAACTAGCAAAAGTAGTAGATTATGTAGAAGGATCCAGAAAAATTTGACAAATTCTTGATCATTACCAGGTTAAAATTTTTCTTCTCTCATCTGATTTCTGGACCTGAAACAGCATTTTTTTCAACAGTCCCCTACAAAATATGTTATCTTCATTTATATTTAGAGTGATTATTGTTATATTTGAACTTATTTCTATAATAGTATAATGTGCTATTTTTTGTTCAGCTTTTTCTGATCCTCCTAATCCTTCTTGCTTTCTTTTAAATTGGATGATATTTTAGAAGTATTTTTGAATACTATTATTTCTCTAATTACTTGGAAGTTATATATATATATATATATATATTTATTTTGTTGATTTTTCTAGGTACATCAGGCTGTAATTTACTTAACACGTCCAAATTTAACTCATGGATTTTTTTTTTTCTTTTGAATATTAAAAGGGTCTTAGAATCATTTAGCTCTGCCATCTAGCCTTCACCCTGGCGCTCATCTACATTGTCTGGTACTGCTGTCTAGGATTTAAATTCTAACTTTCCCCTTCAAATTAGACATAAGTATTATTTCATAAAAATATAATTGTTTAAATTGTTTACAGACTAATTTTCCTATCCATTAACTCGAAATTTCTTCTTGCATTTTATTAGCTTCACCTACGGCCAGTTTTTCTTTCTGAAATGTACTCATTAAAATTTACTTTAGTGACTATCTTTGTCTGATTAGTTTTCCCCCATATTTTCTCAAAATATCTTTATATTTCTGTCCATAAAGATAAATTTTTTATGTAAAGAATTATTGATTGGCAGTTACTTCTCTCATCTCATTGAAGGCATTCCTTCAATGTCTTCTAAGTTCTGTGGTTCCTAATGACAAATCACTGGCCAGATTAATTACTTTTCTTTTGAAGCTGCTTTATGCTTTCTTACTGGCTTTTCTTAGTATCTCATTTTCTCTGCTTTTCTGCTATTTCTAGGCCTAGATTTCTCATTAATTATCCTGACTAGGAATGGATGGACTCCCAGATCTGTAATATTTTTCAAAATTTCTGGAAAGTATTCAGCTATTATCTCTTTATATGTTGCATTGTCACCCTTCTTGCTAGTATTATCTTTCAGAACTTTGTTTAGATATATATCAAGCCTTTTCACCATGTCTTCCACATGATATAATCCCTTTTTATGTGTCTCGGCAGAAATATAAATAATTTCTTGGAACAAATTTTCCAGTTTACTGTTTCTTTCATCGGTTATATCTAAAATACTGCTTTATCTGTCCACTAAAATATAATTCTAGTCATAATTTGAGATATGAAATTGCATTTGGTTCTTTTACAAATTTCTCTTTTATCTATAGAAAATATATTTACTATATTTATTTATTTTTATTAAATTCGTTTTTGATAGTTACAATAGCCAAAATTTTTGCATGTCTATTTCTGCTGTTTACATTAGTTTTTATGCATGGTACCTTTTCTCTTTCTTTGTGTGTGTGTGTGTGTGTGTGTGTAAAGATATTTTTTCTGTGTTAATTTCTTCTATATTATAATGAGGTACTAATTATTCTTTTTTGAATTTCACTTACGGACATTTTTTATGCTCTGGGTTGAGGTTGGGTTTATACAGTGTTTCCTTTTGTCTGCCAACCTGAGACAATCTTAAATTCTTTCAAATACCTTAGTTTTGGAACATACCCTGTAAATTGAATTTTGGCATTTTTGAAGGATTAAAAATTTAAATGACACGTAGTTTTTATTTTCCGTTTGATATAAAATTAAGACAAATACTGGCAATATTTCAGGTTGTCAATATCTTTAGAGGAAGCAGTTTAAAAAGAATTGGGAAAGGACATTTTATTTTTTGTTCTCCTTTTTTCTGTCTGTCAACCTGTAAGTTCCAGCTCTATTTGGATTTTTTTGTTAGTTTCCACACCTTGGGTGCATCTTGTTATAGTTCCTGTCTTCTGTAATCCATACAGTGTCAAATCTGTATCTCAAGATCTTAAATTTTGTATAAACACTATTGAGAAACTTGGCATTAGTACTTGATTACTTCCTAGATCTCTGGTTTCCAATTTTTTGATATTTCCAGTGTATTTATGTACATGATAACTCATCAATGAATTTAACTTTTTTCTGTTTTTTGAAAAAATTCTTCAATGTTTTAGTTATCTCAGTCAGATTTTAATATTAATCTCTAAATTCATATTTTCTTATAAAGTAACTTATAAACTCTACCAAATAGTTTTTCTAGAATTTTCTTGTATTGATTGTATACTTGCATTTATTGTATTTATCAAGCCTACAAATAAACTTTAAAAAAATGTATAATGTAGACATTTTTAGTACAAACACAATTTCAAAATTTAATCTATTTTCTTGGTAAAATTAGTTTTCTTTTTAAGAAATTATAGGGTGATTTTCGAAGTTTTTTTTTCCCGCCCCCCAGCTCTAGAACATGTGAATTTAAAAAAAACAATTAAGCACTGACTTTTGAAATTTGTTTCTATATTTTATTCTTTTTACTATAGTAATGTACATTTTATGGTCACTATGGTAATGAGGTTCTTACAAAATTTGAAAACATAAACTACTAATACCACCCATGATAGATAGTACTCAACAGAATAAGCATTAAAATTGTCCAAAAAACTTATTGCCAACTAAATTGTGAAGAATGAAATAAATAGCAAAATCAAAACAATTAGTCACATACTAAATTGTATAATTTTCACAAAATGTTTTTCTTATGGAATTATGTCTAATTTATGAAAAAAAGAGAAACTATTTTTAGAATTTTTGATTTCAGTGTATATTAGTTCATTTAAATTAACAGTTGTATAACCTGTTAACCTAAGGATCTCACTTGTAATAACTTTTCAGAAATAAACAATTAAAAATATTAAATTATATGCATATGCATAGGTGTTGTATTAACTACATGAGCATACCTGAAAAAAATTATGTCCTTAGAGGTATCATTAAGTGATTTTTAACATACCAATTATTAAAATGTTAATTTAGCTATAAAAATCGTGTGTAAAGAATATGTAGCAACCTGAATAATTATATTTCTAATGCAGTGTTAAGGAGAAACAGTAACATTTAAAATGTAAAATATGCTTACATATGAACTGGCAAAAAGAAAACAAAAAAAAGTGAAAATATTTATGCTGGTATTGTGAGATTGTATATGCTTTTAAAGCATGCTTCATGTATTATGACTCTGTGCTTATAATCAAACACCCTTGAATTAAATTATGTGTAACTCAAGATAAACTTAATCAAGATTTACTTTTTTTGTTAAAATATCCATTTGCATCTAAAACCGTAAATGTCTGTTCCAAATTGGCTAGCTTACAAATTTATAAGATGATATAGCTGAACTTGATATGTGAACCAGCTATCATTTCTAGAATTTGGTCTTTAAGCCAACTCATAAAGTGAAATTTCCAAAATTAAAAGTCTAGGGAGATTTTCCTGCATTTTTCAAAGTCTTGTGTGGAAACTTTGTAATAAACTAGATAGATGACCAAAAGAAATGTGTTCAGGATACTGAGAGTTGTGAGATGAACAAGTAATAAAGAACAGTTTCATAAAGATATACAACAATTACTCTGCAGTACAGTTATAATTTTATATACCATTGATATGGAAAATCTGTTGTTGTTAATTATAAACATAATATTAGTCAAAGCTTCAATATTAAATATAATAAATTCTGGACATTAATTTCTAATCTTTCTACTGATAACAATTCCATTCAATATTCTAAAGTTCCTTGTTGGAGTAAATTTCAGGTGCCTTTACTGAATATTCATGCACGTTCTAGACACAGAAGGAAAAGATATGAGAAGGTATATAGTGAAATTATTTGTTCTGGTTTACTGAATACTTATGATGTCCCTGGCTTTATGCTGGATGCTGTGGATAAAAGGATGAATTATCTCTTAAGGGACTTATAAGTAGAAATTAGTCACAAAATAGAAATAAATCATACATTCAATCTGAAATCAATATATTAAAAATATGTTTTCAAGTAATCTCTGGCTAAAATAATGACTGAGAAGCAGTGTTGTTTTTCTAGGACTCCATTTAATCTTTTTTTATTTTTTATTTTTTTAATTCCTTAATGGTTTTTGCAGTCTCTCATTTTAGCTACCAGGCCCTCTGCACTGCAGCAGGTTCCAATGAATCACATTGAACTATAAGTGACTGACTGATAAGGACTGATATGATACATTTCTAGGGGATTTCTACCTCTCCTAGATTTATAGTCTTTTACACATGGATAAGATCATAGACATAATTTATTCAACTTCTGTTAGAAAATTGAATACTGAGATCCAGAGAGAGGCTGTGACCTGTCCAATGTCATTAGCTATTGAGTTATAGAATGAAGACTCCTCCATTCTCCATTTTAGTGTGGGTGAGAAATGTAAGCTAAACATCTTACCTGATTGTTTTCAAGAACCTATTGATGTCACTTTCCTCTAACCTATTACTTTCTCAAAGACTATTGCATAGAAATATAAGAAAGTATAAGGCAATGCTTAATATGTTTTGTGGTTTCAAATTTTAAAAACTAAAAATATCCAAAATTATTTTATTTATAAAAGAACTGCTTTTAAATGCAATCTTACATAAAAGTAATATTAAAAGAAAATTCTAAAGATGTAAAAACTCAAGTTTCAGTCTACTTGTCTATCACGTATATTGGAAGCTATGCAACTAATGATCCATTCGTCATTTAGAAAATCTACTTCCAATGTATTAGGCTGCTAAGTGCCTGAAGATCCAGGGGACAGGAGTAAGGCTATCATGTTAAAATAAAGTACTTTAAAGTTGGACAATCAGAAAGAAAAATCTTTAAAATTTCAGGAGCTATTGAAGAACCTGTAAAAGCATTTTTGAGCGTATTATACATAATGAGATAAGCCATTTAAAAATATTGATTATTAAAATTGATTAAAACAGGAAAGCAAAGTATTATATGGTATTTTTCACAGACTAGATTTAAAAAAGATGTGATCCAGGGTTAAGAAAATATATTTTTAGTCTGTGAAAACATTCTAATAACTATATCACTGTTAAATTAAAGAATATTGAAATTTGGTATAATTTTAGATAACTTAAAATAGTAGTAGATTGTATGTTAATATATTGTTTATGTTTTATGAAATACTAGCAGCCATTCAATATCCTAAACCAACGTGTAACCCTTGTACATTTCTGGGCTTCTTTGAATTTAGTGTGTTTTCAGACAGTAAAAATAAATTTTTTTAAATTAAATTTATTGGGGTGACATTGTTTAATAAAATTATGTAGGTTTCAAGTGTACAGTTTAATAATATGTCATATGTATATTGCATTGTGTGTTCACCACTCAAAGTTAAATTTCCTTTTGTCACCATATATTTGACCACCTTTACCCTTATCACCTCCCTCTACCCTATCTTTTCCCTCTGGTAACTACTAAACTGTTGTCTGTGTTTATGAGCTTTTGTTTGTCTTGTTTGTTGCTTTCAGTTATATATACCACAAATGAGTGGACTTATATGATTCTCAACTTTTTCTGACTTATTTCACTTAGTATGATAATCTCAAGATCCATCCATGCTGTCGCAAATGAAATTTTAACGTTTACCTAAGCAAAGCATGGAGAGAAATCTGTACCTCCTTTTACTCCTTATCTTCCAGCAAAAACAGAACAATACTGGAAAACGAATACCAGGAATATATTCCAAAATAATATAGGGCTTGGAGTTACCCATTATTGCCTAGATTTCAATATTATAAATATGTTAAAGTACAAAATGTTATGCCTGCTTTATTAATATATATTATTCTAGTAATAATATTAAAAGCCACTGGGAGAGCATTTTTACCTATAATTGATCCTACTTTATTTAATGAGGCTTATTTAATGCTAAATTTGGAAGTTTTTTAATATTGTCAGTGCCGAGCTGATTGAGAAGGGAAAGTTTTAGTGATGAGATGCCCAGTTGAAAGAATGCACAAGAGGCCAACATAAGAATGAAATGGCAGGCACCAACTTTATTGTGGGGAGTGCAGTTGTATTGGGAGAAGTGCAGTCTATTATGGTGAGCAGGCTTCTGCTTCTGCTCTTCTTCTGCTTCCCTTTCTTGTGCTCCCTTTCTGCTCCCTAGGGGACTGCATAAGCTCCACACATATCGGAGTACAATAGTGGCATTCAGCCACACATGCGTGATACAATAAGCTGAATTATGTTTAGATATTTTAGGCATAGGCGCCGTACTACACTAATGTAACATTTTAAATCCGGGGTCCTTTTCCTAGCCATGAAACTGGATACAGCCAGACCTGGGACCCACAAATATATTGACCAATCAGGACAACACAGACACTAATCGAATAAAAGATACAGGCAGCATATAATCTACACTTGGCACGTAGTTAATATCAGAGTTGGAGGCAGAGATTTATCTACATTCTCCGGATGAATTCAATGAAATTTGAGAAATAATACAGTCCTTCTTAAATTGATAAGTTGAATTTTAACCTAGAGATTTCTCTTTCTCTATTCAAAAAAATTGATAACTTTTCATTATGCAATAAAAAATATACCCCCAAAAATATTGAGTTTACTATATTGAAATAAAATCAGATAGTATATTAAACTAGCAAGAATTTAACTTTATAAATCTCTGAGGTGAAACACTAGGATTTAGAGAATGTAAGTATAAAGTTATTTGGATCAAGCAAATAAATTCCCATGAAAATAGGCAATGTATGTGAAGAATTAATATATAAAAGCAGACATATAAAGTCAAATAAAATATAAAGACACGAAAGCTCATTAGTTGCCTTAGAAACATTATTAAATAATAAAATATCAGACTTGACAAAATATTTAAAATCCACACTAGTGTCAGGAAATGGGTACTTTTACAAATGGTTAGTAGTAATGATACAGAAATTTTGCAAAAAAGTAAAGAAGTATCTATCAAAATTTTAAACATTTGTACAGTTTACCTCTGTAATTATATTTGTAACAGATTTAGAGTAGTCTTCTCCAGTAAGGTATAAATATGACATAGTTTTATATATTCACTCAATGAGTTCAACTATATTTTGCTAAATTATCCTTCACATACCTTTAATGACTACTTTGGTAGATTCCAATACATTTGGTGACTTTAACTTGTTACACTAAATACCATTTAGTTTTAATATTCAATCTCATATTCAAATGGAATCTCCAAACTATCTTATATCTTCTTTCTAAACCTTAGTGGATCCTATTGTATTGTGCAGGAAAAGGGAGAGGGAAAGGAAAAGAAATACATATTCCTTCTCTTGTCTGGCGAGAGTTGTAGCCTTTTGGTTATATAGAGAATCTTTTCAGTATAACATTGACGACCTGGGGCAGCCTCTTTGTAGCAGATATATTAGGTATTGGGACTGTATTCTTAGAAAGGTAATGTTTGGTTGTTTTATTGCATGATCTTCTCATGTGGTATATTCAAATGAAGCTTATTCTACCTGACCTCAGCTTTGTTTACCAGGAGCTCTTCTCAAAACCTTTTTCTTCAGGCAGATCATTTTCCTATAGACAATTCTCTTGTGTAAAGCTTCACAAAGTTGGCGCAGATCCCATTTCTTTCCATGGTGTCTGCTTGACCAACAGGAAACTTATCCAGCATCACTGTTTACAACAGTGAGCTTGCAAACTAAGCCAGTTTTGCCCCCTCTTACCCTGCTACTTCTCTTAATTTTGTAATCAGGAGCAGATGCTTAAGCAGAGCTCTCACCTGGGTATAGTATGTCTGTTCTTTCATCTAGCAAATACCCCAATCTCTATAAGTAATTCTTTTGGGATTTTCCCTCAAAGTGAGTTGTTTCGAAGGAACTAGTTTGGGAGCCCCTCATTAAGATCACTATATTTCCCACCAGGCACAGGAAACTACAAGACTTCCTCCCTTCCTCAGTTCTCCACTTAGATAAACTGAACGAAGAGAAAGGGGTAAAGGTGGGGCTGAATAATGAGTTAATTGAAGTAGCGGTCTTGAGTGGATGTAAGTAGCCCTAAATGCTGGTTATTCTTCAGATTGTAAGGTTCTTATGTTTTTTGTTCTGAGGACAAAATATCCTACCAACATCTTGATTCAAATCTTGCAACCTAACATAAGTATGTAATCAAAAATGCACACAAAGATATCGGGCCAAATCTATACATTTTAGCTTTTTTTTTTTTTGTAAAAACAAAATAAGCAAAATAAAATAAAGCAAAAACAATTCGAATGTTTAACATAAAGAATAGAATTAGAGTTAACTTTGCTCTAAAGTTAAACTTTTAAATTACCCCCCATCCCCATTTAAATGAGTCTCATCCAAGCTCTTGGCTGGATCCTAGCAATGTGTTCATATAGCCATATGTTTTTGTAAAATTTGCAAAAGTAAGATAGTTTAAGTGCAGTTGGTTAAGACTCTTTTTTCCTTTCAATTTATCCAAAATATAAAGAGTATCTTAGTATATCTGACACTTTTGTGCTGTATAAAGTCTGATGGTTGTAGAAAAAAACAACTTAGACAATCAACACTGACAGTGAAATGGACTGAGGGAAAAGTATCAAAGTTATAAAACTGATATTTTATGATTTCATATTCAAATTTCAAATTATTCGATAAGCCAATTGATAGATCATAAGAGTAAATTGCTTACAGAAATATATAGTTCAATACCAGGTAGCAATAATTTACCAATTTATTTTAACTACTCTTTTGTGTGCCTTAATTTCTGATTAACTTTGGATCATTTAAAGAGTTACCCATCATACCCAAATTCAGTTACAATAAAAGAGCCTTAACCTGGTAGAGGTAAACACTTAATCTGTTTGGTAGGTAGAATAATAGCCCCTTAGAGATGTCCACGTATTAACTCCTGAAACCTGTGAATATATTACCTTATATGAGAAAGTGACTTTGCATACGTGATTAGGTTAAGGACCTTCACATGGGGTGAGTTTGTCCTGGAATATCTAGGTAGGTCTAACGTGATCATAGAGGTTCATATAGGAAACAGAGACAGGAGAACCAGAGGCAGAGGAGATGTGATGACAGAAGCAGAAGAGAGTGTTGAGAGAGATATTAATTGATTTGAAGATGCTGCATTTCTGGCTTTGAAGATGGAGACAAGGAAAGCAGGTAACTTGTTTCCTCTAGAAGCAGGAAAAGACAAGGAAATGGATTCTCCCCTAAGCCTTTGGAAAGAATATAGCTCCACCAACACCTTCATAGAGCTGAATAAGACCTATTCTGGACTTCCGACCTCCAGAACTATGAGGTAATAAATTTCTGTTGTTTTAAGCAGCTAAGTTTTTGGTAATTTGTTACAGCAGCAATAGGAAATTAATACAAACTGAAAGAAATGTTTGCAGTGTTTGTCAGGACTGAAGTTTCATATATTGCTTATATTCTTCATTGAAAATTAATTTCTATTTTGTTTGAAATTTTGTAATAGTAATTGTATATTTTTCTTTCATAAAAAGCCATATAAACATGAGGTATACAGAACATTGGATGTTTCTTGCATAAGAGAGTGCTTAAAATTTACAGCATTTATTTTTTTTTGGAAATAATGAAATGTAGTGTTCCGATTATCAAATGCAGATTATTATTTTGGAAAGTACTTTGGCAAAGATCTAGAACTTTTGTAATTCATTTTCTTCCTTAATTATATGTACCTGTTGAGAAGATATTATATACACATTCAATAAGACATTTTCTCTTGGCAATAGAAGCACTTTTTCATCTAAAACAAATACATATTGTTTGTCTAGCACTGGATAGGATTTCTTATGGAAATTTAGCAATTAAGTCAAGCCAGATGCTCCACTTCAAGAATAAGTAGTAACTTGGCAGTAACATTATAAACCTGTCTACTTGTTTTTATTTAGAAGTCATTAAGCACTACAGCAAAGGAACTAATTACCACCGTTCGAGGTACTATAATCACCTTGCATAGAGAGTCAAGTAGGGAAGATAACACAATAATAATGAATCTTATATTTATATGGCAAAAGTATTATTAAAGAAAGAAAATAAAATATGTTTGCCACATCCTTACCCCTTATACTTTAGTAAATCTGAATTAGTTAATACGTTGAGCTCAGTGGGTATTCATTAATTGAATAATTCAATCTCATTTTTAATTGCAGAAATATTCTAACAGAATTTTAAAAATTATATATTCTATTACCTTTATCAAAATGCCTATAGTAAAAATATGTGAGTTTTCTTACTGGGGAAAAATAATGCTTCCTGAATATGGGCCCTGAATATTTAAACTAACTTCCATGCTAGTTTTTTAACACACCATAATCTACAATGGAGTATGTAAGGTCACAGACTTAGCATACACTTATTGAAATAGTTGATAAATAATGATATGTTAAGAAAACATTGAGAAGCATTATTAAATCTCAATTATTATTCCTGGTCAGAAAGAAAAGGAAAAGGAACACTTTGTTTCTGAAATTCCACTGTTTAAATATATTGGAACTCTTAGATTTATATTTTAAGTTATTTTCTCTTCCTCATCTAATTTTATAATTATAACATGGATTATTAAATAAAGCTTGAAATAAATGAAAATTACTTTAATATTTTCAAATAGTTCTTAATTTTTGTATATGCATGGACACATACACCCACTACATAAATTATATAGGAAAGCACTTGCTTTAGTGAACATAATTAAGACTGAAAAAATAACTCAATGCCTAAAACAAAACTAATACTATGCCAGCGAGATACTGCTTATCTTAAACTTTCTTTTTTTTCTTTTTTTTCTTTTTTTCTTTTTTTGATTGTATGTGTGTGTTGTTCAACATAATATTTGACCCTAGTACAATGTAATTTAATATGTTTTCTTTTCCATGTTAATATATGATATTTTCTTATTTTATTACTTCTTAAATTAATTACTGACCTTGAATTCACTGTTCTCAAGAGTGATTAGTATTTTTGTATTCAATCTACATGTTCAGCTATTCTGACTTAAAATTTCAAAGTTATTTCTACTAAACTTAGACATTTTTCACAATATTTTTGTGAATATTTTGCCAACAGTCCATGAAAAGCATTATTATACATGGTATATATTAGACATAATAATATTAAGAATATCACACAAACTTTTCTATTAGTGTTTCTCATCTTTGTGCAATACAGAAACATGGACAAAGCTCTACTAGAAAACAATATTTCTTTATAAAAAAATCTATTAATATTATCTGAAATTATGAGTTTGATTAACTCATTATGTTGTATTTTCCCTATCAACACTTGTTTAGCCCAGATCTGCAACTGATATTGGCAACACCAAAACAAAACAGAACGTTTATGTGCAGTCATCTTTATTTTAAGTGCAAAGAACATGCATTGAGGAGAATGATTTCTCTGTGGCCTGAGTATTGTTAGTCATGGAAGTGGAGATTTAGGGTTATAAACCATACTGTTCCAGCTCTGACCATGTGATCCCTAGTGAAGAAGCCTAGAAGCGAGAGTTCCCCAGTAACAATCCACACACGTACTGGCCTGATCTTGGTTTCTAATACCATTTCCCACTAAAAGAGACTGGGACGCCTTGGAAAAATGACCGATCCCAGAGAAGGATCAGGAAAAATATAGCATGAACCTGGAATATTTCATTATGAAAGAAAGTAACAAAGTGTTTAGAAAAATGACCAAAGGGTATGCTGGGGATACCGGGTCCAGTTTAAAAGGACTCACACTGATTATGTCTGTGATAAATTGAACCTCAGAACAAAGGACACTATTGATAATAATGAATTAAAAACTATTTAAAAGATGGGAATCAATGAGTTCATTGGGCCCCCAAATTCACAGCACATTGGAATCACCTGAGGATATTTAAAAATAAAGATGCTAGGCTCTCACTCCCAGACATTCTGTTTTTATTAATATTATGTACAGCTTTTTTCTCTTAAAATTTACTATCTAATTATAAGTAATTGAAAATAGAATAATAATATATTTCTAGAATATATATTTTAATGGTAGTCCTCTAATTTGAAGAAATTTAGCTTTTTTTTCTAGCCTTTTCATTCGTAAAATTAGGAAACTAATGTTTTCAACATTTATATTATTTGAGCAAAATTGAGCAAGTATTTGCAGGCAAATTGGAACATTTTTCTAATTCTTAAAAATAACTTTTTCCAATAAACCAGGGTTTTCTACTTTGTCGTAGTACACCTTGCATCAGATTCTATCTTTAAAAGCTTCAGTAGATTGTAAGCAATCAAATGTATGCAATAATGTGACAGTAGGGGTTAAATAATTTATCTTCTTTTTTTTCAATTCTTTCTTTCCTTTCATTTGTCCTACTATTACTAGCACACAGAGCTTCAAACTTCAAGTATTCAAGGTATTTTTTTTTTAATAATGTATTTCTTTGGCACTAATTTGGTACTTAAAGATCAATTTATAACACATGATTCAACTCAAGTAAATTCCATTTTTCATTTATCTTCTGATTTATTTTTAACCTCACTTGAGTTTACTAGACATTGTATCATGTTATTTTATATTTTATTGCTTAATTATTCACTGAAATTATCTTCTCTACATTAAAGTGTCAGAAAACTAAAGAGGTCTCAAGACATAAATGTGATAAATATTTGAATTTTCTCTATCTCCTAATGAAGTGCTTGGGCTAGGACAGTAGGAGATGGGCTCAAGGGGTGTGTGTGGGGTGTGTGTGTGTTTCCCCAATTATAATGCAAACTGTTCCAAAGCAGTCTTTCCACTTTACCTCTTCTTTGTTTTTATTAATTTTTCAATATTCTTTTCTGTATTCAATTCATTTAATGTTTCTAATTATGAAAGCAACTTAAATATCAAAGTCTATATTTATCAAGACTATCAAAATTAAGTCCTTAAATATCTTGGGCTATAAAGATGTAAGGAAACATCTTACATAAAAAAATGGAATTTATTTTTTAGAAGTTATGAGACTTCAGATCAGAATCACTTTGCTCCTAATATATACTATTGCTATTTGGATTCAATGGTATTTTAAAATAATATGTAACATATTTTTTAATTGCTTCATAATGATATAACTGTGATTTCAGTAGTTTCTGAAACAATATGTTTTTTAACCTGCAAGTTATTCAAGTATGTCTTATTTCATTTTTAATTGCAGTGGATGGAATTTAAAATTAAAATCTACTTTTAGAACAGGGACACTTTTTACTTAAGAGACCAATTTTAATCTACTGTAGGTGGTTCTTTTAGAACTCATAATTGTATAGTAAATGAGGAGGAGATAAGAAGTGAATTATTTCATGAAGTATTTTCCCCAACTTTGGAAGATATATTAGGCAGAAGGAAACTAAGTACTTTACTAAAAAATGTATACTGTTTACAATGACAACTTGATACTCTTTGGGGAGAGAAACTTAGGAGAACATTTTCAATAAAGTTTGAATAATTGTAATTAAAACTTTCCCATATTTCTTGAAAAAGATTATTTTTAATAACCTATAGGCATTTTATTACTGTATTCTAAATATTAAAAAAATAGAATAATATAGTATTAACATCCGAAATGAGTTATGGTCAGGTTTCTAATGTACTAGTAATTCTGTTTAAAGCAGATTTATGTTGTGTGCATTTCTACCTAGAATTAATGTTATAAAATTCTCTGCAGACATAGTATTTCATTTTTGGAAGATAACATTTTAATGGATTTCAGTGTGCTTAACAATAATTAAGCTATTTACTTTGAACTACCCATTTTAATATAACCTTTAAAATAGTTGTATCCAGTGTTTCTCTGGGATATGGTAGGCTGAGGGCACTACAAAGTCATAAAAGCAGGAATCCAACAAAATTTATAATCTAGTACTCACAAAAATTTAAGAAATCCAAACTCTTCTGTCCTACTCCTTCCTTCATTCTGGACCCCTAGGGAACTAGAGGATGGTGTCCTCCTTCTCTACTGCTTTCAAGGATGGTCTTATACATTCCTAGCTAGTTAGGCTTGTGATTATTTTAATAAGCCTGTTAAGGATTTCCTTTGTCTAGAATTGACTGTGTGAATGTCCTGCATCCTACAGAACTTGCCATCGCTCCCTGTTGCTGTGTGCTAATTATCATCCCCTGGTGGTCAAATGTTCTCTGATCCTTCCTGCATAATAATGTAGAGCTGCCAGATTGGCTCAGGTCTCACAGGGATTGTGATAACACAACTCTTCCATTTTACTTATTGTTTGTTCCATCCCCTCCACTTACAGTTGTGAATTAATTTAAGTATCATTAGGGAACAATCATAATGATAAGCTTGGTTCTTCAAATATCACCCTGTCTAATAACAAGCAGACTTTGAATGTGGATCAAGTTTGCATCAGGGTTCCTTGGTCTACCCCTGACTCAGCAGTCATATACAAAATTTTCAAGTCCAGTGAAGTTGAAGCTTGTATTCTGGATCCCTAGTTCACAGAGACATCATAATTAGTGGATTACAAAACGTTTGATCTTTGGATATGTTTTTGACCATTTTGTTGGTATTCTTTGAAGTCACTACTACAAATGTCAAACTTTGAAGTTGAAAAGAATTTACATCCTATTTTAACTACATTTCCATAACTGCTAAGTATATAAATTTGGTAACAATATAGAACTTATTAAATTTGATATATATAACCCTCGTTCACTTTTTTTTAATGTGTTAGCACTAAAGGCGGTTCATAAAAATCACCATTTCCAAAATTCTGTCTCTATTTTTCTCATTATGTGAGAAAAAAAGAGAATGGATACTTCAAAGGTATAAAAATGATGGATATTACTGTCTTCATCTCATCATTCTGCGTTACCATTCGCCATTCATATTCTCAGAGGCGACATGCTCACATTTACCTTCCTCTTTTCATTTTCATGAGTCCTTGAATCCAGCAAGGTCAATTCAGAACAAGAAGCTTTAATAATAGACAACTAATTCCTCTTCAAGTTATTGTTTGTGCTGTTAAAATATAGAACTTCTTAGAATAGGAATCTTAGTAGTAGCTTGAGTGATACTAGAATTATTATTTAATTTTATGTTTTAAAACATGTGTTTCTCTCTAATAAATTCCATTTCTTGACAGGATATTTATTATAATCACATCTTAAAATTGTAATATACTAATAAAGGAAATCTTTTGTGGTACTGTTATGTAAAATGGGCTTTAAGAAACACTGGGGTGATGAATACTAATATCATCTGCATTATTTAACTTGAAAGATTGAACTTTTAATGTGCACATTTTTATGGTTAAAATTATTAGAAGATGATGCTCTTTAAGGGAAATAAATTTTACATAATTGCATCTCACCTTCTATGTTCTCCAAACAGTAAAACATGTGGATATAGTTATAGTATTGAGTTGTATATGTAAAAATTGTACTGCTTATAATTTCCTGGAGAGAAGATGGTCTAAATAGCACCCCTGCTTCTAGCCATTCCCAATTGATATTGTCTAACCTGAAATACATATATGCCTTCCATTTTTCACTATCACTAGGAGAACTAAATCCAGGTTCTATAATGTGGCCTACACAGTCTTCAATGATTTGGAAACTGCTTATCTTTTTAGCTCCACTTCTTTCCTCCACTGGCTTCATACTTCATCTTAGCATTTCGTATAAATATGCAAGAACTAATATTTAACTGCATCCCTGATTAACAGAGGCTTCCTGCAGTAAGCGACTATCCATGGGGCGACAGCCATGACAGACCCCAAAGGAAGGCCCAAGGCTGAGGTGGTTAAGTCATCTCTTCTTGATCTATAACCTAACACTAAGGTAATATGATATTTCTCTAGGTATGTTGCAAAAGACCTTTGGTAGGCTCTGAATTGCAAGTATATCGACATTCTGTAGTCCTTCGTGTACTTCATGTTGTTCTTTTCCTTGATGCACTCATTTATGCTGCCCCCTCCACCCCGCTCATTGAAACACTCACATGGCTTTACTATTTGTCTATTTGTCAAGTGTCTTTTAGAACTCAGCACAGGCAACTCCTTCCCTAGGAGGTCATTTTTTAAACTGTAAAGATTCATGACATGAATCTCCTCAGTAACACTGAAATACACGTCTGTAAAACTACCACTTTTCTTAATGTATAGTTTTATTCTTTAGTTTCTTGCTCCTTTGGGTATTGATATTCTTGAGTACTATTTGTTGAATTTATTTTTAGATTTCTAGCAACTATTGCAATGATCAAGAAATGGCTTTTAAGTAAAAAGATGAAAAAGAACAAGACAGGAGATATTTTTCAAATAATTAAAAGTTATGAGGATTCATACACTTTAAAATTCAGCTTTAATTATCAAAATTATTGTATTTTTATTTGGGGGGAGGATAGAAAAGTAGAGCTCAAGATAACTGAGCATGAACAAAAATTTGGCCTTGGTAGTTTCATAGTTTTGAACTCAAAAATGTGTCAAAATACAAATGAATGCATATAATTTTATGAAGTGAACATCATTAATATTTTTGACAAAAAATAGAAGAGATGGTAACATTTATTTCATGTGTCATTATTAAAAAGTTACACTCTACATAAAGTGCTTTGGTTCAGGATTTCAATTTTTTAAAGTGACTTATTAGGTGGCTTCATTGGTAAATTCTAAAAATATTTAAGAAATACATATTATCAACACCATACAATTTCTTTCATAAAAATAAAGGAGGAGGAAATGCTTCTCAACTTGTTTTAGGTAGCTGGTGTTTCCCTGGTACCAAAATGAGGCAGAAGTGATATAGGAAAACTATAGACCAGTATCTCTCATGAACATTAAACATTATTAACAAAATATTAGCAATTGAATACATCAGTAAATAAAAATAATAATACAAAATGATCAAGTGATGATTAAGCAGGGTTTATTTTAAGAATGCAAGATAGGTTTAACAAATAAAAATCATTTAATTTATTAGAATAAGGGCGAATACACATGTGATCATCACAATAGATGTAGAAAAGAGTTGGATAAAGTTCAAGATTCATTTATAATGGCTCTAAACAAACTAAAAGGGAAATTCCTCAGCCTGATAAAGGACATCTATGAACAATCCACAATTAACATCATACTTACAGAGGAAAGACTGACTTGATTTCCTCTAAGTTTGGGAATAAGAGGAAAATGTCCACTCTTACTATTTCCATTCAATATTGTACTACTTAGTAATATAAAATGTAAACAACAGATCCATGGAACAGCAGGCATAAATCTCAACATCATGTTGACAAAAACATTTAGACATGGAAGAATAATCTATAGTGTCAGAAAGCAGATTAGTTTGTTGCCTTCAGCTGGGGAGAGAATTGCTAGGAAAGAAAAGAAAGAAACTTCTTAGAGTTGTGGAAATGTTTTATATTTTGATTGTGGTCATCATTAAGCAGGTGTATATGTTAATCAAAACTCAAAGACATGTATGCTTAAAACAATTGCATTTTGCTATATGTAAATTTACCACAATATTTATTTTTTAAAAAGAAAGTGTATTTTATTATGGTACAGAAAATATATACACACATTGATATCACTGCATTTAATAATAAATTATTTCTGAAAGAGCATATCTAATTGTTTCTTAAATATTAAGGAATTATAACTGTGATGAAAACTTTTACCATGTGTCTTATCTTTATAATGTTTTATATTACATTTTCTAGAATTTAATTGCAACATATACCGTAAGTGAGAATGTTTTCCTTCATCATAGATATAACCTCTTTATGGTAGATTTTCTGTGTTTGTTGATTGTTTAGTATTAGAAATCAAATATTCTATATGAATATAAATTAGATCTTTTACTCCAACATATTGGCCAGAATATTGACAGAGTAAATCAGTCACAATTCTCTCTGACTGATCTCATAATCTGAGATGTGATCTCTTTTAACTCTAGTGTCTCTCTGTCTTCTCAACACATGCATGCATGGGCACAACACACACACCTCTCCCTCTCTACCCTCCTGACCCCCCACCCCCTCATATATTTCCCATTCATGTGGTCAGGAATTCTCTTCCATTGTGGAGAGGCCTCAAAAAACTTACAAATTGCAATGTTTGTAGGAACTGTTTCTTCTTGATACTAAGATTAATTAATAATTCCATTCTTATATTTTGCTCACTGATATTTTCTATGGTACTAATTTGTTTTAATGTGTTTTCTAACTTCATTACTTACTAAGAGAAACAGTGTTTATTTGTTCTTAGTTTGTTCTTAATCTGTCTTAAAGTAGCGATCATTTAATATTCCTGCCCAAAACTCAAAGCTTCTTCTCTCCATTCCTTTCACTTCTTTTGAATAGATAGTCTCTTATTTATTAAATTTTAGGTATGCCAGCTGAGTGTATATTACTATTCTCTATAACAAAAGAATGACTCTTCATATTTGCTTTGAAATACCCTTTGTAAAGTTCAAGGTTTGCTTGGCTCTTTAGACCAAATTTTCTTAAAATAAACTGTGATAGTTTTTCAAATACATTGCTTAGGATATAACAGGAAAAAGAACTGTAGAAGTCAGATAATGTACATACTTCTTTCACCCTCTTTTTTCTTTTATCCCGTCTTTCTCCATTATCTTGTGTAGGCATATTGTAACCAGTTGCTCTGCCAGCTGAATATCATTAGTGACTCTGGCAACATCCCCAACTCATTCTCCCTACTACCCCAATCATTTAGACACAACTCAAGCATAACAATTGTAGAAGCTCTTGTGTGACAAAGAAAGAAGTCTGAAGAGCTCATATCTGAGAGCACATTCTCAATTCTTGTTCCTGTATACTTAAAAAGTTAGAATATTTTGCATGTTAAAATCAAGATCTTTTAGAATGATGGCCTATCCTGATTGAAAATGTCACTTACGGCCCTATTATTTATTTTCTTTAAGTATTGGATACTTATTTTCTTTCATATTTATTTATTTTTCTATGATGAAGAGCAACCTGTTGATATGCAAGGAATAGTGCCATAGAAAGGATAAAACCTAGGTATTGTTTCTGTTTTATCATTTATTAGTCATCTGATCTTGGTTAAGTCATTTAACATTTTGAACTTTAGATTTTTCTTTTACAAATGAGAATTAAAATATGTTCTAGCAGACTTTTTCTCACAGTGAATCAATGAAGAACATAAAATATACTCTTGATAAATTTGCTTTGAACTAAATGGAAATATACTAACATTTTAGGCACTATTACTTTTCTAATTTTATCTTATTTTTACAACATACTTGTGATAAATTACTCAAGTATAATAAACATATTTTACTAAATTTTTTTTAGGTAAATAATTTACTTCAAATTAAAGAGTATTCATTAAGTTTCTGGCTCATTCAATAGTAAAGAATATAGAACTAAGAAGAATCATTTTATTACTGATTCTTTTAGTTTTAATATTACATATTGAGAAAGTTATTAATCTTATAGAAAGTAAATATATATGTTGAAATAAAAAATAAAAAGCACAAAAGAAGAAAGCATTGATAAATTGACTAAAACCCAACTAATAGTGTGGGTTTCCTGGAGTCAAGAATAGCTCATGCAAAATAACTTCCATTACTAGCATGAATCTAAAAGTATTGTACCATAAAATTTTCAGCACACTTAAACTGCCTTGAAGGCAAATCATGTTAATTCAGTTATTTGCTTTTAGTGGAAGGAGAAGAGTATGGACATAGAAATCTCTTGCCTTACTTTGCAGAGAACAGATAGTGAAGTAAATGTGTAAAAATTTAATTGTCAGGGTTAGAGATATTATGATAATCTTTGGCAGACAAGCAAGAACCAATGAGGAATATGAAGACTGCAATACAACTAGAAAGTTTATAATCATGTGATTAATCAAATTTTGATAGAGAATAACCGAATAGATTATTTAAATAATATTAATAATATGTACTAAAGTATAAATGATAATGATTGCACATATATAATTTTACCTTCTTGTGTTTTTGTGTTAACCAGTCTTTGTTTTTGAAGTGTAGATGAACTAATTGCAAAGTAAAATATTAAAAGGAATAAAAATTCATTCTGATTTATAAAATAATAAAACCTACAAGGCTATGTCTGACAAATGACATCAAACTTTATGTTTTTCAGAAAAAAAATTTTCTGTACATATCTATGTCCCATAACAATGTACTCATTAAATACTATACTAATATTTAATATTGACATCTGACATAGGAAAGATTATTCCTTTTTAATCTGTATGTAAATAGAGCTAAGATACTCTTTCTCATTGTATGAAAGCATTTCAATACTGTGAGAAGATATATGAAATGCAGATTTCTCAAAAAGCTATAAAACTTCTTAGCTTGCTTTTCCTTAAACTACTGAAAGGTTGGTGTCAGGAAAATCTGGTGGACAGATATTTTTCTTATACTATTTAAGTCTCTGATATTTAGTAGTGCACCACACTGGGGCAGTAGTCGGCAAGATTAGTTTTAAATAAAAGTCTATCACAAGTACCTGATATTTGATTTTTATTTAAATGAGTAACAAAGTTTACATTTTCTTTCTTCATTCATTTGGCTTCAAAACTATTGCCTGTTTGAAGTTGAATTGTGAGAAGCTAATATAGACACATTTCTGATTAATCAAAGAATTTTGGGCACCATATTAGCTTCTAAAATCCTGTATGTGACACAACCACATTAATGTAAGAAACCTCTTGTATATTTATTTTTAAATTAAAGGTGGCAGGTATCACAATGCTTTTGGTAGTTTCATTTACTGCCTTCTACATTATTTCTACATTTTCATTATTGGTAAAATAATTCATATCCCTCTCTGATAGATTAGGTAATATTTTGCTTTAAAATAAAATGTTAATCTTATTATTTTTTTTTGTATGCACTATCAATAGTTTGAGAGTACAAAGAAAAGAAATTCTAAGGCTACAATGATTATATTAACGAGATTATATTAACCTGAGTCTTTTCTTTTTGTCTCCTCTGTCAAAGTTTTCTCTTTTTATATATTAAAGCAATACTCTATGTAAAATATGTCAGCTTGAATATATTTTTTAAAATTATAATTGTTACTCCACTTTGGGTCCAAAGATTTAATTCTACGGTTACATTTGAATATCTGACTCATGGGAGGGATTGATCTTTGCAAGCAACTATATTCTTGGGGTCTTAGAAGAATCATTGGTAAAATATAAGGGTATAGATTAGGGAAGAGGAGGGAAGAGTTGATGAAACTGTGGATGGATTGAAATCAGAAGAACAATAGATATGTGGAGAGTAGTATATAGGGAAGCAATTTAAGAACAAGAAGGAGGACTTACTAGGACAATGAATTTATTGTTGCTTAAGGTTATCAAATTGCATTTTGGTGAAGGAATTTTTTAAATCAGAACTTTATTTGGAGGCCTCTACATACAACTAATAAAAATGTTGCCCATTGGGCCTGAGAAATCATACTCTTTCCTTTCTAAGGTGATTTTGAATTGAACATCTTTGTTCAAGTCAAATATGTCCCAGAGTGGCCACTGAATTTATTGTAATATTTTGCATAATGTTGTAACAAGTCTGAAACTAATGTACATGTGACTTAGGATTTTTAATTAGTCAGCCTACTAACTACATTTGTTTGAATTCTTTCTCTTTGAAAAATAAATGCAGTGCAAATATTCATTAAAATTTAGTAAGGTGGATAAAGGGTGGTCACACGTGGATACTTTGTTTTTCTCTCAGTTTGAAGTGTTGGACTGTGAAGTTTTGATGCCTATGTTTTTCTGGCTGTTACTTAAACATTTTCTTATATAATTTGCGCATTAAAATAGCTT
This sequence comes from Pteropus medius, assembly GCF_902729225.1. Taxonomy (NCBI): domain Eukaryota; kingdom Metazoa; phylum Chordata; class Mammalia; order Chiroptera; family Pteropodidae; genus Pteropus; species Pteropus medius. The sequence goes on from NW_024354875.1 coordinate 41,726,159, forward strand.
ATGCTCATTCTAATTAGCTTTTATTTCAAGGTTAACATAAATCATGAAATAATTTATTGTAATAATAGGGAACTGCATAATTAAGCAAGGAGAAAAACTATGAGTTGGGCACAGGATAGACTATTGCAATGGTTAATTCAAACACCTAAAAATGGAGAAGAAGGAGAGGAGATTAGACAGAATGGGTGTACCAAACAGAAGAAAGGTCAGAGTTCGATTGTTGAAGTCAGAAAGATCATGAGAGCTCAAGGCCATGACTAGATAAGGTTTATGAGTCTGATTATTACCTTGGCAATTATAATTATCTTTTCAGCTCATTTATCTACCTTTACTCAAATATTCTATTTCTTACAAGATACATTATTTTCATACCTCCTATGGTTGGTTTAAAACCCACTGTTTAATCAAAAGTAATAGTTTAGTCTGGAACTTTTTTAAAAAATCCAGATTTTGTTTTTTAAATGTATTTATAAAATCACTAACCACAAGAATCACTAATGTTAATATGTTAAAATATTACCTTTATTATTTTGCCATGTAATATGCATATTTTTAAAGTTGAAATCATATTGTATATAAAAATCGCATCTGAAAATAATATTGTGAACATCTCTAGTGGCGGGTGACGATTTTTAGAAACAGGTTATTAATGATTGTATAGTATCTTACACACACACAAATTGTTCCAGTATTCAAGTTATCGCTACACAATTTTCTAATAACTTATTAAATGCTTAATATGTTTCCTATAAGTATTTGTTACAGTAATTTTATTACATACTGATTCAGTAAGCAGTACATTAGTTTATTACCATTATAATTCTATAAAGTTTTGTACATTTTATTTATTATATAATTAAAATTTTTCCAGTTTAGTTTATAAGCAGACATCAGTTGTCAACCATTTTTAGCAAAACTCTGATTTGGCTAATAAAGTAAACCTACTACTTCAATTTGTGCTTAATTTAACTCTCTTTAAAAACCCAACCTAAAGATTTCTGTATTTTCAGATGGGAGTTTTATGTATTTTTACAAATTTATAAAACTGTTATTTTTGCTCTTATTTTATTGATAATATTTTAATTTTTATATTTTTATTTTGTTTGCTGTATTTTTTATTTGATTGTTTTAATTTATTCAATATTTTGAAAGTAAAAATCCTTTAAATATTCTTAATAGAAATTGTCTTGCAACTTTAGAAAACATATGATTCAGTCTATATCTCTCGATCATTTAAGTCACAAAAGAGACAGCTCAATTATCTTCCTGTTTAATAAATATATTGTGCTGTTATCTCATCCCTAAGGTTCTCCTCTCTCTCATCAATAATCAATATTTTGGAATTGGTGAGTGAAACCACTGTTTCAAAATTATCTCATGTCTTAGATGTCAGATTTATTTTTTACATTCTAAATTTTTTATATAAATTCTTAAAACATAATTTTTTACTTATCTCCATTTTTACCCAAATGTTTGCTGGAAGTTTAACTGCTTTGCTGGGAACATGGCATACCTTTACAATTTTCCATTTCAAATCTCTTTTTTGATGAGAAAATTCTCTTCAATTATGATTTTGAACTTTGTTTTTATTCCTATTGGTGTGGTTTCTATAATTTTCTCTCATTATTTTTAATTCTTCTGTCTTTTTTCTATATTTCTACAGTCCTTTTATTTGCATCTAGCTCTATTTTAATCCTAAATTATGTTTTTAAATATCTCTTAAGCACCATTTCTTTTGTTTTTTCTCTCTTCCTCATATGAGCCTTTTGTCTTCTATTTCAATGAGACCATTACTCTTTCCTTTTTATCAAGAGATTCAAAAAGTTTTCTAAAATGAGCTCTTTCTATATTGAACACTTTCTCAGCATATTTATTTTCTTTAAGCTAAATTTGCTTTCATCTTTTGATATAGATGTTTATAGTGTCATGTTTATCCATTCTTCCATGACAAAAGAATTAGTGTTTTTCAATAAAATAAGACTTAGATGTTATAACCGATTCTCTTTTAATAATTCATTCAAATATTTATGTTTCATTTTTATTTAGTAATATATACAAATAATAGAACACAGAATAAAAATAATTCAAATAATCAAACATCACAGAAAGAACTTTTATCAACAATTTATATTCTCAAATCCAGAAGAAGAAAGTCTGATGGAAAGAGTGGTTGTTTGTCTGTTTTGTTTTCTAAAGGGACATCAGGAATTTAGGAGGTAGTAAAATATTTGCCCATTGAGACACTTCAAGAGAACTGGAATGTGGAACATATTAAAATATCCACTAACCTCTTCTATCTTAAGTAGCTTTCAGTATCACACATGAAATACCAACAGAAGTTATCTCAATATTTTTAAGCAAGAACACATTTTCTGCTTCTAGCACAAACTTAACCTTACTAAGATACATGTTTTCTGATGATAAAACTCATTGTTAAGTGATAACGCTAAAAGCAGAAATAGTTCTTTTCAAGATAATAAGATATTTTCACCCCAGTTAATAAAATACACTTCCACATAAATATTAGATTTCACAACTTAAAATTAAACTTCTAAATGAATAAATATTTTCTGGTAAGAAAACTGTTTTTGGATGATGCTGCTAAGAGAAGCAATACTTTTTAAGGTAATATGATATTCCCACCCGTTATTAAAATATATAAAAATAAATATTACATTTTATAACAACTTCATAGCACATGAAATATAGTCATAGTTACAATATTATGAGTAATGTAGATTCCTTAAAAAGATGCTTTATTTTCACATACACAAAAATACTTAGATATTTTGCCTCAGATAAAGCAAAAGTCTTTTTTTATGCAGAAGTGTTCATTTTACTATTTGTACTGACTTGATAGCCAATTTAATCAGATAACTGATTTATTATATTTTTTCTGGTGTTTTAACATCTTGAAGATATGATTAGACAAAACTATTGATCTTTTCTGATTTTTAATTTTCAACTGAACATTTACCTCATTCATATTATGACGATATATATTCAAATTACTACATACTTACCTAAAGGAGATGTTGAAAAGAATCCCTACAGTATTTTATGCCAATAATAAATTGAAATTTCAAATTATTTCCATTGTTAAACATGAGGTGTCTTTAAGCTTGCCATTCGGTTTAACAATTATATACCACTGTTAGATCTTCTTTAGTTACCACTTGAATATAGACTTTAATGGCATTTTCATGTAGTTTTTAATTGATGCTTTTTTCCAAATTAATTTTCACACTAAAATCTACAACTGGATAGAGAAAACAACAAAAAAACAAAATAAGGTGTTCTATGAAAATTTCTTAGTATGGTTCTAATTCTATCAAGGAGAAGTACCTCATGATGAAATGTGATTTTTTACTTAATAGACATTTTTTTAATGATATTATTATAGTGATACAAATCTGAAATCATCTGAATCTTAGATTATTAATGGTTTGCATGTCCCAATTTTTTTCATTTATTATACTTTATTGAATTATGCCTTACTATATAGCCTTTTCTCCATTATCTATCATCTTTCTCTCTCTTTTTCTCTCTCATCATCTGTCTGTCTGTCTGTCTGTCTATCTATCTATCTATCTATCTATCTGTCTATCTATCTATCTATCTATCTATCTATCTATCTATCTATCATCTATCTATCTATCTGTCATCTATCTATCTATCACCTATTATCTATCATCTATTTATTTTCTGGTTAGGATATAAAACTCCAGGGAGTCTCTGGGTATCACAAACCAAATAGAAATGTCATAGAAATAATACTTAATAATTTACTATCTGAACTTCCAACTCATCTGTCATTGCCCTTTTGCCAGACACCACCATAAACACATCTGTGCTTGAACAAGTATCCTTTATTGCTCATTGCAGCTCACTGAAGTGCCCCACCAGGGGGAACTGTGAGCCATATTGGTAACAGCACAATGTCTTATAGGACTTAGGCTTGTGTGAGATGTTTTAGAGGAAGCTTTAGAGAAGTGGTCTTTGCTGTGAGTTAAGAAGCAGTCGTGTTATAACTGGCTATCTTAAATATTATCAAGGAGAGAAAACTAGAGTGAGGCTAACTAAATCTGTAATTAGTAAAGCAGTAGCAGTTATTCATATCATTTTGAACAGAAAATGCTGATCATTTTTGCATTTTGAATAATGTTCCTGATTCTGTGGGTGTTCAGATATGATTATGGAGTACCCTTGTATTTGATTCGACCTATAAAAGTGACAGAATGGCCTTGTTTGATATTGATAATTTGTGAAACTTTTTATATTCAACAAGAGAACACAAAGGCTCAGCTATGAGTGCAAAGTTAGTTCCTAATCTCAGGAGCTGCTTTTCTCTTTCTCAACTCAAGCTTGAGGACCTAGAAAAGATACTGTGTAGTGTGTGTGTGTGTGTGTGTGTGTGTGTGTGTGTGTGTGTCCCCAAATTAAATTTCTTGACACAAATTTGGGGTTAGAGTTTTTAGCTAAGAATTCATCAGAAAAATTGTATTGAGACTTGAAGTTAGAAAGGCATAGAAAATAAAATTAGTAAATGAAGCCCATTCACAGCCCAAACTCAAGGAAATATGGAAAGGAAAAAAATAAAATGAAAACCTAAATTTCTGTAAATATTTATATTTACTCACAGAGATGTATGTATAAAGATAACTGAGTTAATCAACTCAGAATTTGATATGTAATTATTATTGAATAATTATATTATTTGCCTACCTAGATAAAATTATTGAAAGAAAGCTTATCAATTCCATGTATTATTTCGTTTATTTGAGAAATGCGTCATCAACTGAATAGTATTGTTAAATATTTTCATGATATATGCATCATTACACTTAGGATACTTAATAGTGTTTCATTTACTGTATTTTTAATTAAAAACAATATTTGTTGGGTGGTTCTTTCATTATTATCTGTGCTGAGACATTTAATCTTATCTGAAACTAATACTAAAATAATTTAGTAGTTATGTGAAATTACAGAGTAATAAATAATAAGTGTGTCTATGAAAAATCATTCTAAGCTTACATCATAATTCACAGTCACAAAATATACAATCTCAGGAATAATTAAATAACACTTTATGGTAAAAGGTAATGTTAGACATGTTGTACCATTTAAATATGGCAGAGCCCTTAATTTAATCTACAGAGTCTTTGGAACAATGCATTTATTTTTCTTTTCAATTTACTTTTTAACTTTACCATATTTGAAAATTTCAGAGGAAGTATTTAGAATGCTATTTGTAGAAAAATCTATTGCTATGTATTTTATTAATTTTTCAAACTTTTTATTTTGAAAAAATGGAACTGCATAGGTAATACAATAAATACTCATGTAACTTAAATGCTCTAATCAATAACATTTACATTTGCTTTATTTCTCTTTATATTTCTATGTATAGGCAGAATTATTTGAGAAATACTTGAGACATCAGAATATTTCACCCCTAAATACTTTAGCACCTACCTCAAAGAACAAAGGCATGTACCTAAATAACCATAAACTAACACACAAAATATTTATCATTAGCATAGTTTTAGTGCTAAGATATATCCCATATTCATATTTTTGCAATCGTCTCAAATTATGTTTTGAATGCACATTTTTATATTATTTTATTGTGCTTTGTTTTACTTTCCTTTAATTCAGATTCCAATCACAGAGTACACATTATATTTAGTTGTCATGTAGAATATATTTTAAAGCATTTTTCAGATCCTTAATAACATTGCATAATTTTTACATTTACTGTATTTCCTTCTTTTAATGCCAACACTTGGTAGTACATATACCATAAAAATCTCAAAAGTGACCTGAAGAAGGCTTCTCTTGACATGACGGTATGCTACTGTAATAGCTTGAAATTCTAAAATACTTTATTAGATATGTGTTTATTAATTTAAACATTAAATGAAGTTGTTGCCAGACAGAATTGCATAGACACTGAGTCTTCAGATAGAGACCCTGTCTTCATAAGAATGTCTCTACTGAATGTCCATTTATTTCCTCCATTCACTGTATTTTTCCTCCTTATCTCTGTAGTATAACCTCCCAACTATTTTCTCATAAAAATCTTAAAGTTCTGATTTCATTTCTAACAGATCACTTGTAACACTTTTTTAATTCAATATGAATTTGTTCTTATTATACTCTAGTCATTTATTATATACTTTGAGGGGTTCTGGAGAGGAAAAAAGGCATAGCAGTCCAAAATCAATGTGCTTTGCAATGCTACAGTCTAGATGGGAAACATACAGTTCATTTTTTTGAGGTAAAATCTGGGTTTGGTGTCTTTAATATGTGTTTGAGTGATGACTTTGGCATGAAGATATATTTTGTCTCTTTTGCCTAGTGTTACCAAATTATTTAAACATCTTTGTATAGAGCATATGTTTCCCATATGTTTTATGTCTCTTACCTGCCTAGTTTGTGAAGACATTCATTTAGGTTTCAAAGAATGATAATGAAACAAACCAGATCTAAATGACAGTATTTGTATTAATAATGGTATTTTATTTTTAGAAGTGTTCATATTTAATAAATATTAAATACATCAATGGAAATAAATAAGCAGCAGAACAAAACTATGCATTTCCAAGAAATACCTATACAAATAGAAATCACTGAATTAGATATTCATTCATTACATGTTGAATAGTATAAATTATAAATTATACATTAAAATAACAGTTGTTTAAAATCCACATAAATGAAATAGAAATAATTAAATAAAATTAAATATTATTTATATTTCTAAATATACTCTTGAGTATGAATAATGACTATTTCCTGTTGATAATTTTCACCTTAAACTTTTTGGAGTATTGATAAACTAATTCCCAGCTCTGCTCAAACTCTTCATCTAATAATCTCATTCTTGATTGATTACTTGGAAGAAAAATTTTTAAATACTAATTTCTTTTTTATTGTTTTGCATCAATATTATTAATATCTTTGATTATCTTTATCTTTTTTAGTTGTAGCATAAAGGTAATAATTTGATATGGTTACCTATATGAATTTCAATATATCATGTTTACATTCTTGAGCTGCAGGAGTTATTGTTCTTGCAATGGCTGCTGTGCAATGCAACAATATTGTCCTAACTACAACTCTTGCAGCTATGATCTGTATATTTTATAAACTATAATTATGTGCTCTTTTGTATTAATTAAATAATTGAATTACTATTGTAAATTATTCTAAATGTAAATACTTTGGAACTTAAAGTCAGCAGAATATACCAGAATCCTAGAACATCTCTAAAACTTTATTATAATAATTTTTTAAAAGCATAGCCCAGGATTCAATTCATTTAATTTTTAAAATACCAAATCGAATATGAAGTTATATCTTATTTCAGAGAACTACATAAATACCTACACACATGCAAACTTCTGCTATTGAAAAATGATTTAAAATTCTACAAGCAAAACATTTTCAGAGTACTTAAAGGTAACTATTCAAAAGTTTTTTAAAAAGATAGTGAGTAATAAGTTTTAAGCAGTTACAGCAGTTATAGATAACACTTAAGAACTGGCCTTCAGGTATGTAGACTTAAAATCACTATTTTTATGTAATATTTGATGATTATGAAACTGCCCATAAGAATGCTAGAATGCACAGGAAGCCTGCCTTTATGGAATATGTGATTTCTATGTTCCTATTTCAAGATTCTTTTGAGAAAAAAAAAAAACTACTCTCTTAATCTAAGCAGCTCACCTATAGAAAGAATTCGTAAAGATAGTAATGTTAATTTGGACATATTGACTTGAGTTACTATATTAGTTTACTCATGCTGTTTAACAAATTACTATACTTTTAGCAGCTTAAAACAACACACATTTATTATCTCACGGCTTGATTCTTTGCTCAGGTTCTCTCGAAGTCACAGTCAGGTATCAGAACTGCTAAAATCTTATCTGTAGGATCTAGGGAATAATGCACTTTCTTTTTTAAAAAAAGGTATTTTTATTTTTCAGTTACAGTTGACATACAATATTACATTAGTTTCAGGTATACAACACAGTGATTAGACATTTATATAATTTATGAAGCGATCACTCTGATAAAGCCAGTAACCATTTGACATCATACATATTTATTACAGTACTACTGACTATATTCTCCATGCTATACTCTACATTCCCATGACTGTTTTGTAATTACCAATTTGTGCTTCTTAATTCTCTCCCCGCTTCACTTAGTGCCCCCTCCCCTGCCCCCAACCTTTTCAATCTCTTTCGGATTATTGGCTAAATTCCGTTTCCTGAGGTTGTAGGACTCCGGTCCCTGTTTCCTCATTGTCAGTCAGGGGCCACTCTGCTCCTGGAGGCTGCCAGCATTTTTTCTCACGTGGCCAGTCTCCATCTTCAACTAAGAAAAGGCACATCGTGAGTCCTTCTCATGCGTTTAATTTTAATGACTTTCCCCTCTGCAAATCTCTTTTTCTTCAGCTATCATTTCTGCCTCCCTCTTCCACCATAAAAGGCTCTTGTAATTACCCAACCGTATAATACAGGATAATCTGCCTATTTTCAGATCAAGTGATTAGTATACTTAGTTACATCCACAAGGTCCCTATTGCCATGTAGCATAAAATATAACCATATGAATAACACCAAGAGGTGGAGATGACAGAAGCCAAAATTCTGCCTACCGTAGTTACTGTCCAAAGATTTGTACATTTAATACAAGGTGTTTATTTATTTTCAAATGTTTCCTTTACCCAATAACAAACACATATAGAACAATTTTAGTGTATAAAGGAGAATAATTGAATGTGAATGTACATTTTATTTTAGATTTTAATACTGTATATTATAAATTGATTTTTCAAAATAGTCTTTTAAATTAGTATCGCAATATATTTTTTTTCCAGAAGTTAGGAAAACAGATTGATTTCAAAGCATACACAGAAATAATAAAAAGCATATTACATCTATAAGTACAGTATTATAATCTATTACACCAGATTCAAAATACATGTACCCTAACTTTTTAACTATTCAAATTCAATGGAAGCAACATGTACAAATAGCAAAATGAACAATTAATGCCTAAGATGAAAAATTATATCCATACACTCCCAATTTTAATTTTATACTATACAATTAAATGCTGTGGTAAAATGATTTTGTGGTAATTTTGTATTGCAGCAGTTGTATGAATATGTTTCTTCATGATCAGCAGAAATTCTAAATTTCCAAATTGTATGCTATCATCCCAGGCAGATTAGCCTAAAACTTAATATGTACTAATTAGCCAGAGGAGAGGTAGGAAAATTAACTTGACACATTAATTTGCATTTACAGTATCCTTATAATGTGCATGTCCATGGAGAATTTATTAGTTATTCTCTTTGCATCAATATCAAAATTTACTTCTTAGGGTGTCTGACTTGAAAGAAAATATCTGTTTATAAAATACATTGAAATGAGATTGCAATGAAAATTGCAAATAAAAATTAAATTGCAGAAAACGTTGCCATCTAGAAAGTGGTCCCATAAGATAATTGCATGGAACATAAAATTTGCTAACTACATATAAATTTAGGTTTTGATTGTAATAATGATGCATTTAACTTTCAAATTGAGGATCTAGGAAGGCAAATAATCCAAAGTAGCAGATAATTTAAAACTTTTTGTGAAATGTGCTTACTTTAAAATGCATAATATGAGGAGGGAATCTAAAAGTTTGACTATAATTTGAATTTTAGTGCAATACACTCTGTTTTCAACAAATGCAGCCCTTTAAGGCTATCTTATGGATTTATTGTATATAATTCATTAATTAGTATCATCTTTAGTTGTTAAACAAATATTCTAATTTTTTTGACGTTTCAAGATTGAGATCTACAGCACTGACATTCATTAACTTTCAGTAACATTATTTCTTTGATTCAATGAATATTCAGCATTTGTGAAACACCAGTGATTAATTAATGATTTTAAGGTGTCTATTCTTCCTTTGACCTACTTAGCCAGTGTAAGAGTTTATTTTAGGTAAAGCTTATCACAGACATATTGACATAGAATCATTTATTTCATCTAAAATTTTAGTTGAAGATCTACTGTGTCCAAGACACTATCCTAGGATCGATAAGGATATAATAGTGCATTTTATAGGAATATTGTCCTCTAAGAGAATTACATAATGAAAAGGGCCTTTAAACACTCATGCACATATTAGAAGAAAAAAAACTGTTAAAGAGTTAAACTGAAAAATTTATTGGAATTAGATTGCTTCTTAGATTTTTAATTGTAAAATAATACAGTTAGCAAATCTATGTAAATCTCAGAGTTTTTATATGTAGCATAGTGATTTATATGTAAATTCACATATCAGAAAATTCTGTAAAGATTAAATGAAATATTTTTCATGTGAAAACTCTTTAAAATCTTTAAAAAGTTATTGTATAATTTATCCAACCAAAATAAAAAGCATACGTTTTTCAAAATATTTTCAAATTATTAAAAAACAATCTTTAAAAATGTCAAAAATCAATGCTCATAATCTTAAAATCAATGCTCATTGCTTTAAGGCAATATGATCTTTTGGAATATGTACTAATTTTTATCTAGTTCAAAATATTTTTTTGAAGGTAAAAGAATCAGTTCTAAAAAAATGAGCTCAGGTTATCTCAGGTTATCAATTAAAGAAGTTTAATTTAAAAGTCTGTAAAATCCCATAACAATTCAAAGACATTCTTTTCTATGTGTTTATAATTATAAATAAAATACAATGATATTTTGTTTATTTTTTCTTACAATTGCATTTACACAGAACTTCAAACTTTAGTTGATTACTTAATTAAAATAACATTATTTCTTTCACCACCTACCAATTTTCATTAAAAAAACCTATGATTTTCTTCTTTTTCACAGTAAAACTTGGCAGGAAATTTAGTTGGTAGAAGCAACAGGAGCCACTCAGAAGGTTTGAAGAATTATAGAATACGCTGTTTTGGGTCATTGAAAAAAGAAAAAAATATTTGTTTCTAGAGCTATTTGGAAAGTTATGGTATTTGACTGCAATGATCAAGATTGTACAAGATCAAACAAAGGTCAATGGCTTTCCCGATTGAAGTTGTCTATTATTTAAAACAGCTAGAGAGAATAATGTAAACTCATAGAGGATATACTATATCAATAGGAATAATTAATATAATTTTTGAATATAATTCATTAACATTGTCATTAGTATAGCCCTATAGTTGATGAACCTAGGGGTTATACTGTGGAATTTGTCATTTAAGCTTTTTTCATGGTCAGCAGAACGTAAGGGACATCATTCACCATTTGCTAGTAGTTCGATGCGGAGATACTGAGCCTCATACCCGGTCTCCAGCTCATACCTACTTTGCGAGCCTTATGAGGGATATTTCCTGGTTGTTGCTAAAAATGAGGATGACCACTATGTCTCCTTTTACTGTATGAACAGGGGGTTATGAGACAAAGAATATATAAACTATATAAAACAATTCATGTAGTGACAATCATGGCATAGTCTCCAAAGGATAAATAACAATTTCCATATTTATGCAGATACACTGGGTACAGTTTTTTTTGTTTTTTTCCTAAAATTGCAGTCACATGAGGTTTTGGGTCTTTATTCATTAAGTGACATAAATTACTTGATACAAATAAAGTTCTTATACATCATATAATTGTTTGTTGGTTATGGGTCTGTCTTTCTTCTCTTGATTGTGAGTTCTAAAAGAAAAGACATAGTTTTCAATCACACTCTACCTTTTATTAGCTCTGGTTCCCTGGACAAATTACTGGATTTTTTTCTGAGCTTTAGTTTTCTTTTCTATGGAATAGAATTGATAAACACTTTTTTGATAATATATATTTTTTAAGTTAAAACACGTAAGGTATGACAGACAAAATTAATTCTAACAATTACTAATTTTCTTCTTTGCCACTATTCTGCTATATGAGTAGCTACTATCAACACTGAAACATTGAAAATATCATGAGTAGTCACAAAATAACTGAATATGTCAATGAACACATAAATAAGGGTATCCTTGTCAAACTCTTTTATAATTAAAGATTTTAATATTAACTCTTGAAATCATGTGTTAGTGATCTTTCTAGATGATTTAGTTACCAAATCTAGTTTCCTATATCAGTGAATTGGTGAATGGAACAGTGCACGATTTTTAATGAGCAAAAACCAAATGCAATAAAGTAAGTCTGAATGAGTGAATAATTCATTCCATCCACATTTCCAATAAAAAATAGACTCTTCCTGAACAAGCAGAAGATATGGGATAGTTTTATAAGTTATCATCCAGTGCTTTCTTGGTATTAGGAACTTTTATAAATGCATAAGTTGTCTCATTTAACACACAAAAATTTTGTGAAGAACATTCCATTATTAATTTCACTCCTACTATTCAGTGACAGAGAAACTCAATCTAGGGATGTGTTCACACACACGCACACACACTTACAAAGGAGTCAAAATTTTTTTCTCTAAATTTGTTTCAACTTTTTAAGGAAAAAATATGTTTCTTTCATATATGCATTCATTACATTTCTCTGAAAAATATGAATAATTTCTAGGTCCAGCAAAATTTTCTTGCTTTCTCCTATCTTCTAAGTTGTATTTTTTCTTAATTATTTTAGTGATGGCCTATCACTTTTATACTATCTTCCTCTTTGTACATATGAAAGTTCGAGTCTCTGGCCATGCCGTCCTGAACAAGCCCAATCCCATCTGATCTCGGAAGCTAAGCAGGATCCAGCCTGGTTAGTACTTGGATGGGAGACCACCTAGGAAGACAAGGTGCTGTCGGCATAAAAAATAAAAAATAAGGGAATGTAAACTGACAAGGTCCTTGCAATCTGTGAGGTCAACCAAGGGTTGCTTCACCTAAAAAAATAAAAATAAAAATACTAACTAAATAAATAAATAAAAATTTTTAAAAAAGAAAGAAAATTTGAATATTTCCACTAATTTTTGATACTACTTTAGCAGGGTTAGAATTTCAGTTTAACATTTAGTTTTGCACAACATTATGATGATCTTAGTGCATGTTTTTCTGTCATTGTTTGTATTGCATGAGAAATCTATTGTCAGCCTATTTGCTCTTTCTTTTCAGATAAATATTTATTTTCTAAATGATTTACATTTCTCTCTATTAATGTCATGTATTATCAATCCAATGCATTCAGTTGTTTATTTGTTTTAATTTGCTGTATCAGCACATAGTATGTATCTTTAGTAACAGTATTCTTATCATTGTATTTTTGGAAAATCTTAATTTTTTCCTCCTAAAAAAGAGTTCCCTAAAACTTACTTTATTTTCTTCTTCTGGAACTTCATTGAGACATATGTTAGAGCCTGCCAACTGAATTCAGTTGCTGGCTCTTCATGGTTTTATTCTTCAATTTTATGTATATACACATATGTATATTGCATCTGGGTAATATTTAATCAATTTATAAATTAATCAATTAATTTATAAGTCATAAATCAATTATTTTATAAATTATTAATTAATTTACAAATTTAATTCATTAATTGATTGATTGATTAATTTATTAATTAAATAAATTGAATTCTCTAATTTCTTGACCATGGCTGTCTTAGATACTGTAGTGTGTGTGAGTTACTTAAATGACTATATATATTTTATTTACTATGCTTTAACCTTTCTACTTATCCATAGCTGTTGAATAGCATGTAATGTTTTCTTCTTTGTGTAAATGCTATACTTTATCTCTTTAAGGATTCTAAATTTACTTGTAATATTCTATATTACTCTCAAATATGTTCTAGAGTAAATACATTTCTATTGATTATTTGTTGGTATTCATTCTCTAATGTTTGAGTTTTAGAATGTTAGTTATAGATTCACCTTGAATGCTTCTGTGTGTGCATGCTTGTGTGTGTGTGTGGAGAGTGTGTGTGTGTGTGTGTGTGTGTATCTGTTCATGTCCCCCCTATTTCTTTCTCAGCTCCCTTCTTCTTGCCTGGTAGATTTGCAGTTGCCTTCTCCTGGGGTAATATTAGATATATTATGGATTTGGTATTTAATCAATAATCAATTAGTTCAGGTATTAATTGTAGACAGAACTGGTTTATCTGCCTTTTTAAAGTGATCAGGTTCATATAATTAGTCAGCTCCCCAGAAAGTGATCAGTTCAGGCTTTTCAGCCATTTACTTGGATGGGAGTGTGTCACCTGAGGTTTTTTTTCGAGTCAATGAGTGCAGACACTTTTATTTCCCATCTGTGTCATTATTATATTGGCCCCTCTCTATCCACTGTTGTGTCCATTCTGATCTCATCCAAGGAGATTAAACTGTATAGAGCCGATCAATCATCTTCCTTGCCCTCTGACTATGGACTGAGTTCAGCCATGGGAAGCCTCAGCCAGTGATGAATGGAAAGGAGAGAACGGCTGAGGTATTTATTGCTTTAGATACTTTCCTGAGTCATCAGAAGAGATTGGAGATGTTCTGCAGAGATATTGGTTCAACCAAATTGACTACTTTTTCACTGTACAACCCTATCCTTTCGTGATGTGGTAACCACTGTTCCCCTCTATTACTTGGGGTCCAGAGTGATAACAGCTTTCTCTTTTGGGCACAGAGTAGTCCTAGTGTTTTTACTCTATCTTAACATTACTTGGTAATCAGTCCCTTTATTAGAGCTTCACAAATTATCTTACTATCAGTGTGTCACCACTTTCCTGGCGAATGATTTATAAACCACCTCTCTGCAAAACTACTCATCCTTTGCTTGATTCTGAAGCCATATCTCACTCTTCTGCAGATTCAGATTCACATCTTTTTTTTCATAACTGTTAGGTGAAATATTTAATTTAGTTTATGAGATTTATTATAATGTGCTATTATTCTTTTTCTAAAATAATTATCATTGCTCCATGCTTTGAACATGGGGTGGAGTAAGTCAGTTTTTCATAAATGAAATTAAAATGTATTGACTGAGGTCTTGACTCCCTCTACTTATACTAAAGTTTCCAAGGCCAGGGAAACTTAAGATACCACACCTGTAATAGGTGGAAAGAAATTTCAAATTATTCAAGAAGCTATTTATAGAAATAAAGTTAAACGAGTGTCCCCAAAGGCTGATGAAATGACACACTAGAACTCTTAAATGGTATGGGAATAGTAGAGTATAAGGATAAATGTAGAGTACTTTTATAATATCCTTGCTTGTTGCACGTATTTTGTGTCTGAGAGTCCCAACAGATTCAGAACAGAAAACCAGATAAGCATATGAGAAACGAGATGAATTTGACCGTGGTTCCAGATTCAAGCAGAAAGAGACTAGAGAGGTCCTGCAGAGATGGCTCATCAATCAGCATCCTTTAGGGAGGGAGAGGGGGAGGAAGGGAGAGAGAGAATAAAGGAGGGAGAGAGAAGGTGGGAAAAGGAAGCAAAGAAGAAAAATCAGAACCAACTTAATTCTAGTGTTTGTGCATTCCCTACCCCCTAAATAAAAAGAAAGGCATTGCTTGTGTTTCGTATTCAAATGCATTTGCTAACTCCTTTTTATGCTTTCTAAGTAACAAATCTATCCCTTCCCAATGTTTAGTATCTCCATTGTTCCATTTAGCCTTGTCTTTAATTCAGTTACCTTTATCACAAGTCAAGGTTGCACATTTACTATATCTTGATTCCTCAACTGCCAGCAAAGCTTTGCTTTGCTTAAATCAGATTCAACTGTGATGAAACTTATGCAGAATAAATGTTGTATGTGAAATCAACTAGTTTTCTAAGGCCTATGAGATGTGACAGTATTCTGTTTACTGATAAATTACAGTGTAGCAAGAACAATGCTGCAATAAGTATTGATTTCTTTTGTGCATAGAAGTCATTTTGCTACAGCTTGTGAATTGCCTTCATGAGCTGACAATCCATTAAGAATTACTTTGTGTATCTCTTCCTTTATTATTTCTTTTTTTAAAATGTTTTTATGCTTTACTACCTTTAAAATAGATTGCCAAAGAAAAATGAGAAAGGGAAAACTTAGTAGTAGCACCACAATTAGGAGGGAAATAAAAGACCTTATTAGGTAAACTGAATTTTTGCCACTACCTCCAAGGACAGATTGTAAAGAAAATAACTTAAAAAGATTATATTAAAATATCTCATAGAAAAATAAGTAATAGAGTGACTTGAATTCTATTCTAAAATCAATAGTTTTACTTTGACATATTAGTTACAGCCAGCACACAATATCTTACCTGCTATTGACATTATTGTAGTTTTATTTATTTCTTCAGATCACATCTGATATTTTATGTGTGAATGCAAATGAGACACTTAGTTTTAACTCCCACTGTTCTAAACTGCCAAGTCATACTTTTGTTATATATTTGAAAATTAAAACATTTTATTATTGTTTGTGTTTGTTTCTAAAACTTCTTTATATTATTGCATCTCAGAGCAACAATTTAAAGTTTACAATATAGTAAAATATTATATTGTCAAAATTTAAGATTTTTATGCTATTATTACTCTTAATTTTTTCTTATTGGCTGGCTTCATCTTCATCAGATGGTGGTAGAAATACAATAATCCTGGAGCACATGAAGAAAGCATATATTTTAAATTAGCTTACAAAAGAAAATGCATCACTATAATGTATAAAGGCATGAAAACCTTAGTACGAAAAGAAAAGGAAGTATAATAATTTTGATGCAACACAACATGAAGAAAGCAAGGGAATAAATTTGAAAGAGAAAATTAAAACATCTTTGGAAATCAGAAGGAAAATCAAGATTGTAGAAAATTACTTTTAGAGTGTGGAGGAGTAATGAGAGAATTTCACTATATGCAAGTATAAAATGAAGACCATGGACAGGGGGAACAAAGAGGAGGAGAAGATAGGGTAGAGATGATAAAGAAAGTATGATAAATGTGGAAGAAAGAGAATGCCAATTCAACTTAAAAATATTGTATTTTCCTCAGAGACCAGGACAGGAATACAAACATTCATTTTTTCTAAAATGATATAAAATGTTTTAAATAAAAAATAAAACCCACAGATATCTAAGTAAGATGATACAAAGTGAACACTGTTTAAAACAATAAAATGCCACACGTCAGCAACTATTTATATGAATAAAGAAAAAAATCTTATAAATTTGTATCTAATGTTTACTGAGTCAATCATGAACATAAAATAATATCACTTCATTCACTTCATACCTAATCTTCCACTCACTTCATAGCTAAAGCCACATAATAGTCTATTAAATATATATACCTTAACCATACATATGTGTATATGGGTGTGCATGGGTATATGTGAATATATATGTGTAAGAATAGATAGAAAGATAATGCCCTAAGATGACAATTCTAGGAGAATATTTGGTTTCAAACTTATTTTTAGCAGTAAGATATTTTTGCTGCATGAAATCTTAGGATAGATAGATGATAGATTAATGAATTTATGTGTGTATAGAGAGAGATTATAGGTATATGTTTCATGTTCATATATATATGATGAACAGTCATATAATGAAAGCTATAAATAGTATATATTTAAAATCTATTTCCAATATATTATGATAAATTATTAAATTTAATAAAAGTATATGTTTAATTACAATTCAAAAATTTCCATTATATGTTTTTAGTTGTATGAGGGGTTGCAACTAAGTATAATATATTCATTTCTGGAGATGACATTAAAAGGCAGTTTAGACTAGATGACTGACTCTGAAATTACAGTGTCTGAATTGAGATCTTGGCTACAAACCTCTTTCCAATTGTGTTGCCTTAGTAAGTTAGTCAGTTTCCATCGCTTCAATATCCTTATATCTAATTAGGAATAATAATCATACCTCATATGATTATTGTGAAAACTAAATATAATAAAATGTGTAAGATATTTAGCATATAGAAAGCATTGCATATTTATTTGTTGATATTTTTGCCATTACTAATCCTGTTATCACTGTTACATAATACTCATAATACTATAATGTCTATTGTGCTATCTCCAGCCTAGCACTCTCAGGTAAAGCGAATTTTTGTTTAAGGAACAAGAGGATGTCTGAGGCTAGTAAACTTAAATCTTAAAACATACACATACACACACATAAATATCATTTTACTCAAAAATACAGATGAGTCATTAGTAGAAAATAGCTTAGGTAAAAATGTAGAAAAAAAGACTAATTACAAAGATGTATTACAGAAATATAAACATAATTTTTACTAATTTTGTGTTTATATTACCCTTGCTTTGACAATAAATTTAATTTATGTTTTCACATATAGATTCAAAAACACACAACTGTTCTTTTTTAAGAAGAAATCACACATATAAAAAACTCAACATTATTCAATATTAAAATGGATCATTCTACTTTGTTATATATATTTGAGAATTATTTTTTTAAAATGATAAAATGAACCACTAATTATAGAGCACAAATGTGATGCATACATTGTTTTTTATATTATTTATGAAATTAAAAAGTTTTTGAACCTTACTATGGTCAGATACTATTGGAGTTATTTTTTTTATTTGTATTGTCACTTAATTTTCACAATAATCCTATTTGATAGTTATTGTTTTTTAGCTTCACTTAATAGAAGAAGAAAGTGAACTCAGAGATTTAATAATATTCTGATGGTTTTATAGCTAGTAAGTAAAAATTCCAGGACTATATGTACTTTTTTTTAACATCTGTATTCTGCAGTATTTTTCCTATCTTTTGTCTTGTCATTGGACAAGATCCTTTTATCACTAAAGACTTAATAAAAAAATAAACATATTATCTAGCTGGATAAGCAAATGTACATACATTTTTATATATTTAATATTACTATTGTTCGGGTTTTTATGTGGTAATCATCAAAACTTCAAAAATATTTGTTAAAAATCAAGTATTTACTAGCTCTTTAAATGATGCAACAATACTGAAAAGAGTGACAATATGTTTATTAATGGCTTTTACTCACTAATAACAATTACTTTTATAATAACGTGAAACTAATTGAATCCTCTTGGCTATAGTCATTATAAGTATTTCTCATAAATCATTTAGTTGTTAAATTAAAGCTGATGTAATTCCATCCCCTGAGAATATTTAGAAGTTTAGTTTTAATGAAAATGTGCTGAGAAAAAGATATTGAGGCAAATTTGCTGTTGCATTAAATACTTATAATGCCTATTATATGAATTCTGTAGTAAGAATAAATATATTTTTCTTCATGTTTTTTAAACATTGAAATATTTTTAAACCATTTAAAAACATTAATGACATGTATGTATGAAACTATTTTTATTAAACACTATTTTTATTAAATAAACATTAAGTTTATTTACTTAAACTTACTGAATTGGTTTGACAGTATTAGTAAGAATAGGAAAAATTTGTGATACTTGCTATTAAGGATCAGTTAGCTTTTTATAATTTAAATGTATGCTTATAGATATACTCACTAGATGCATGAATATGAGGTGATAAAAATGAATGGGCTTTGTTTAAACATTAGTTCTATTAATGCAGTAAAACAAAAGAAAAAATCTTATTTTTCTTTATTATCACTAGATATATCTGATCTGTTGACTTGGGTTACAACCAATTGAAATATAAAATCATTCTGGTTCCAACTATACATTATTTGTTACCTCACATAACAGGAATTTTATTTTATTTTTATTTTTAAATATTTTTTTCATTTTTCAATTACAGTAGATATGCAATATTAGTTTCAAGTATATACTATAGTGATTAGACCTTTAGAAAACTAATGAGATGATCACCCCAATAAATCCAGTACCCATCTGACACCATACATAATTATTATAATATTATTGACTTTATTCTTCATTCCTATGACTGTTTTGCATCTACCAATTTATACTTCTTAATCCCTTCCCTTCTTCACTTCATCCCCCCAACCTTCTTCCTACCTGGCAACTATCAAAATGTTCTATGTGTCTCTGTTTTTCTTTCTGTTTTGTGTGTGTGTGTGTGTGTGTGTGTGTGTTTTATTTTGTTTTTTAGATTCCATATAAGTGAAATCATATGGTATTTGTCTTTCTCTGTCTGACTCATTTCACTTAGCATAGTATTCTCTAGGTCCATCCATGTTGTTGCAGATGGCAAGATTTCATCCCTTTTTATGGCTAAGCAATATTTCATTGTATACATGCACCATTTTTTTTATCCATTCATGCATTGATGGACACTCAGGTTGCTTCCATATCTTGGCTATTGTAAGTAATGCTTCAGTGAATATATGGATGAATATATCTCTTTGAATTAGTGTTTTGGGTTTCCACAGAAAAATACTCAGAAGTGGAACTGCTAGGTCCTTCTTTGTTTCGTGGTAAAGCTTTTTTATTTTTTAAAGTCTATTTCATCTGGTATAAGTATTGTTACCTCAACTTTTCTTTCCTTCCATTTTCATGAAAGATCTTATTCTATCCCTTTACTTTCAGTCTGTGTGTGTATTTCAATTTAAAGTGGATATCCTGTAGGCACATATGTACGAGCCTTGTTTACTTATTCATTCAGACACCCTTTTTATTGGAGTGTTTAATCCAATTATATTGAAAGTAATTGTTAATAGATATGTAGATATTGCAATTTCATTATTCATATTTTTAATCTTTTTAAAGAAGTCTCTTTAACATTTCTTATATAACTGGTTTAGTGGTAATGAATTCTCTTAGCTTTTTCTTGTCTGGGAAGCTCTTTATGTGTCCTTCGACTCTAAATGATAGATTTGCTAGGTAGAGTAATCTTGGTTACTCTAGATAGGTCCTTGCTTTTCATCACTTTGAATATTTTGTGCCAATCCCTTCTGGCCTGCAAAGTTTCTGTTGAGAAATCAGCTGACAGTCTTATGGGAGCTCCTTGTAATAAGTGCTTTTCTCTTGCTGCTTTTAAGACTCTCTTTTTGTCTTTAACTTTTGGCATTTTAATTATGATGTGTCTTGATGTGAGCCTCTTTCGGTTCATCTTGTTTGAAACGCTCTGTGCTTCCTGGGCTTGAATGTCTGGGTTAGGGACGTTTTCCATCATTATTTCCTCAAATAGGTTTCCAATTTCTTGCTCTCCTTTTACCTTCCAGAACCCATATGATGCGAATGTTGGTATGCTTGATGTTTTCCCAGAGGCCCCTTAAAGTATCCTTATTTATTTATTTATTATTATTTGCTATTCTGATTAGGTGTTTTCTGCTACTTTATCTTCTGAATCTCTGATTTGATTCTTTGCTTCATCTAATCTACTGTTGATTCCCTCTAGTGTATTATTCATTTCAGTTATTACATTCTTTATTTCTGACTGGTTCTTTTTTATATTTTCTATTTCCATTTTTTATGTTTCCTCTTTGTTGAAGTTCTTACTGAGATTATTGAGCATCCTTATAACAAGTGTTTTAAACTCTGCATCTGGTAGATTGCTCATCTTCATTTTGTTTAGTTCTTTTTTCTGAAGTTTTGCTCTGTTCTTTCATTTGAAACATGATTGTCTCATCATTTTGGCTGTTTCCCTGCGTTTATTTCTGTATATTAGCTAGAGCTGCTATGTTTCCTTGTTTTAGTATAGTAGACATATGTAGTAGGTGCCCTATGTAGCCCGATGTCCCAGTATCCTTGATTACTTGAGCTGAATGCACCAGATGTGTCCCTTGTGTGGGTTGTATGTGCTTTCCTGCTGTAGTTAAGCCTTGATTGTTGTTGGCATGTCAATAAGAAGGATTGATCCTCAGGCTGATTGGTTGCGAGGTCTAACCAGGACTACAGTAGAGGAGCTGTTGTGCAGGGGCTGACCCTACAAAGTAGGATGCACTTTAGCAGGACTCTGGTGCCTGGCATTTGGGTGTCTTTTGTGGAGGTAGATGGATGATGCTCTGATGTTGTCTAAAGCTGGCCGACGGATCTGTTGGTTCATGGGCCTCTTGGGAGCAGCTCTGGTGCAAGCCAAGATTAACTGCTGCCTGTGCCCTGCCTGAGGTACTTGGTTTGAAATATAAAGTGATCTCCAGAAGATTTACTACTTGTACTGGGCTTGGTGGTGCCTGGAGAGCCTGCTCTTCAAACTGAGGCTAGCTGCCTATAATGCCAGACTTAGGGCTGCTTAGTAAGAGATATAGTACATGCTGAGGTCAGATGCTGCTTGTTTGAGGTTTGTGAACATTTGAGAGATTTTAGGAAAGTCCTCAGCATGAACTGAAACAGGCCGTTTGTGTGGAAAACCACTAGAAGCGTCTTGAGTGAGCCCAAAAGTTGGGTGGGGCAGAGTCTCAGAGAGTCACCAGGGCAGGATGAATGGTGTTAGCCATGTTGACGGAGTCTCAGATATGGCGATTGCCTAGGAGTGCAAGCTGGGAGGGGGAGACAAAAGAACTATGGCTTCTGTCAGAACTTTTGTCTGAGAGAAAACTGCCTTGCTAGTCTTTACCCTGAAGAAAGATAATTCGGTTCCTGCTCATGGTGCTTTTTGAGGTGCTGCCCCAGCACCAGAGCACAGATTGAATGAGTCCCTCAGTAAGTAAGTCCAATTGCAGGCCCTTTAAGAGGAGTGCCTGAGACTCCAGCAGAACTTCATCTCACTCATCCTCAATCTTCACCGGTATTCAAAGCCAGAAGTTATGGATATTTTTCTTCCCAGCACTAGAACCCTGTGCTGGGGAGCCTGGCGTAAGGCTGGGACCTACTTGCTCCTCCAGGAGTACCTCTGCAATTGAGATATTCCTCCTAATTTTTAATGAGCACACATGAATGTAGGATCAGCCAATTCTGCATCTCCACCCCTCCTACTAGTCTTGATGTGGTTTTTCCTCTGTATGTTCTTAGTTATAGAACTTCTGTTTGTCTAGACTTCAGGTGATTCTCAGTGATGGTTGTTTTGTACTTTAGTTGTAATTTTGATGTAGTTATGGGATGAGGTCAGCATGGCATTTTTCTACTCCATCATCTTGACCAGTAGCTGTTTCTCATGTAACAGGAATTTTAGAGCTTAGAGAAATTCTAGGTATGGTTGATTAAGGAGATATCGCCAATAATGTAATTTTCTTCTAGTTGTCTGGCCTGCCATTCTTGATGTCAATTATGGTGACTGCAAACCCAACATTTAAATAATATCTAAACAACAAAAAAGAATCATCTCTTTCTAATAGAGGCAGATTCACCCCTCACCTTCACATTTCATTGGCCAGAGCTGGTTTGCTGAACCAATCCCTGGAAGAGAAATAAAATTATCATGAGCAATGTACATGGTATATAATCATCTGTATGGAAAAGATGTTAGGAATTAACTTCAATGCCAATAATGCTGAATATACAAACAAATAAACAAACATGCAAAGAGGGGAAAAATCTAAAATGATCTATTGAGGTAGTAAATCTCTCTATTGCATCTTGCAAAATTTACACATTTTAGCCACATCATTCTTGTTTCATTTCTTGATTACTCTTGAAAATAATTTAGTTGTCTGAGGAATGTTAAAAATTATATTTTCTAGGTTTAATATGCTAATTATCTCTTTCTACAATTTATTGTACTTATTTATTTCCCTGAAAAACTGCCCCAAAGACTTTGATTTTTCAGAATATTGCAAAACATCACTTTTTTCCCTTCAGCGTCAATGTCTAGAATGGATTCTGGAAGTACAGTATAAGTGGAAAATATATACAAATAGAGGAAAGGTAAGAGTGAAAAAAATAAAATTAATAAAATTGAATACTAAATTATGAGCATGATCATACATCTAAGAATAATGAATATCAATAAATAATTTAATACATATTTTAAATAAACTATTCTGGGATTTTTTCTTTGATATAGCAGACTTTATTTCATTTGTAATATTGTATTATGCATATCATATGTGCCATTAATGTCTTCAGTAATGCCTAATTGGGGCTTCATCATTGTCCTTTGCTCTAGATAACATCCTGTACCCATCAGTTTCTTTTGTAACATGTAGGATTATTTTTCCTCAGTAACCTTTCATTGACTGCCAGAAATGCCTATTTTCTTGATCGTCATTTCCTTATTTAGTTAGCTATTCCTTTAAAACATAAGTCTGTTCAGATGTAATGATAAGCAGGCAGATGGCTCTAGAGTGATTTTTTTTTTTTTTAATAAGGGAGTAGCTTCCTCTGAAGATGTGGTTCTACAACCATCATGGCCCAAGGTATAACGAATGATTTGTGAGCTTATACAGGATGCTTTTTTAGTCCCATGAAGACAGGAAAAAAGTTGAACATAAAACACTGATATTTAAGAATAAAGAACCTGCATTTCTATGTGAATGTTGCATTTCCTGACAACAGAGGTACATAAACCACATATATAGGTAAGAAATTGAGTTTATGTAAAGGAATAGAATAATATTATTATTGTTAATAACTACTCAGTTAGTTCACTTATGAGAAAATTGAAATTATAAAATAATTTATTTTATTACAGAGTTAATGAAATTCCATTTGATTTTATTGAGGACCTTTACTCATGGCATATAAAATCTATTGTCCATTGTATGTATGAAGACTGTAATTTCTTTTATTAGAGAATATTGTGCATTTGCATGATGAAGTGAATGATTAGTGGATATATTGCTGGAAGTTGTTGAAGGTCAATACCTATTTATATTTGATTTATTTAGCATTTGTTGTTATTTTTCAAGATATATAGAGAGTCAAGTCAGGAGAACAGGTAAGGCAATAATGAATATTGAAAGATGTCAATATGTTGTAACCTTTGAGGAAATGAAAATATGTATTGGGATTCATATTTGTTTAAAAGATTTAATACAAGGACTAAAATTCACCTTGTTTGAAAGGTAACATGTATAACGTAGTATGTTAGAGCTGGGAGGAGTAGGAAATGGTAGAGTTGCTGCTTAATGGTTAAGAGTTTCTGCTATATGTAATAAAAAGGTTTTGGAAATAGTGATAACTAACTACATAACATTGTGAATGTAATTAATGCCATTGAATTGTATACTTAAAAATAGTTAATATATTTTTATGTTATACATACTTTACAAAATAAAAAATAGACAAGCATACCAAATGTGAAAATAGTTTTATGAATATACATGAAATAAGTACTTCTAAATCATAGCATAAATCCAATATAAAATAAATAGTAGCATGAATCATGTACTTTCCCCATTTTTCTCTGCTGAAGATGCTAGGCAGAGTTTGCAGGCAAAGATTATGTACTAATAAAGTAATCCTATGTCTGTCTCTCTTTCTCTGTTTCTCAGTTCTCTCCACAGTAAATTTAAAATATATTTTAATATCTGGTATACACAATTCATCATACTTTTTAATAATAAGCTAAATATTTTAAAAATGATTTTTGGGTTACTAAACCTCTTTTTTTCCCCTCAGGCCACTAGGTTCCTCCTAACCCATTAGCAAAACTCATGCTGAAGGTTAGGGTTACTTTGCCATTCTTGCTTATTTCAGTATTTTAATCTTTTTTTAAAAAAATAATTCTGTGCTTTAAATTTCCCTCAGTTTACAATGCTTCAAAATTATTTACAATGTTTGCTTGCCTAGGGATATAAAATAGTTTTTGTTCTTTGGAAAAACTCATTTGAATGGATAAAGCATCATGAACAATTAAATGAAATAATGATGCATCTTTGTGCTAAAAGAAACATTTAAAAAAGTTATAATGTAAAACACACTAATGGTACTTTTAAACATATTTTTAAAACTCTCAGTTTGAAGTACACTACATATTTGCCTATTCTAAGAAAAATCAAAAGAAAAGAAATGAATTATAGACTGAAGTGTATATCTGATACCATTAAAATACCTCTAATTTTTATGAAGAGATGATCTAGATCTTTTGTCCTTAATAATCAATAAATTTATAGAATCACATAGATGTAGATATGGATCTACACTGCTTATAGTATAAACAAATAATTACTAACTTTAAATAAAAACATCTATACTGATTGGCATAAGAAATATGGTATCTATAATGTAGTGTCCCATCCTCTCAAGGTATGCGCTGATCATTGCTTTATAATATTAATTATTTTGAAAAACAAAGCATCTTCCATTTCAAAATATTCATATATTGAATAATACTCCAAATATGAGATTTCTCACACAATTGTCTTCTAGATGACTTGTTTTCAAATGACATTCGCCTAAAATTTCTCACAATAAAATAAAAATAAACTCAGAATTAGCAGGTTGGTATTCAAGTTTTAGTCTTATACTTTAATCAATCATTGGAAATGCATGCCGTGTAAGTTACTTAATCTATTAAATATGTACACTAATGATATAGCTAGAGTTGCTAAAGGTATTTAATAAGAAAATATATTTGGAAGCTGTTGGTGAGCAATTGCATATTTTAAGAAGTCAAAGTAATTTAAAAAGTTTGGTCATATCATTGGGGCCATGGTTTAGGACAGCATAATATTACTAAATTCTAGAAATAGGTGACTTAAGCTTTACTATATTTCAATATGTGATATTATTAGATATATTTAATGAGACTTTCGGAAACCTAAAATCTTTAGCTTTTCAAATATCCTCTTTAGATTTAAAGTCCTACCCTCCCATATGACTTCTGTAACAAAAACTGAATATGTACAAGAGGCTCCTTAGAATTTTTCTAGATTCTGTTTCTTCTTATATTCTGTGTAGCCTTAGAATATACCCTGTAGTATAAAACCCATGGCTATATGTAAAACAACATGTAATGTGAGAATAAAAAAATTAGGCAGTTACCCATTAGATGGCAATAACTCATTCGGATATAAGACATAAAACTGCTTTTTAGTAAAACATTTTAATTCAGAGAAGAAATTCTAATAATGGAAATTTCTTAATGAAATTGCAGGCCACTAGGTGAAATATCACTTAAATCATGCCAGAGAAACAGCTTTTAGCAATCCTTTAGTAAGCCATTCCTTAAACTGACAAATATTTACCAGATGTCACCTTTGTGAAATAATGTAGTCCTCTCTTACCTAATCTTCACTTAAGATGCATTGGTTAGTAGTGTTATCCTTAAAAGTGGCCATCTACTGAAACCAAACATCTCTTCGGAAACATGTCCAGTTTTATTGTGGGCGGTTTAGAGAGATATCACTCCTGTGTTTTCTTTTGTATTTACTTCTATAATGATACATGTTAAACCACATCATGTAAACAAGCATATAAAAATAAATTCTGCCAAATATTTGAAAATAATTTATTGAAAAAATATAACTTTTTTGTATACCAGAAGACCCCAGTAATTTGTTTAAGTAAGATACATTTAGTAAGTATAACCTTATAAGCTCTGTGTCAGCACTTTTGAAGAATGCAATTTTAACAAAGTGATACTTACGATCTATGTTAGTATATACACATTCATGTCAAAAGATGAGAGAAGAGACATTCACTCAGATCTTTCACCTTGCTCAGTACAAAATCCTCAAAAGCTTTTCCTATCTCTTTTTACTATAACTACCTCTACTTATAATAAACTAGAAAAAAAAAAACCTACCAATACTAGAATAAGTTAATGCACTATGGGATTCATGTTCCTTTTATTATGAGCTAATTGCTATGAGATACAAAATAATATACAAAAAGATGTATTTTAAATGTTGCTATTTAAATTACAGAATTAGGTTGTATTTACTTTTACATTTTCATTTATGAAATATCTTCTCTATTTAGACAAATTACAAAAGTGAAAATACATATAAACACATATGTAAATGTATGCAATCACAAAGTTATACTTCTGTGTGAAATATTTACTGTTTCTAAAATTAAATTCCAGTAATCTGATTTGAATATAATTGATATAAGCTTTACTTTTAATCTGACTGTGCTATTTTGAAATAGCATTTATTCTTGTTTCTTACATAGGTAAGAGGATAAAGTATAATTAAAGGAAAATCTGCATAGTTCTACTTTATTAGTGATTTTATATTGGATTTATGTTTATTTTTATTTTTCAATACACATTTTTTCTGTATATCTCTCCAAGAACTGTGAGAGCACAATTACCACCACACTCTTGGAAATAACAGTGGGAGGAAATAGAACTGAATAGAACACAGATAAACAATCCATACTTTCTGATGAGAGAAACAATAAGTGATATTTTTAACTTTCTTTATCAAAAAAACATGCAGATAAACTGACTTATAAATGATAGATAGTTTGTAAAGGTATATATTATATGTTACTTCCCCTAAAAAGTCAATTGAACTATATAACCTATTAAAGGTTTTATATTCAATTAAGTATATCTTTGTCTAGAAAAAAATTGGGCATAGAAATATACTTTAGGAGACAAAACTGACAAGTAACAGTTGTTCAACAATATGTGTCTGCATACACATTAACTGTTTTGTGTGTGTGTGTGTCTATCTGTGTGCATGTGAATGTTTAAATCCAGGGCACAGCAGTTAATAGCAGCAAGACTTCACACACACTGATTCAGCACTTAATTTTTGTTAGAAAACCCTAACTGGCTTCTCTCATGGTGTGAATGTGTCTGCCTTAGGACTAGCACCATGTGTTGAATTCATTACAGTCTTTCATAGGATCCCAGGAGAGTTTATTCACAGATGTAGATTTACTGCCAACCACCCATAACTGTCTGTTTGGCCTTCACTGTGAGCACAAAGACACGAAATTATCCAGTGGAAATAATTCATAGCAGTGTATTAAAAATAATAAGCATTACTCTTAGTCAGTGATGCTGGAAGTATATAGTTTTTGACACTTGACTCTGGTTTCGTGGCAGCCCCTATGATTTATGTGTAATATCATATGTCCTCTCAATGTCTCACAGTAGAGCCTGAGTTTTTACAGCTTCGAAGAAAGCTAAAGGATGCTGGTACCACAGATCTGTCTTTTCTATTGATTTTCCCATAAAAGTATTTAATTATTCAGTGAAGGATCCATTTAACAATCCCATCTATTTTTAACCAATTAAGTTCACATTAAAGATTTACCAATATCATTCTAATAATAGCGTGTTTCATGGCATTTAGCCAGCAAGTACCTAGTACTGAGATTCTATGTCGTATTGTGGATGTAAAAATTCTAAATAAGTATGCTTTCAGACAAATAATAAAAAATTACCTTATAAAATGACATTTAATTATTAAGGTATTATAAAACTATATGCCTTTTTGATTTCCATAAAAATATTAATAAATGGAAACATTCCTATAGGAGTAGAAATCTTCAGATGTTATATTACAAGTCTTTTAAAAAGTGTGATCATGTGAGATTAAAGGAAGAAGTGCAATAATAATTTACTGTGAAATCAGAACACATATATTATTTCTGCTTATCTGCCAAACATGTTTACTGAAATGAGTGTTCTTATTTCTTCACATTATTATATTCCTTTTATTGCTAAAGAAAAATCTAAGATTAAAATAATTTATTAGAATACGCACTTTCAACTATCTTTTTTTAAAGGGTCATAGAATTTATGAGTTTGAGGGTCTTTAAAAAACCATATATTACATATACTTCATTTTATAAATAAACAAATGTCCATAATGGCTTGTCCAAGGTAACCTAAAATTAATATATGACAGCTACATCTCGGACCTTTTTGCTTCAGTCTAAGATTGTTTTTACTTATGTTGTATTTTAAACCCCAAACTCATAATTCATCTGTTTGTTATGTTGCACTCTGATGCTGTTTTCTTTGGAACCTAATTTCATATAAGCAGGATATGTTACGATTGGCTCCTCTATATTCCTAGGAAGAAAAGTCAACTTTAATTACCTAATATTGACTTCCAGTGGGTTTATGCCTGAGTTCTGACGTATATTTAATTTTAAATCTCCCTAAAAAACAATAGTTTTCATCTATGTCTAAAAATTGTTTTTCCTCTTTTTCTTTTCTTTTTTTAACTTTCGTATAGCTAGTGTTTCCCTCTAGAAAAATTATTTTCCTATACTACTTTATCTTCTTGGACTCCTCACTTTGCTACATATGAGGTCAGCTTGGAGTCAATGGACACCAACATGAAAAAAAATATCAGAACAAAACAAAAAAATCTCTCTGGTGTTCAGTTGCTATAAGAACAAAATCAGTGATGCAACTAACTTTATCTTTATTGTTATGCACTGGATTTACTAAAGTAACATTCTGCTGTAAACTGCAAATGATATGAGAATTTCAGTGTAAAATAGAGACTACCACAAACAATTATTTCACAGATCCTCTTACTCGTCCATGTTAAACTTCTTTTATCAGTTTGCTGTTTACCATTTCAGAACTAACGTTTTTGATAATGCATGTATCTTCTTTATTCATTACTATTGCTATATAGAATATATTCTTACATAAATTGATCAGTATATATGCATATATATAATTATATAGTTTTGAAATATATGTTTAATAATGTAACAGTATATGGTTGATATTATCTAAGGCTGGATTTCCTAGAAACAGACTCTGATAGAAGAATTCAAGTGCATGTGATTTATTGAAGAGGATGGCCATGTTTAACAAATAAAAATATGATATGCCTAGTGAAATATTCAGGGAATAGTTTGAAATATGGGGCATATTTATTATAAAGCAGGTCAAGGAATACTTTCAAGAAAGGCAAGACTAGGTTAAAAAAAAGGTGGGGGGAACCAAATGAACTATGCATTCGGAAAAAAATTCATGTCAAATGATGGAAAAAACAGGAAACAGCATCAATTTCAAGTTAGGATTGAAGCCTCAGATTTATAGAATCAAGTTTAGAACCTAGTGGAGAAAAGGTATAGAGGCGAGGACAAGTTAGAGATAAATGACAAAGGTTCAGAGTGATTATTGGGAAGTTTAGATGTGTCTGGTACTTGCCTGAACTGGATTTCTGTAGTTTGTTCTGAAGGACCAAAGGTTCAGGGAATGCCACCACACCCACATATGAGTTGTTATAAAATGCTTTGATACTTCCCATCAAAATTAAAATTTTATATCATCTAAATAAATCAATTAACCAATCTTAAATAGTTTGACAACATAAGGCTATTATAAAGTTAACATGTTTTCTTATGGAAAATTAAAATATGAAAATGTGCAAGAAATTTACCTTTAGTTAATCACTTTAAGAAACAATTGTTAACCCCTTTTTATTCTTTCTGTTTTCTCACAGTGCATATCATTTTTACATAATTGTAATCAAGTGGCTTATATAAAATTAAATATTCTGATTAGAAATATCACTCAGAACCTCAAAACCTAGAAAAACAATTGTTATTTTAGTATTTTAGGTTGTTTATTATTATTCAACATTTAAAAAGTGATATTTTTATCACTAATAATTCATTGTAAACACCATTAATATAAAGTATTATGAATTTTTATATTGAAAAACTAAATATTAATATGATGATCTCTTCATGTATAAAGGGGAGAACTATATTATAAATGAATTCTATTATAATAAGTCCCAATTCAAAATCTAGTTATCACTACAAGATATACAATTCAGCAGCACATAATATTGATTTAAGAGGTCATTAACAAACCAAGAGAACCTAAGAGATTTGTGAAGGAAATAATAAAGAAAGCTATTTTTTTGTAACATGAAGAGAAGAGGAAGAAAGGAAGCAGTCACCTATGCTGTGTCTCACCTTTGTTTCTGGTTATAGAATCTGTATAAGATGATTACAAAATCCAAATGAATTCCTGAGTTTGATATCCCAGTTAATTAATAGCCACCACTTATACTAAAAATATTAGCAAACCAGAATATACTTTCAATTTCATAATTTTATCTAATCTGATAACATATAAATCTGAACACAGAGTTAGAATCACAGAAAAATATATTTACTAATCCTCCAGATGGAAAAAGCGCTGATCAAGATATTGTAATTCAAAGAATTGATACTTATCAAAACTAAATGTTTATCCTTCTAAAATTAAATAATGTGAGAAGTTACCCCCAGAAAAGTGACTGAACACATAAAAAATCAACAACTATGCACTGCATTCTTTAATATTTTAAAAGTCAGTTTTCCACTTGAAAGAAACTTTTAATTTAAGAGCTAGAAAGAGCCTAGAGATCATATTTTTGGTTCAGTGGCTTTTAAACTATTCTCAATAGAACACACATTTCACAAAGGAGACATCAGAGTATTATGTTGTTATTCATCAGATAGCTCTAGTTCCTCTGCTCCTACTTGAACCAAACCACATCTACTTTATATTCCATATATATTAGACTTTTGTGTTGGATTTTATTTGGAAAAAAAGAGAGGTTTTAGTTGCTTTAAAAAGGAGGTGAAAAATTCAGATTTAATTTGGGTCTATTTACGTCACGTGTGCAAAATTTATGGTTTTTCCAGTCAAATACACACACTGGTTAACTCAAAACCAAGACCAAGTCTTCTAAAAGTGCTAAGTCCTTTGAAATGTGCACTGTCATTGTCTGTATGGATGTGAAGATCTAAGTATATTATAAGTGCTAGGATAAATGTTATTTCTACTATACCATAATGTATACTGCACATACAGCCTAGTTTGGGGTACAGAGAATATGAACTGTTATAAAAAGTTGATATTCTTCAAGTTTTTAAGTTAAATATTAATCACCAAAATTTACTTCTGTGTATGGGGAAATTATAATCTAAATAACTTCTCTTTTAAAGCTAAAAAATGTTTCAACTATATTTCTGAAAAAGAAATATGTCAATACTGTCATTTAAATCATATAATCACTCAGCAGCCTAAAAATAAAAGTTCTTGTTGACTGATCTACTCTGCCTGAATCTCTATACATTCATCTGCTTTATGAGGGAAGGATGAAATGATTCTAAATCATCCTCCAGTCAGTATTATTTATAATGTTTTATACTGAAAATGACAGGAAATGCTCATTTATACTGGCTTAATCAATGAGAAAATTTATTACTCATATAAGAAAGATTACAAAGATGTGGTAGATTCTGAGGTTCGTTGACTCAGCAGCTAAAATACATCACTAATGACTTAAGTTAATCCGTCATGGTTGGCAAAATTTGGGGCTAGTAATGTCTGAAGAAGTTCTGTGTATCATGTTCTGCCCCCCAAAATCTCCATAGATAGAGGGAAAAATAGATGTTTTTATGACTTTCTCATGGAAGATAAGAATATTTTTGTAGAAGCAATTCAGCTGACTTGATGTCAGGTCTGATAGATTAGGGTTGGCGCATATAAATACTCATATTAATTAATAGCAAGGAAGATGAACTGAATCAGCTATGACTACTATCGAGGCTGAATGTAGGTTCACTTTACCATGAGACACATAATTATGTGTATAGCACATGAGGGTGGACACCTGGATAAAATTGGGAACCTGTGACTAAAGAGAGAACAGGAATGGATGATGATTAGGCAAATATCTGTGCCCACTACACAATGCTTACAACATATGGCTATATTTATAATCAGCAGTTATGAATGGCAATGAGATCAGACAAAGCAAAACTAATCTGAATTTGAATAAAGTTCTCAAAATATCATTCTAGGCTTTCCTACCCAAGCTTCTCTAACCATTTAAACCTTTGTTAGAATCAGCTTAAAAATAACAGAACAGATTTGCATTGGTAATACTAATCTGAAAGCTTTCGATGAGTTAAATATTGAGGCATCATGTTGCTTAATGATGCATTGATTAGAGAGGAAATTAATCGCTAAATCCAAGTAATCAAATGACCGCAGGAAGTTGGCACAGAAAATAACCAAAGCTGTCGCCAAATGACAGTCACTGTGTGGACTTGAAGACTTGAGACAGCTCTTATGTTACCACTACTTAAGTCATTCCAGCAGGGAACCCTTAACACTGAATGGCATGTCAGTATAACCAAAAGTGTAGTCCTGAAAATCAAATTATTGTTGCCATGGTCACCATACAAAATAATTCCACTGAGCGATCAGATGAGAGCAACTAAAATATAAAGCAGAAAATTGTAAACAGAGGCAGATAACATTTAGTGAATCCTTATTATGTCAGGCGATATAGTAAGTGAAATAAAGGTCAAAAAATATAGAAGGCAGGTATCATCCTCATTTTTTATAGATGAGAAAATGAGTCATGGAAGGGACAGGAAATCCATGTGGTTACTAAGTAGCAGAACTGGTACTCCCACTCAAGCACCAGAGCTCACAACTCTTAAATATTATGCCATCCTGCCTCTAACAGAGATTCAAGGGAGAATAAATATGTAATTTTAACATGAAGAACTGGCTTCACTTTGAGAAGAGAAAGGGACTTATGTACCCACTTAATAAGGAATCTGGCAAAATTCATTTATTTTATTATTCTAGAAGATATAAAATAAATTTATATGAATTATTTTAGAATACTAAATATTAAATATTTTCTGTTTACAGTATAGTATATGCTTATTTATATAATTAAGTGAAATCTTTTAAAACCATGTTGCTTCAATTCGTTTCCAGATTACATAGTTCTTATAGAGTAAGGAAATGTATTTGGTGTAATTTCATAAGAATAGCACGAGAATTCCAAAGCCAAATTTATAAACTTGGGTCATTTTTTAAAAATCTAGATCTTTTTTTCTGCTAAAAATAATGTCCAGTGTTTTTACTGGATGCACAGTCAGCCTAATGAATACACAAGTATTGTATGAATGAATGAATGAGTAAATAAATTTAACTTACTAGATTGGTAGAAAATACTTGCGTCAGTCCTACAATTTTCCATTGTATCTACTGAAAAATATTTTTTGTATAAAAACTGGTTTCCCGGACACTTGGAGCTCGTATAAGTCCATAAAGCATTCTAAGGCTCTAGGCAGCCTAAAATCAAAATCAAATACTACGAGTCATATGAAGTCCATTTGAAATTGATGAAAGTTAAAAATGACTGACAAAATAAGAAGCAACATATGTTCAATATAGGCTTAAGCTATGAAAGAAAGGCTTAAGAAATGACAGCAGGACAGCCACAAGTTTCAACCTGTAAATCCATTTGAAGGCATTCTTGCATGATATAAAGGCAATGTGAAGATAGAAATTTCTGGGAAAGAAAAATCACCCCAAAATCCAAACTGGTATAAACCACCATTGAAAATGTATCACAAGTGAGAGGAGGGCAGTTCTCACTTGACATGGGGCATTGTCTGAACCAAATCAGAACTGCATCAGCAAAGAACCTGTAAATTCTAAACAGTATGTGAATATGTACATACAATTTGGAAAGGACCCTTTGTCATTGTTAACCTAAAAGACAGATAAAGAAGAATGTTTTTGCAATTGTTTGTTCTTTTGTACTGACATATATGTTAATGTGAAACAATGATTAAACCCTTCTAAAATCAATAGTTTTATAGTGAATAGAATACCAAGAGGCACAAAAATGATATTACATCAGAACCCAACCAAAGACATGCAATATTTCTAGGGTAAAATTTTAGGGATTACCTAGAAAGATACATAATAAGATGGTATAGAAAGGAAATAGAACTCTTTCTACTCAGCTAAAATAAATGTCCCATTTTTTCTCAATAACAAAACTTTTTCAAAATAATTTGAATGTATGACTTTCTTCTCTTCAAATTATATTTTAGTCATTCTGTTGCCTGAAATCATTGGTAAGAGGGCAAATTAACATCAAGTTTGATTCAAATGAGGTTAGCTGCTTTGCCTGCCAGTACTTTAAGTCATTTTATTGTGCCTTAGAAACATTTTATCCAAAGGAAAAAAAGATTTAGTGCCACTGGATTTCTAGAATAATTAACTGGGCATTAACAGCTTGATTTTCATAGAAATCAGGTTCATTTTTTTTTCTCCAACTTAATATAAAAATCTTAAGGCAAATGAAATATTATAAATTCATAGAACAGTCTCCCTGGGAAAATACTCTTAGTGCAGAATTGCTAACCACGGACTAATGACTGCAATTAGTTACCTGATTGGCAATGTAAGGCCACTCTACCTTGCTAAAGTTATATGATCCCAGAATTTGTGTTTCTTACATTAATATTAAGACTCTCTGAGTGAATAAAGGGAGATGTATAATGATTATTCATTTGGTAAGGCTATTTGGTATCAAAATGAGTTCTTCACAGTTTAGATTCTTGTAAATCCTGTGAAATTATAGATCCTTTGGGAAATTCAACTATATTTCTATCTTGTAATAAGAGCTACAAAGATAATCACTCTATAGGAGCTGTCTGTAGAATAAAAACTTTTAAAGAATCTTGATTTTTTTCACTGCTGATATGTCTGCATAAATCCATATGTACCAGTATATTTTAATTGTAATCAAGAACTGCATGGACCCTTCATCTATGATAATATCTTTCAGTAGTTTGTGTCAAGTTTTGATTTGATAGGATAATTAAATTAAACTGTTTAAGAAATGTTACGTACCATAGAAATAAGAATTTACAGGCAAGAAACTGAAGGAGTCAAGAACAAATCAGAAGCAGTACAGAAATCAAGATATGTCTAGACTCCAGAGAGGATAAAAGGAGAGTGAGAGCTCTCTAAAATTCATATAATGACTTCTCTCTAAGTCTCTCATGTTCTCTATAATCTATCATCTGTTTGTCTGTCTTTATCTATCATCTATCTATCTACCTATCTATCTATCATCATCTATCATCTATCTGTAGATATAGATAGTATATAACTCATTTTAGCTAAACTTTCAACATGAAACTTGTCCTGAACTAACGTTAAATGAAGAATTATAATATCTTAAAGAAACTATTACTTTTTAAAAATTAGCTCATTATTTTAAAAGCAACTTTTTATCTCTTATAGTACTTGGTAGCTTCTCAAATCTACGTCTTTGGAACTATATTTCCAAATTTGAAATTCTTAATTAGTAACTTGGATAGAGACCTAGAAGTAATTTTCATCAAACTTCAAGAAGAATTGTACCATAGATAACAGGGTTAGAATCAAAGAGTATTTCTAAAGATAAAAAAAAAAAGTTCAAAATAATATGGTTAATTTTAACAAGAATAAATATGATGTCTAGTATGTTCCTTTCATTAATCAGTTTTATTACTTTGACTACCATAAATTCAATTTAAACAAAGAGCATAATGTATCTGATAAAAATGGCTTTTTCCAATTAGAAAAACATTATTAAAATTTTTAGAAGGCCAATCAAATAATTCATCCAGTTTACAAATTTAGTACTTGCTATATGTGAGACAAATACATATATAAATATGTGCACCCCTTGTCCTTAATTAGCTTATACTTTACCAGAGAATATAAAGAGGTACTGATGACACAATGTAGTACAACCATGATTGTCATATGATCCTGGTTGTAAGTGAAGGAGGCACACCTAACCCTGATTGGCAGGAATAAGAAATGCATCTTGAGAGCGATGATGCCTAAACTATGTTTTGATAGCGCTTCTTGGATGTACAATAACATATGTGTGGAAGAAACAAGTTAAAGTTAGGAAAACAGGTCACTAATCATCAGAGCCCCAGTATGAAATGCTAAAGATGTTGGCCTTTATCCTGGAGTGATGAAAAAAGCCACTGTGATATTTAAACTGTGGAACGACACATGTACATTTTAGAAAGATTACTTTACAAACAGAATAGAGTAGGAAACAAAGTATGGAGAGACATGAGGTTTATTAAGAAGTTCTATATGATAAGAGACTGGAAACAAGACTTTCAACTCTAATTTCTTGAAATGTTTTATACTGTTATATAGCTATGTATTGCAATATCACTTTTATTCATAGAAGAAAATGAACCAAGTCACTTCTGCTTCAAAGACATAATCTTACATCTCAGACCACTGCTTTTCAAACTGTTTTTCAGTAGTTCCTTCTAAGAACTACAGAGCTCACTTCAAGGAACAAGGAAGAGACTGAGCTATCAGCCCCTTAAGGGTTTATAGAACAAAAATTGTTTGTAACTGGCTTAGATATATTAGGGAGTCCATGTAGTACCACACTGGCAAAAAAAGAGTTTGAACACTGCACTGTGTATCCATACTTAAGAAAGCAATGTTGATTCTAAAAGGTACAGGCTCTCATTCTGGTATAAATTTGCAATCTGACAATAATTACAAAATTCAATACGAAGTTTCAAATAGGTCTGTATTTACCATCATTAACATCTTTGTGATAAATATGTATGTGTGTATATATACACATTTATGCCTCCACATATGCATATACATATGTGTGTATATAAATTATATATATTTGGAGTAGGTGTTCTTTATAAAGTTTTTCAGAGGTTTTTTAAAAAATTTCATAGTTATTTGCCAACAATAGGAGGTATAAACTTCTGCACTGTTCCCCTACTTCCACAAAATCGATACTTTCATGGAGAAACAAAAAAGTTATAGAGATCTAGATTAACTATACAAATTACTTTTATGATAAGTGCCTTTTATTGGCATGGTTCTCAACTATAGACTAGCATTCCTAATATTGCATCGGGAAATAGAATGTTTGAGGTTTTCAATGATTGGGATTGCTACAGACATTTAGTGGGAAGGGCTATATGTACTGAACATACTACAATGCTCAGGACATTCTCACTTAACAAATAATGTCCCACTCTGAGTGTCAATAAGATTAATCAAGGCTGGTATTTCAGTTTAGGCTGAAGACTATATAACAATTGAAACTGGTATTTATGGTGGAAGTTAGGTGCTTTTTATATTTTAGTTCTTTAAGCAGCCATCCCTTGGCATAGGATTTTTCAAACTTACTCTTTCAGGTTCTGATTTTGAAGTTCAATATCCCTCTAGTTCCTCTGGTTCTGCCAGTTTAAGTTTCTGATCCTGACCTCTGCTTTCTTCTCTATTCCCCACCCCTTCTTTACTTCTGTGTTCATGAAATCTGCTTGATGAAACGTACACTGATTAAAACAGTAACTGTGATCTTGAAACTTTGATTTAGAAATTGTTCTTGTTCATAATAAAGACATTTTCCTGTTTAACAATAAATTTAATGTTACATTGGTTCACAATCATGTGCATATGTAAAAAAAGAAATCCAATACATTGCACCAAACAGGAAAACTCATAGAAACAGCAGTTTATATAGTTAATATTTGAGGTGGTTAATATTTGAGACACAGTTATTTGTTTTTTATGGATTTATATCTGCATACATTAATTAGCTGCTGTATCTGTATGTATAACTATATAGATATAGATACACATATTTTAAAAAGAACTTTTTAAAGTAATGGTAATTTTGTTTCCTCCCATTTGTGCCAGGCAATTTTATAAGCATATTGATACATAAACAGCTCAGTAAACATTGTTTGAATCTCTGGGATTTCTAATTACTATGCTTATGTCATAATATGCATATTAGAATATTCTGTCTGGTTCCTTTTTTTTCACACTTGCTCCCATTTGATTATGAACAGTTAGATTGCTGCATAAACATTATGACTTATCATGATAGTTTCTTTTCCTTACATGGTCGTGGAGAGCTTACTACATAAATACTTTTAACAGGAAAGTTCTATTTACTTTTAAAATCTGAGTGCCTAATATATTTTCTCAGAATGCAATCACTGTGGATAAAAGTAGCTTTCTTATTGTCTTATCTACTGTGCAGAACCTGATATAAATGAGATGTGTTAATGTTAATTTCTGATTTAAAATAACAACTACAAAAACATATTGCTGAATATTACATAAAATATTCATAATGACCATATACACTATAGCTATAGTCAAAAATCAATGGAATTAAAATCTCTTTGCATGAGATATTAGGAGAGAATTGCTTTCAAATGGAGCTCTATAATTTGAATGGATGGTAGAGAGATCGGATGTGCATTTAACTTATAGAAGAAAATACCAAATTTAAAATAATGTTTACATAAAATCCAGAATAATGTTTTTGAAGATAATTTTTTATTCTCAATAAAATTAGATAATCATCATGTTGAAACTCAGAAGCACATACTCATTTCAAAAGTCACAGAGTTTTCTTGTCAGTATAAATTACTTTAATTATTTCAAAGGTGTGAAAAGAATAAAGTATAATTTCCTACATTCAGGACCTTAAAGGGAGCTGTAGAAGTGATATCTCTAACTTTAATACATTCAAAATAAGATCTTGGCTGATAAGTGCATCCACAATTATTGGGAAAGAATATAGAGAAGAGAGAGGTCACACAGAATTTCAGTAAGGCTTCATTAAAGAGGTAGTAATGTGTTCTTGAGGATAGGTAAGATTTCCAAAGGAGAAAGAGAGAGGAAGGACATTGAAAGGGCAGATTAATATAGAGTATGTTGAAAAGATGCTCAAAATAATAGTTTAGGTTAAGTTCATGTAGAAAAATAGTGGAAAAGTAAATCAGAAATGTGGACAGCCCTTAGTTTGTGAAATCCTTTAAATTAAAGAGTTAAAGAGGTTAGGCTTGTGTTAATAAAGTTTTCTGAAGAGAGATTGAAAAGCCTAAATCTAATGTCTTAGCCTGGATTCCTAAGAAAAGAGAGCCTGAGGCATAAATTTATATGCTGTTATTTTCTTAGGGAGTACATCTCAAAGAACAGAAGACGAGGACAAGAGATTGAAGCTGGGTTGGGTGTTAGGGTGGGAGAGAAAGAGCTGAACTAAGCTGATCACTTCCTAGGGTGACTGATGCTTGATCCTGAGGGGGTGCCCTGAGAAGCCATAAAAACTGTGTCAAGACTGCTCCTCATGGAGAGAAAGGAGAAAGAAAAAAATTTAACCACCTTTTCTCAAATTACATTGGTTAAACATTCACCTTGTGAGTTAATATCCTTGCTTTTCTGGATTATAAATTAGGTAAGAATTGAGGCAATGTCAGATTGAACCTGTTAAGGTTGATCAGAGCCTGAACAGAGCTAGAACTGGAAGCAAGGAATGCATAGATGGTAGGAAATGTATAAGAGATTTCCGATATGGTAATGTTTCAGAAAAACTGACAGGACAAGATAATCAAGAAAAAGATATTAAAGACAGGATGCCCAGTTATAGTTTTTTTTTTAATAGTCCAAATGGACGCAGCATAGCAAAGACTTTCATTAGCATAGTAATGTTTGGAGTCAGAAGGAAAAAATGACTATAAGAAGGTATAAAAAAAAAAATCAGGGCCTAGCAGGTGAATAAATGTGGGATGATATAAGGCAATGAAAATGATATCACATTTTCTAGCCCAATTTGATGGTGATAATGTTCTCTGAGGAAATGATTTTTGTTGACTTTTTTTCCTGAGTGGACATTAATGTTAAATATGTTTCAGACTTATAGAATTCAAAATGCACTGATTTTATCAGTAAAGATTTTCTAACCATGCACATAGAAATTGTAGCTAAACAGATAATATAGAACATATTCTCACTTCCACATTTAGTAAATATATTTTCTGTTTTCTACCTCAGCGTACAACTACATTTACAACCCTGGTCATTTGTGCAGAAACCTAAGGGGTCAGGGGATGTCTTTTCTCCAAAAATAATGGCATTCATTATTTCTGTTTCTCCAGAAAAAAAAAAAAAGTAGGATTATGCTACATGATGCAAAGTTCATTGCAGGGAGTTTCTATAGAAATTTTTAAACAAAAATATCTCCCACCCCTCCACACATAATAACTATACATTTCTCACATAAATCTTTCATGTGTCGGGGTGGGAGAAAATGTGGTTCAGGGCTTAAAAACAGAAAATAATGGCTATTTTTGCAGAATGTTAACTGAGTAACAAACTATTAACTGATATAACCTCCATCCCTGCCAACATAGCCACTTTGTTCACGAGCCCATTGGATGATAATAGGGTTGACTGGGGAAAGAGGAAGACTGGTATCCACAAAACAGGTCATCCTATCAGCTTGATTATTAAAATTCTCCTCTGCTGAGGTGATCTTTGGTGAGTATTCATGTTGGATATACATATTTTTACATTTTTTTGCCCATTCAGAGAGAGCGATCCACTTATTTCTTCCTCAGACTTCCTAGTTCCTTTGTCAACTGGT
The DNA here is from genome assembly GCF_902729225.1 of Pteropus medius. Classification (NCBI taxonomy): domain Eukaryota; kingdom Metazoa; phylum Chordata; class Mammalia; order Chiroptera; family Pteropodidae; genus Pteropus; species Pteropus medius. The sequence continues at coordinate 41,768,106 of NW_024354875.1, forward strand.
CCACAGGAACTTCCCATGTGGTCATATGTTCAGGCTGGGAGAGAAAAGACAGTATAGCAAGGGTGCAGACCATGGGCCTTTGGGACACATTTTCATGTAATTTGTGCCCCCAGCGCCTGTTCAGGCCCACTCTCATATGTAACTCTTTCAACTCATGATGTAGTGCTTCTGTGCATGCCCAACTGTATGGCTTGGTAGGGCAGATAACTGAGCATTTGACTTAAATGACATGTAGATGAGTAAGAGTTACATGGTCTAATATACCAATGACAGTCCAGGGATGCTTCTGATGACTCTTTCCTGTCTTTTGTAACACCTGACCAACAAGACTACTAAGTTTTTAGGGCTAAGTATTGGGCCATATAGCCTCTCACAAAATTTTCTTTTGTGAGAAAATTATCTGAAATAATTTTCTTTGCATTCTATGTTCTGATATCTATTGGATATCTGGTATCCACAGTATACAATTTTCTGTATGTTATTGAGTCATGTATTTAAGCATTTGGAACTTTTGTGAAAATGTGTCCCATTACTGCTGTACATTTATTAATTTACTACATGTATATCTTGGGAGTAAGCTAGAAATAGTTTAAGTATGTATTTCATTTGTTTTTATAAGTAATCTCAGTCTACCAAAAGCCGTTGTATGCCACCTTTTAAATTAAAATTATTTACCTGAAGTGCCAGGTTTATTAACTTAATAGCAATAAACAGATCCAAAACTAATTATCTACTGCTTTATAACCCATGTTTGCTCATTCGGACTAACCTTAAAAATCTAAAAGTAGTTTTGTATCATAAAATTGATGATACTTAAATATTTTCTAAATTGTAGGCTTTCTTGCCTTACCCCAAAATTATCCATATAGGTACTTTTAATTTTTCTACGTGGGGATGTTTTATACAATATAATCTCAATAAGCATTTAGTATTATGACCTATGATAAAAAATATATACCTACCATAAATATGTTAACTGTCTATAAATAACCTTTGTTCATTGAATAAGAAGTTTCATGGAAGTTTAACAGGTGAACCAGTTCATACTTTATTTTTGCCTAAAACATCTGAAGAATCTCCCACTGTACTAAGAATGACATTCAGACTCCTTATTTTAAGTCATTATATGACCTGCTTACTATTCCAAACAAATCTCCATCTTGACATTCTCTAGACTCTAGCATTACTACCCATGAACCTTCACATGGCTGGTCCCTTATCATCAGGCAGTTTTCAGCTCAAATATCATCTCCCCAGACAGAATTTTCTTAACCACCAAATATAACCCCTTTGCACCTCCTTTGTATTACTTATCCCATTTTATTTCTTGAGAAATATATCACTACATTAAATTTATATGATTAATGTCTTTGATGCAATGTTGAAAGGTCTGATGAGGCTTTGTACCGCCTTTTGGTGTATAGCCCAATATTCCACTTGATCTGGCTTCAAAATAACAGTTTTTGCTTTGACTCTATGAAACTAAAGACTTTTACCTCAAGAAGCAAGTTCTCTTAGGATCCCTTTTTCACCTTCACAAATAAACCCAAGGAATGTAGATATGAAGCTATATTAGAGTAATGATTGATTTATTGTGTAAACTTGCCTGGGCCAGGAGGTGCCCAGATATCTTGTTAAAGATTAATTTCTGGATGTGTCTGTGAAGGTGATTTCTGAAAAGATTAGCATGTGAATTGGTCTGAGTAAAGCAGATGGCCTTCCACAATGTTGTGGGCATCATCCAATCACTTGGGAACCTAAATAGAACAAAAGGTAGAGAAAGATTGAACTCTTTCTCTGCCTGATTGCTTGAGTTGGATATCAATCTTCTGCCTTCAGCCTCCTAGTTCTCAAATCTTAAGACTTGAACTAGAATCTACACTTTTGGCTCTATGGTATTCAGTCCTTCAAACTATATGACTGACTTTCCTAGGTCTCCAGCTTACAGATGGCAGATTGTGAAACCTTTTAGTATGCATAACCATGTGAGCGAATTCATATAATAAATCTCTCTCTCCCCCTCTCTCGATACATAGATAAATGATAGATATATAGAAGACAGATAGATAGAGATAGAGATAGATAGATAGATAGATGATAGAGAGATGAAAGATAAATAATAGATAGATGTACCTACAGACATACATCTATCTACATCTCTATATACACATATTATCATATATATAATTATTATATGTAGGCATATAACATGATATATATATATTCTGTATCACCTATTGCTTCTCTTTTTTTTACAATTGGAAATGCATTTAGACTACATTCATATAAAAATTAAATCAATTGAAAATATATACCTATGTCTGTCTTTTCTAAATATTTTTTCTGTGTTTTCATTGTTATTCTGAGGGCAGTCCTATAAATCAATAGAAATTTAACAAGGCTGATATCAGTTAAATATAAGAAATAATTTTATATATTTAAAATAATTTAAAATGATATAAGTTGTATATGAGTGTAGAGTTCCGTATAACTAAAGGCTGTAACTGATAATTACTAAATTAAATGAAAAAGAATTATTTTAATAAGTGAGATGTTGTATTAGATGACTCATAAAGGTGGTTTCCAGATATGTAAATTTTATTTGTTGTTGAAGTAAACTTTAAAAAAAATTCTCTGCTCTAATTATAAACTTTATTATGCATAGCTTTCCTTTTGTTAGTTATTTTGTGTGTGATGTATTATGTATTTTAATGTCAGCCAGATATAATTTTATAATAGCATAAACAAAAATGTATAAGAATATAAATTATAAGAATTATTTTTATTTTAGGCATACAACTTATTTTATATAAATATGCAATATTTATATTGATTCATGAGTTTCACACTAGAAGTTCAAATAGCATTTATTAAAGGGAAAGAGACATCTAATTTATATTTGTCATTTCTTCTTCCTATTAACACAGTGGAATAGTCCCCATGTTGTCACCTTCAAAGTGGTTTCCTCAGACAGAATTTGAGGTGGTTTAGTTCTGTGCCACGCATTGGGATATTGTTTCTTGATTACTCTAGCTATTTTACTGTGACAAAGATCACTATTTTTTTCCATGAGCCATCCATATGCTGCCCTGGAAGCCACTTCTGGGAAAGCCTACCCTCATAATCTCCATTGAATTTATATACCTCTAGTTCCCTCTATATAAGCTTTATTTGCTAAATATTAATAATTTGCCAAATTAGATTTTGTTTTCTGCAACTTAAGCTTAACTGATAAAAGGACCAAGCTATCCTGCAAGTCTCACAATTTTGTAGGAATCTCTGTTGATGAAATCTCATCTCTGTATTGCAAAAATACTGTCTCTCTTTTATGAATAATAGTAAGCTATGTGTGTCTCCCTAAATAAAGTTATCTTAGTAGTCAAAGTTATCTTAGTAGTCTTAGTAGTCTTAGATATTCTCTCTATATCATAAGCTCCTCAAAACAGTAACAATTTGAGTATACCACTGTATAACTTACAATATCTACTTCACATATTTGGATAATATTTCGAGGGGAAATAAATGTATGTTAGATTACATTACAGAAGTACTACTAAAAATCCCAGACAATGAAAATGTTATGTTGCATTTATTTCTTAGATATTTCATTATAAAATGTGTTATATATAATCATCAACCATTAAATACTGCCTTTTATACTGTTATCATTTCATTTCCATATATTATAAAATGCATATTCAGTAAAAGGCAATAAAAAATTGTCTCTAATGCAAAAAAGATGATATGCCTTTTGAGATGGAAATTACATTTTTATTTGGGTTATTGCATATTCAAGTTAATACACATGAGGAATTAAATAAGGTCATTTTGAGACATTTTAGTGACGTGCAGATGTTGACTAAAGAATAGGCTAAGCAATAAGATTTTGTTTAGAAAACACTGGTGTAGAGATTTAATGAATTACATCTTTAACAGTTATAATAAGTAATTACTGCATTTTAATTTTGCAACTCTGAACATCTCTGATTAACTAGAATCCCATGTACATTATAGCATGGTTTATTGTTAAGTCATGTTGAAAAATGGGTTATCTGTTCTGAATAGTTGCTTGTCTGACTTAAAATGTAAAACGTATTCAGAAAGAATCAGATAATTTCTTCCTACATCACTTACTGTTCATCTCACTTTCTCTGAAGATCTCAAATCAACAGAAACAGAATCACGTGCACAAGCATATATTATTTCCTTGCTGCCAGTATTTAAATTTTTCCATTTCATTTTAATGTCTGAAAATCATTAAATAGGAATTATTATTTGTATATCTAGAAGTTACATTTCTAAGTTTTATAATTGTTACCATATTTTGTTTCATTTTGTATGTTAGAACACATTAAAATTTTATCAGATAAAAGCTGACACTGCCCATTTCCAAAGATGACTTCTGCAACTTGTGAAGTATTCCAAATAGGTCACGGGGTATGTTCAGTAAAGAACCTCCTCCCCACCAAATGAATAATAAAACCATTCATAGAAAAGTGAATGCCCTCATATGTCATATATTTAATCAAACATAAACAAGAATCACAAGTTCTACTGGGTATCTAATAGAATCTTTACAGCAGGCCTATATAACCATAAGCCCTTGTTCTGCGAGATCATTCAATGATTTATATTCTGGTCTATCTGAATTTAAATTTTTTTTTATGTGGGTTTTTCCCACGGCATTCTTGTAAAAGGACAGCTTACTCTGAAACGCAGAGATAAAGATGTTACTGTTCTGTATAGACTCAAAATTTTTCATTTTTAAATAGATCTTAATGATACTTGCTTTTAAAATTTTTTATTTCAAAGATGATGGCACTGCAGCATAAAATATTTGTAACGCTGAAATAAAAAGTGAATGCAAAGAGTGGATTTGGGGCTGTGGTGTTGAAAATGAGCACTGAAGGAAATAATAAGGCCCATTCAACTTTAATAGTAAGAAAACTAGATAAATATTCATTTATCAGGAGGATAAACCAAGGTTGAATAAACTTTATAAAGAACATAGATAAAGGAGATTTGGCATTACTTGCTTTTCTCTGTCCCTTCTTTATAATAAAAGAAGGAAATATTGGAATCGGTCAGTTACTTACTGATTCTCTCTGGCTTTGGCATGCTTTCATATAAGAATGGTAGGCAGACTAAGGACCTATTAAATGCCCTGTGAGAGTAGGCTAAGGAAAACTTTGGACACTTTTTTTTTTTTTAGCAAAATTACAAAAGTCTCCAAAGTAAAAGTTTTTCTAGGCCCCAGTAGTCAAAATAGCTTGAGGCCTCAAATGCTAATGCTTCTGCAAGACTGAATGTTCTGTATGATGAGTGGAATCTGGAAAACGTTTTTAAGTAATGGAGACTAAAGTGACACGAACAATAGTTGATAACTATCCAAGCTGTTTAAAATGTAGTTAAAGTGTTCACCTCTGTGCTCTATGTAAATATGCCCAAATTTGGACTTGAGCTTTGTAGGGTTTTTTTTGTACTTATTATGAAGAAGAATAAATGACATATGTGGTGCTTTTTAAAAAGACAATTCCCTGAACTATTTCTATGTTTATCAATATTTTACAGTTGTTTTGATGATTACTTAATTTTATTTATGAGAAAAATTAGCCATAGATTGGATTTGGACCAATAAACAATCAGAAGATTTTTTACGTTGGTAGTTCATGGATACTAGCCTATTATGTTCATAGATACTGGATTATAATAGCCATTGGAAGAATATATGCTTCAAGCAAATGCTCAAATCTTCTTTTATGCCAGTAGGACTAATGGATATGAGAGTAACATTTTTGAAAAGTAGCCCATCAAATTTCATGATTCCTATAAGTTTTGTAAATTATAAATTAGGAATGTGTTTAATTTAAATCACTTTGCATTGCATAAATATCAGAAAGTGTTACTTAACTTTTAATTTTAGTAAACATGGATAGATTTATTTATAAAATCAAAGAAATATTATGGTTCTGGAATCACTAAACATTTAAGTGAGGAATATAACCATAATTTTATATACCTTATTACTGTTCATGATTATTAATATTTGGAAGTACTTCTTTCATGCATTTCCCCTAGGCAATAGTTTTACATTGTTGTGATGATTTTTCAAATATTATTTTATATTCTGTTTTGTCCAACTAACATTTTAATATGAGCATTTTAATAATGTTACATTTTAAAAATAATGCTGTAGTATCTGAATAATCAATGTAATATTTGCATGATGCCTCATCATTTATGAATCCATAAAATCTTTAAAAATTACAATCAATAAAAATAAAGCCTCACAATATAAAAAGACAGATGACATAAATATATCAGTTATGAGGTAAAGATATCATATAGTTTTAAAGCATATGATTAATAGATACATGTGTGAAGACTGGAGCTATTCACCTTTAATTGTTTATATTGTTATAGATTTAACAAAAGCTCACCCAGTAGAAGTAGATTTAAGAAAAGTTGTAGTTGGTGTGTGTGTCCATATGAGTGTATGTGTGTGTGTGTGTGTGTGTGTATGCACATGCGTGCAAAAATATTTAAAGGTATAACTAGTATAAACTAAGAGAGGGGAATAATTGTTAAATGATTAATCTTAGTTGTGGTCCTTTGTATTTTATATATGTTAATGAAATTTCTACTTTTCCAATTGTCTTCTTCTGACCACAGGATGGAACACTCTGGAAGAACCTATGTAGAAACCCTGTCATAACACCTCTAAAATCATAACACATAAACCCCAAACACTGCAGGTATCTCATCCTGGCAGGCTGTCACATATAAAGACAAACCAGTTAGACATCATGAAATAATTTGAATAACCATTTGTTGTAATTTATTAAAAAAATGAAAAAATAAAATTCTGTTTATATAATACTATAAAGCCTCTTAATAAGAGTTTCTGCAGGCGTCTCTCTCAAGATCTTTCTTTTCTTTCAGCTGCTCTAAAATCTCTTTATTTGTTACCAGATTCCCAAGTTTCCTCCAATTATTTTTTTTTCCTTCTGTTCTCTTTTTCGTTGTTATGGGACACTTAACATAACAACTTAACATAACACTTAACCTAGTAAATTTTTAAGTATACAATACAGTATAGTTAACTGTAGATACTATGATATACAGTAGAGCTCTATTACTTTGAATGTTCTGACCTTTCTCCATATACCCTTCTTTCTAGGTCTCTTTGTTATTGTTTTTACCAGTAACCCTGTTCTGCTTTTCCGAAATAAGTTAAGATCCTTTCAGGGTATCTTGGTCTTACACCTCATCACTGGATTCTTCAGATTCTTCACAGTAAATGCCAAGGCCCCAATCTGGCAAAGATAGAATTTTTTATAGAGAATGATATGGGAGAGAATTTGTGAGTTAACACAAGTAAGATTTTCTTTTGTTGCCCTACATACCAGAAACTGGTGGAAATAGCAATCACATTACATATAAGGTGTCAAAGAAACTCATAGTCCTTTTTTTAGTGTACTCATAATTATATATATTTTTAATAAGCTGAGAAACCAGCTGGATATTGACAGCAAAAGTGGAGATGATTTTTCTAGATAATATCAACCTAAAAATAAAAAGCTAGAATAAGAAGCAACATTGTTTATTTGAGATCCAAAAGAATAGCTATTCTGGAAGCACTGATTCAGGCAGAAACCCAAATAGTGTTTTGATTAGGAGGTGAAGGCAAGAGGTATTTATGAGAAAAGGAAGGAGAATAATTACATGAATAAAAAGGAACAATTTCTATGGGTGTTAATAAACTAAGAAAATAATTTCTATAGGTGCAAATAAGCTAATATAGTGATGTTAATTTTAAAGAATGTCTTTAATTTTCAGAGCGGTATTCTTAATGTCTTTTTCCCTGTTATCTTTGCAAACAGTTGTTTGGAATACATTGCTGCTTTAGGCCTAGTCCAAAGATTATTCTGCCTAGTTTTAACATTTCAAAGGTTTTAGGAGTGAGACCTGCAAAGGCAGTTCCTCTGGGATGGCAGCTCTGATACCAGTTTGAAGTAGCTCCTTTGGTATTATTTTTTACAATAGTAAAAAGTAGCTACTTTGGTCTATGACACTTAACTTTATGTTTCTGAGAAAAGAATCAATTGTTCAAAAATCAATTTGACATCAAAATGCTGTGTGAAAACAAATTCACTTTCACCACTGCTGTCCCAGTAATTCTATGCTTAAGTAATCTATGTGCATGTCTATACCTGTAGCAAATTATTTCAATACCATATTGTAATTAATACTTAGGACAATGTAAATGAACCATCAGAGTTTATATTTTCTTCTGTAGATATGCTTTATTTAAAATAACTGACTGGAAAATAAATGGTGCATGCACATAGAAAATTTCCATCTGAAAAGTTTATATTTTAGGAATTTTGCATTAAAATTGGTTATTTAGAAAATATGAATGTATAATAAAAATCACTGTGCATGTTCTCGGAAACCGAAGTTTGATTCTGAAGTTTCACATCTATAACTAAACAAAGTGTACGATTATATTTATAATTATTTCAGAATTGCCCCAAATTACCTTCAGTGAATATGGAGAGTGAGCATTCTTTATTAAATATTGACATATAAAATGCTTAAATATATATTCCGAAAGGCAAATTGTGAAATACTTCAACAATGGAAATTATCACTTTTTTTTTTTTTTTACTGAAACAACAAATTTATTTAATTATCTAAGATTCTGTATGAATTGATATAATGGTTGTCCATCTTCATTAAACTGACCTTCCTTCTCTAGTAGAAATATGGGAGTATTACAAGGTGAATTCCTTTTTAAATAATCTCTAGTTTTCCTAATTTTTTTATTAGGTTTATTGGAGTGACATTGGTTAATAAAATTTTATATATTTCAAGAATACAATTCAATAACATGTCATATATATTACACTGAATGTTTACCACCCAAAGTCAAATCTCCTTATGTAACCATATATAATTAAGATGAATTTCTATTTTATCTTTTCTAGATATGATCATCAATTTACCTTTGATATTTTATAAAAATAATTCTCCCCAAAATAAGTTTTATCAAGATGCAAAAGCTTTGGCATTGAGAGAGATCATAAAATAGTTTTAAAACTGCTTTATGTTAATAGTATTTACCCTACAGAAAAGTTTAGGCTTCATTTACAGTGTGCAACCATTCAAAACAGCACAACTTTGCTAGGCTATTAAAGTAATCATCCAATTTAAGAACATATTACTCTGAAGACACCATCTGGCATAATACAGAATCTAGAGGGCAGGACTGGTTTTACTATGAATTTTTAGAGAAAGTATAAAAATAACATGGATTATCTGTTAAATAGTCCTGTATAATATTAAAAGTTATCACAAGACCAGGAAGTAAAGCAGGCACATAAGTACATTAAAGGATATTTCTTCTTTTTTATTAGAAACTCATTCTAAAGCTGTGTTTAAAGAGATCATATGTTTAAGTGAAATACAATAGCAATTTTTTAAATCTCCATTTTCTGACACATATCACATACTTAGCAACATATCCATAGATTTCACTGCGATTGGCATTTGAGGATACTCTCCAAATGGAAGAGAAAGGGAACAGAATGTAGCACTCCAAAATATGCCTCTTCAGCATAAGGATTGTCTTGAACTGGTTATTTTTTAAGAAACAGCAGACACAGGAGGAGCTCTGAAAACCCAGTAGAAGTTACCTTTTTGTAAGAAAAATTTACATTTACTATTAGGGAAATCTCCTTTTGTAAGGGTGTCTCCCTTCCTGTACCAGGAAAAGAAGGATGACCAAATCTCTAGAAACTCTTTATCAATGGAAAACTCATGGACTTAAATCTGTATAACAATTATATCCTTTTTTATGGTGCTTTCCAGATACTTTCCATTAACTCCCCCCACCTCACCCCCCAACATAATCTTCTGTCTTTACCTGGAGATGGTATTTAATGTGATGGCTTGGGCCACTTAGGGGAGTATACTGGAGGTATACATGTTATTCATTGTTTTTTTTTCCTGTTAAGCTGTCTTTTATTATGTGAGGCGGAGGGGGAGGATTGTCTCAGCCAAGAACCTAAAAGAGTTAAGGAAAAAAAATTACCCCCCACAGGAGAAGTAGTTATTACATAGGTCAATATTATCATAAAGTGATTTGCAAAAAATATTTAAAGTTATAACTTGTCTGTAAAGAAGAAATTAAAACAGATATACTTTGATTCAAAGTTCATTTTACATAGACCATAAAAGTTACTTTAGGCATCATATAGCTACAAATATTGAGATTAATTATCTTGGAAGGATATCAGTCTCTTTATTTTATTGACATAGTGTTATTAAACCCCAATATTTGAGTATCTCTGCCTGTGTGCACTGGCTGAAAGAGATGCACGGACAGGAGTTTGCAGTATAGAAAAGAAAATAGCTTAATATTGAATTGGCCAATCCTGAAGTGCAGGAAGCTAATACTCTCAAAGACCTGATGCCCCTATGGCATATAAGATACAGATTATTTAGGGTAAGATCAGGAGACACCATTAGTTAGGGGTTTGGATTGTGTTGGGAATTTATTGGTTGGAGGTGAGGTAAGGGTAATAAACCATGTCTTCAGGTCTTGAAGACAGCTCTGAGGTCTCCTCTGGTATCCCTCTGTCTGGTTTCATAGAAAAGTAGCCAGAGAGTCATTCTACCTTAAAGCTCAGGAGCTGGAACATAACTTAAGTCAAGATATTATCATTAGCCTGCCAGAGGTCCAAATCTTGTGTGTGTACCATTAGTCAGGTCTGGGCTATTGTCTTCTGCTGCCTTAGGGGAAAGGTTGGGTCTATGAGGGATGGAGAGAGAGAGAGAGAGAGACAGGAAGAGAAATGATTTCTAAAGCTATAGTCACTAATCAAATCAAAATCGTAAAGACTCTCGGTTCTAGTAATATACCTCTCGACATTATGCTTTAGCATTTTGATTTGAAATTGTAAAATACATGATATACTTTAATGAAGATATTTCTTTACATAAGTTATTTACTTTAAATACATCTTGCTTATTGCTTTCAGCTTACATATTACTCTGTTAAATGTACATTTTGATCACTATGAAAACAACAACTGCCTTCCATACGGTTAAGTGGCAATATTGTACAATGCATAGCAAAACTGCAGTGATTAGCAATAACACTTGCAGTGTTTCCAAGAATATTTTTGTCACTAGGTTAGCTTGTAATGGTCTAGAAATTTGAGGATTTCTATATTAAAGAAATTATCTGTTTTGCTTTTGTTCAAATATTTGTAAATGAAAGATCAAATGGGTAGATGATACATGATGGAAGGAAGGAAGGAAGGAGAGAGAGAGTGTGAGAGAGAGAGAAAAAAGAAAGAAAGAAAAAGAAAGAAAGAAAGAAGAAAGAAAGAAAGAAAGAAAGAAAGAAAGAAAGAAAGAAAGAAAGAAAAAGAAAGAAAGAAAGAAAGAAAAGAAAGAGAAAGAAAGAAAGAAAGAAAGAAAGAAAGAAAGAAAGAAAAAAGGAAGTGACAAATGATAGATGATTGATTTTAAAAGTCTGTTTTATTCTGCAAAATCTTTAATTGGCATACTTAAAATGTTTTGAAAATGAACATAAATCACTGTGTAGTTTTTAGAAATTGATAAAACCCTTTTATAATGTTGAACTTATGAGGTTCAACATATCTGTGGCAGTAGTGTTATATTACTTATAATTTATCGTTTATTCTTCTTTTCTTCAAACTCAACAATTATACGCAAAGTAATTTTTTGATAAACTATGTACCAGGAAAAGGCTGTTATAATCTTTCCTTAAGCAGCTTGTGATAAAACAAACAAATTAATAAAATTATATGCATAAATTCTTAAAAGATGGAATAAGAAATGACTTAGAATTACATTTACTATCTAGGAAGTAAATAAAGTATAAAGTATATGCATATAATGGTATATGTGCATTTACTTGAATTTTAAGGGGAGAACAAATATAGTTGCTGCAATTTAAAATAATACTTATGAGTTTTAAATTATAGTAGTTCCCCTAGAAAGTAGAAGGAGGGCATTCTGGATGTGATAGGACTTCTTAATAGAATTCAGGAAATAATCAGAGAATCTCCCAATACAGTACTACACAGAAGCAAGAGAAAACTTAGGATATTTGTTAAATAAAATTTCCTGGGAAACAACTCAACTCAAAAAAAAAGAAATACTAATGCTGATATTGGTCAATCAAGTTAACAGTCACTGTGTCATTCAACAAACTCTTGCTAAATACATACCTGGTGCAGATTCTATAAATATGAATAAAAAGCAATTCCACTCCTAATGGAGCTCGCTGTCTATTCATCAAGAAGGAATGTAAATAAATGAATTACAATATAATTTGAGCAGTATTGAGAAAATGTATCTAGTATAGTGACAGACAAGATAAAAAAGGGGTGGAAGAATCAACAGGAGTTTGTCAGGCATATAGGAAAGTAATTTTACAAGTAAAGATATCAATATTTGAAAAAGGTGAGAGAAAAAAAGTAGTGTAGTGGCTTTAGGGCACTAGGCTAAAGCCTAATTATAAGATAAAAGTAATGTGAAGCAGTCTCATTTCTCTTTTATGCAGAGAATTTAAAAATTTTTATTGAATACACAATTCTTAGGGACCTTTAGAATTTTTTAAGAATTAAAACTTTCATCACCAATCATACTGTGGTTAGCTGCTAAGACTTTGGAATCAGACAGTTTTGCATTTCAGTCCTAGCTTTGCCTGTTAAAAATAGAGTGACCTTTAGAAAATTTTTAGCTTTACTAATTTCACTTTTGTCTTCTATAAATGGGAATAACAGTACTTACCTGTAAAGCTGCTGTAAGTGTACATAAAATGTGCCACTGGAGTATGTAAGAATTGATAAATGTTATAAACTGGAGTATGTAAGAATTGATAAATGTTATAACTATTATCTTATTAGCATTATTGGGAAAATATTGAAGACAATTCTATGTCTGCAAGTTTCAGTATTATCTTATTTATTCTTTAATAAAACTTAAGTATAATGTGTTTATCATTGTGTATAATAGAATTTTTCTTACAAGGAGAGTAAAATGAATATAAATCTAATATGACTCTGACATCAATTTGAGAAAATTTATCCTACCTCCAATCATAATCTTCCACTGCCCAACAGTTTTTAATTAGAATTTTTGGAAACTTTTTTACTTTTATATATTTTTAGATTTGGAGGAAGATGCAAAAATAGTACAGAGAGTTTCTGTGTACCTTCACCCATTTTTGCTCATTTGTTATATCTCATAACCATGATCCAATATTAAAATCATAATATGACAAAGACAACGATATAAAGGATATGTAAGTTCTATGTCATTTTACCACATGGGTGTGTGTAACCACCACCATAATCAATATACAGTATTATTACATCACCAAAGTATCTCTCTCATGCTACTCCTTTATAGTCACATCAACCTTCTCCTTCACCCACCATCCCTAATCCCTGGCAACCAGTAATATGTTTTCCATCTCTATAATGTATTTCAAGATGTTATATAAGTAAAATCATATATTACATTCACATAACCATAGATGACCTTTTGATATTATTTGTTTCATTAAGCATAATGTCTCTGAGATCTGTTGAAGTGGTTGCTGTTTATCAATAGTTAGTTGTTTTCTTTGCTGAGTAGTATTCCTTAGTATGGATATGCTGCAGTTCACTTAACTATTCATCTATAGCAGGGCATTTTGATTGTTTCCAGTTTGGGGGCTATCACAATGAAACTGCTATAAACAATCATACACATATTTTTATGTGAACATGTTTTCATTTCTTTGTATAAATGCCCAGAAGTACAATTGCTAGGTTTTATAAAATGTATATTTTTAGAGTTTTAAGAATTTGTGAAACCATTTTCCAGAATGTTTGTATTATTTTATATTTTCACCAGCAATATGTGAGAGTTTTTCCACATCCTCACCAATATTTGATAATGGTCATCATTGTTTTATTTTAGCTGTTCTAGTAGATGTTGTTTACTTATACTTCATTGTGATCTTAAGTTATGTTACATCAAAAGAAAATATTCATTTTCATAGAAGCTGATTTCTAAATAGGTAAGAAATTTTTTTTTTAATATCGAATTGACCTTTGTGAAAAAGAGATAATTTTTCTATGAGTATTCGTACAACTGAAGAAATAGTATGGAAAAAAGATGTAGACTGAAACCAAATTTTTTGGAACATTTTTAAGGAACATTCCATATTACCAGGAAAAAATAGTTTTATCAGTAGGTCTCAAAAAATAGCAATGAAAAAAAGAACTTATCTCACTTATATATGAATTGAAAAAGTCGAATACATAGAAGCAGACAGTAAAATGGTGGTTACCAGGGGCAGGGATGTGAGGGAAATAGAGAAATGTTGGTTAAAGGATACAAAGTCGCAGTTACATAGAATAAATATAGAGATCTAATGTATACCCGCAGTTACATAGAATAAATAAATATAGAGATCTAATGTACACCGTGATGACTATAGTTAATAATACTGTAGTAGATACTGGAAGTTTGCTAAGAGAATAGATATCAGGTGCTCTCACCATGCACAAAAATGGTAACTATGTGAAAAAAATGGATATGTTAATTAGCTTGACAGTAGTAATCATTTCACTATGTATATGTATACCAAATAATTATGTCAAACACTTTAAATATACAATTTTTATTAAAAAATAATGATAATAAATCACATCAGTTATCTCCTGCTTCACTGTCTGCAGAATAATTGTTTTAATATAAAATGTGTTAATATAATAGCAGAAATAGAGTAAAACTCAGAATTTAGGTTCTTTAGCATTACTAACATTGAAGAATAATGTGGAACTGGAAAATAGTTTCCTTGGTAATTTCACCAAAGCAAATCTTATGTATAACTGAAATAGCACAGAAAAACATAACATTTCCTTTGCATTTTCTTAAAAGGAACTTTATTTTTTTTTTCCAGAACATATGTTAGCATTTCATCTAAGGTCTTCTTAAAAATGCCCTGGCATTTCTGCTTGTCTGAATAGAACTTTACTACTTCACACATCTTGAGCATTATAAAAAAACGCATTAACCTTTCTAACAGAGCTTGATATAACACAGAAGATGTATTTTTCCAGGAGAATGTATTATTCATTAAGTAAATAATAGAAGCAATATGAAAGAATTGTCTGAGTACTAAAATTTAATCAAAGCAATTAAAGTTAAAGGTGTTAATATATTGCTAGACTTAAAGTCATTAAGTATCAAGCTTTTCCTTCGGGAATGAAATAGACTCCTACTTCAGGTATTCATCTGAACTTTTAATATGTCTCATCATTTTTGTACTAACCCATGATGCTGAATTTATTCCAAGTACTCGTACATAAGGTACTGTGAAATTTATATTATTCTTTCTTTGTGTCTATAAATGATGAATCATTTTAACTATTTTAATAAATCTTTATAGATTGGCTATAATATATACCAAAGGAGATATTTTATACATAAATAGAAATAATTTTGTATGCAATAACATTAATAATTATCAGGAAAAATTATTACATGCAATGTTTTATGATATAGTGGATACACGAATGCCAAATGCTATTTATGTAGTTACAACTACTATTACTTATAGTCAAATATGATGAAAAGAGTTATCAGTTTATGAACATCTACAATGTGTCATATCCCACACTAGATACTTTACATTCAAAATCTCATTTGGTATTTTTATTACTGACATTTGCAAATGAAACCAAGAAAATAACTAGCCCAAGAACATAAAACTAGTAAATAGGAAACACAATCTGTGAACTGAGAATATATTAGAAACAAACTTGGGCGGTCATCAGCTGTGGACAACAAATGCTATGACAGGAAAAAAACAGTATGTAGCAGTCAAAATACTCATTCCTGAAGTATGCTGATTGAGTAAAGCTTTTGAATAGAGTGCTCAAATGACATATTTAGTAGTTTTAAAAAAGATAAAATTAGAAAGTATGTATGCTCTTCTTATGGATGGGAAATACGTGATACAAGAAATCACCAGAAATATAAATAGCAATTTTTTTCTGTACCTAATATAAACAGATATCTATAAAGCAAATATTAATAAAATATTATGTGGGAATACACGAATTTTAAGTTGATCTCCCATTTTAAGCACTGCCATAATTGGATGCTTTAATTACAATGAAAGGGAAAACTCAAATCACTAAATGATAGAGGTCGGTCAATTCGTATTAATGCTTCTATGCACTATCAAACAAATTCCTAGTAATAGTCAGGAAATATCTATTCTGTTTTCCAACTTTAAGCCTATGATGTCAGAATGGGGAATTAAGAAAGTGCAGACTGCTTGTTCCCTGCCCATTTGTAGCTGTAGGATGGGCTCTATGACTGCCTGAATTTTCTGGTTAGACTTCCTGGTTGGGTGGAACTGGGTACTATAAAATCATTATGTTATATATCTTAAACATACATAGTGTTGTATATCAATTATATCTCAATAAAGCTGTCATTGTAGAAAATGCAATCTGATATGAGATATAAATATCCTGGAAGGTGGGACATGTACCAGATCCTGAGTAAAAGTTTGGCTGACTGATTACATAGGACTTTTCTCAGTTCTGATGCTTGGTCTCCCCTCAGACTGATTCCAACTCATGCATATGCTCTTTGATTTCTAGGCTACACCTTCAGCTCTTTCTGATTGCTTACATGATGAAAAACACAGCATTCAGATGTAATCATGACCTCATGAATTTCTCAAGATAGTGAGGGGTATAATCTTGCCAGCTGCCCTTTCTTGATAATATTTTTATTTGATATTTTATCCTTGCTACATTTAAATTTGAAATTACCATTCTTTTATGAAAATATTTTATAAAATAATATTCTTTTATAGAATGTTCTTAGTGTTATACTTAGTATAAGTAATATATATATGTTAAGTAATAAGTATATAGTATATATTAAGTGTGCTGATACTATTATTGTAGTATAAGTGATAATACTTAGTATTCTGGTATTTTTAACTCAATATTGTGTAATTTGTTTTCTAATGACATGTTTTTATTATTTAGAAATCATAAGTTCTCTCTCTTCCCGTCTAATATTTAGACCCCTATTTCTTTTTGCTTTTCCATATAGTGATGGCTAAAACCCCCAGTATTATATTGAAGAGTTGAGGTGTTAATGAACATCTTCGTCTTTTAAAGAGGATGATTAAACATTTGTTCATTAAGTTTAAGATCTGTTACAGGTTTTGGTCGTTTATCAAATTAAGAAAAGCCCCATTTACCACTAGTTAGCTATCTTTTTAAATCATAAAATACTAAACTCTGTCATATAAATTATAACAATGATGAAATGTATGTGTTTTCTTCTTTAATCTAGGAATGTTGTGAATTACAATGATAGTTATTTCTGATTTAGAACCATATGCTGTATTTTAAGACATTTTTATATGATCATTACTAATAACTCTCCAAATCAAAATAAATAAATTAATATATGCATTGATTGCCCTGGTGTAGACCTTAATTTAATTAATAAATTAATAATATGTCCACTGTTCTTTCTAATGTTTATTTCAAATTTTATTGGTCCCTACCATACATAAGAACTCAGGTGTAGTAGATATTCACTCACATAACCTGGGCTTTCAGTGTGTAAAGTCCATTTGTTTATCCTAGGTGAATGAACTCTTTGATCTGAATAAGTATTGACTGGATAAGTGACTAGAATTGTTTTTGAGAAAAACAAATATATTTTCTCAAAAACAAGAAAATTAGATCCAAAGAGAAATGAAAGGCAATGAAGTAAATGTTAGAAAGGAAAACAAAACAAAACAAAACAAAACAAGCAATAGACATTAGTGGCAAAGAAATAAAAGAAGGATAAAATGAGCTTCGAGATTTTGATGGATGAGCATTACTTAGGATGAAGACTCTAAATGTATAACTTTGGAGTTATCTTCCTAGGTTGCCCACATTCCGGAGCAAGTGGTTGTAACACTTTTTACAAACTATAGCAAACTGAAAATTCATGGACTATGTTGACATTAAATTATCTCCGATGTCCTTCTATAGGTAAATTAGATTGTCTAAGGGTAATTAAATGGTTAACCTACTAAGGCATTGTGGCATTGTAGTAAAACAGAACATACTTTGTTTTATATCCCTTCACCAACATAGCATTAATGTATTCTTTTTAGTCCTTTTACTGCATTCACTTTCCCCTGTGTATCTAAAAGATTCCAAGGACCCCACCTCTGGCAAGTTCCCCAAAGAATTATCAAAATAACAAGTGGCGTTCAAGAAGAGATTCAGTCTAAGGCTCCAATGTAACTAGAACGTTATTTGTCCATATAAAAGTTAGCAAACACAATGTGAGAACAGTGTGATAAAAAATAAATTAATTAATTAAAGCAACACTTAAAAAATTACTATGGATAAAAGAGCTGAGTCTGTTACAAATGTATATGTTTTGCAGATATAACATAAAGAGAAAATTTCTACAAAGAACAATGAAAACAATTATTAATTAAAATTCAATTAGCACTGTTATCAAAGCACCAATTTATTTATTATCTTTAATTTGGAGGTACATTAATGAAAATTAGCAAATAAATATGTGTCTGAAATTTTACACATGATTCTGCAATTTGATTATAGAATAAACAATAGGAATTTTGATCTAATAAACTTTATTGAGTCAAGTAGACTCAAAGCTTAAGATCTTATTTTAGCTAACATGATGAATATGGAAAATAGTCATATGAACAGAAAATGAAAGTTTTTTTTTTATCACTTTAATTAGGTTTATTTGGTCATTGATTATATATACTACTTCTATAATTAATTATACAGTCAGAGACAAAATGACCATTTCTTCATTCAAATAAGAATAACAATTTATTCAAATAAGAATAACAATTTATTCTGTACTGTAATTATACACTGATCTGAAAGGCTTAGATACTAAGAATAGTCACAATTAATTGTCTTATGTTGTGAGATTGCAAATTAGATATACTATTTCATTACTGTTCTTTGCACCAGCATTGCCAAATATAGAAATACAATAGCCGCTTCCCACCATTCAATGTCCCAATACTTCATCTCTCCTACTTTACAAACTTTGCATGTTTTAGCATCTTTGTCTCTGTGTGTGTGCCTCAATCTTTTTTAAGTCAAACATAATCAGATAATCACTGTCAGAATGAATAACATTAGAGCCAGTGAAAACATTATCTGGCATCCATTGCCATATTCAGATATAGTTTTCCTTAGAAAATTAACTCAGTTGCCGAATTAGTTAAAATAGGAGATAAAAGACAATTCTCTTCTAAGATATTACTCGTTATTTTTATATTTTAGCCAACAATCTGTAATAATTGCGTTCATGTCTTGGGAAATGAATTCTGACACTCATTCAACAGTTTTTAATGACAATTTTTCAAGGGACTCATAATCTCAAACTGTGCTGCCTTAGTGCCATGTTAGCAATCCTCAGTCAAATCATAAGTGAAATTTCATATGTATTATATATTTTTAGGATTCCCTTGTTTACTTTCTTCCAGAAAAAGACTCATGTGCGTTCTGCTAGAAATATAAAGTATGATTAACACCAGCGAATGTTTTCTAGAAGTACCTTGGTAATTCATGAGATCACCATTATCAAAGGAGATGAAGGAGTTATGAGGATATTAAAAAGCACCAGCTTCTTCGTCTTAATGTTGGTTATATATATTTATTGAATACTATTTAAAGACTGCACTCTGACTTTCTGATGACTCTGGAGAACAGGTCTCAATACATGAAATATTTCAGAAGTCAAATTTTTTGTTTCCCAAGCATAACACCAAAGTTCTATTTTTTTCTCAAAATTCCATTTCCTTATGATTAAGTAAAACCTCAGAAAACTTACTTTAAAGATATCTTTCAGAAAAAGAATTGTTTATTAAAGTGTTAGTATTTTTGTTTTTAAATTAAAAAAAATTAGTTTGTCTTATACTTAGTCCTAACTCAGTAATTTTTATAATGTGCAGCATTAACATCATTAAGTTGTTATAAGAAATTTCAACCCCAAAAACACAGTATAAATTGCTTAACCATTTCAGTTGCTTTATCTATAAAATGGGTTTAATAATAATACTTAATTCTGCAGTATATTGTAAGGATTAAATGACCAATGAATATAGTTAATAAATAGTTATAATATTATAAATATGAGTATTAAAGTACTTTTAATATTTGCAAAATTAGGAAACAATCTACAATACCATTTTCACTTCCGACACCAATTACAAATCAGGGATTCCCAAGACCACCACTTCTTTCACAAAATGCAACTTTGGATTTCCAAGACTACCCTCAATTTTGATATTTTGCTGAAAAGTCTTGCTGAACTCACTGAAAGCTTTTATACTCACAGTTATAGTTTACTTCAGTGAGAGGATACAAATTAAAAATCATCTGTATATATGTATGAGACTTTCTAGGAAAGTAACATGTGCACGCAGAGTTCCCAGTGGTCCTCTACGACTAGTGTCTTGGACAATGATAACTTTCCCTGCAGTGATGTTTGACAACATTTACAGGATACAGACAACCGGATACCTCTCTGGAGCCTTTGTGTCCTGACTCTTTACTGGGGCTTTGTCATTTAAACATGATTGACTACCAATGTGGCTAGCTTCAGTCTCCAGCCCCTGTGGAGGTTAAAACCAACACTGCCAGACCCAAAGCCTCTAGCATAAATTTCATCATTAGCAGGGCCACAGGCCACTAGCTAAACAAAGATACTTGTCAGGCAAAACTTTCCAAGAATTTCGAGATTACCTCCCAGGAGCTGAAGACATAGGCCAGATCTTTCTTTGGGCAAGGATAATTCTTTACTATACACTATTGAAGCTCTGAATGCTAATCTCAGTATTCCAAATGGAAATTCAAATGTATGGACAAAACTAGAGGTAGTAATTGCAGCTACCCATTATGCAAAATAGTTAATAGTATATTGTTTATTTTAGATTTTGCATTGAGGTAAACTGATAATTTTTTAAGAAGCAAAATATTAACTGTGCATTAAAATAGCTTCTGTTTTGATATACGACTAACTAGAATTTTATTTGCCCTCTGGTTAGAAAGACAAATTATAGATTAGCAATACAGTTGCCATTTTGTGATTGTTTCTAATAAAGCTTTTAGCATTTTAATTTAATGTTGTCTAATCTCAATGTTTTTCGTCTATGTTGACTTTTAGATATTGATTTTTATCAATAAGATGCAGTGTGCTCTTAAAAAGCAGCAATATTGGCATAAATGCAAAGTACTAATTTACATATCATTTTGAAAGGAGTAACATTTCTTTTTAATCGTTTAGTCTTAGATATGGTGTGTAACTATACAACAAGTATTTTTGTGCATTCATTTTAATCATTATGATAATAAGCTTAAAGAGATAAAAGCTGTTCTATTTCTTATTCTACATTGTTAAACCTGTGCAAGTGTTTCAATTACCATAATTTTGAAAAATTTCATGGCTTAAAATTCTAAGGTAATATATTCCCTTTCTTGTATTCAATTTCATTTTTTGTATTCAGTCTAAAATACCTGACAGCTGCCTTTGAATATGTTTTGCAGGTATTTGAAAAGAGTAAAGTGTAGGGTAGTTCTGAAAAAAGGCTAGAACAAAGTTGATTCTGACAACCTATCAGATAATAAAAAAGAAAAAGATATTTTTGTGTATTACATGGTACTTTGATAAAAATAGCATAAATCTGAAGTAAAACTACTTTGTATTTTAAGATTTTTTTTTTTTTTTCATATTCAGTTTAACTGCCTCTGAATGTGCTTGGTAACTACTTGGCCAGTAAACATTTATATAAATTTATTGATCAAAATATATTAGGTCCTAGAAATCTACTGGTAAAAAGTGTAGATATATTTCCCAACTTGTAGAGTTTAAAAGTCTAATAGGAGGATATCTTAAACAACCTAGTGAAAGTGAGCCATATTGTATAAAAATTAAAAAAAAATTCTATAACTACCAGCTTTAGATTTATGGAATGTTACTCTATGCAAGTATATCAATATTGAGTCTTTTTTTGTTTAAAAGCATTTCTCTTTCAGGCACTGACAATTTCTGGTACTTATCTTTGCCATCTAGTTTGAAGCGATGAACTATGATTGGCAGATGTTTTAGTCTGCTCCAGGATTACTAGAGTTAAATGTTTTCTAATCTTCTCTAGCCCAGTAAGCAGCACCATTATCCACACAATTTTTCAAGTCTAAAATCTATAAATTAGTCTTTTTTATTTATCTTTTAAAAAATTAAATTAAATTTATTGAGAGTAAAGGAGGTCAAATATAAGTTATACTTAATTCTTCTCTTTCCATCATTGAACATACCCAATGAACCAGCAAGTTTTCCTGAAATCATCTATTTTCCCTATTTGTCTCTAACAGAAATGGTGTTCCTGACTTACTTCTCTATATTTTTCACAGACAATGTCTCTTTGAACATTGGTTGCTTAGGCATTAGTTTTGATCTATGGAAATAATTACAATCTAGATTCTTTCTTGGGGATGTCCATTATCTTATTATGTTTTCTTGGAGTACAATAATATTTGAAATAGATTAAAAAAAAAAAAGACATGTTAAAATAAAAGCGAAGAAACTTTAAAATTCAACATGAAATGGCCATGGCACCCTGAGCAAGCCTGATCCTGTTTGATCTTGGAAGCTAAGCAGGGTTGGGCTTGGTTAGTATTTGGATGGGAGACCACCTAGGAAGACCAGGTGCTGCAGGAGTAAAAAATAAAAAAAAATAAGGGCTTATAACCTTACAAGGTCCTTGTAATCTGTGAGGTCAACCATTTAATAGACTCAATAAATACCAAAATTTTAAAAAGAAATGTGTCACAATTTTGAATTTGTGTACATAATACTAAATTATTAAATATTTATAGCTAAATATTATATATTTATATATATTAAATAAAATTTAAATGAGAGAAATGAGACTTTCATTCCATAAAATAATAATATTAATTTAACAATGACATATTATGTGTGTATCTCTCCTTAACTTATTTTTATTTATATTTCTTCTAATTTCTAGTAGGATAAAAAAGGAGAAGAATGCTTTGAGGAACAATAGTAATAACACTTGAAAGGAGCATAAATTATAAATATAAGATGAAGGAAATTTAGTATCATAAGAAATAACTAGCTACCTGGAGAATCCTATGAAGTAATTAGCTACCTGGGGAATCCTATAAGTAATGTGTGGTCATCATTATGTACTAGATCTGGAATGCACCAAGAACATAAATGGCCATGGCGAAATAGTCCCGATGGAACTCAGCTGCCAATACTAGTTTCAAATTTATCTAGTAATATATAATTATAAACAAATATTATAGTGAATCCATTTAATGATATTTTAAATATTAACTTGTTAATGGGCAAAAATAACATAAGAAGTGAACAACTTCTTTATTTCAGCTTTACCTAGTCATGTGAGCCTAAACAAATATCTTTTCCTCTCTGGTCTTTATTTTCTTTATTTACTATTTAGGACCAGACATATCTTCTCTGTATAGTTCACAGATTATTATAAGGACCAAAACCAACACATTCAAATTAATTTTACTAAATATAATGCAAATCCAAATGTAAAATATTATTATAGAACATTTTCAAACACAGTAATATGGTTTCCTCAGAAAAGGACTAACAACCCAAGTAAACATACATAGTTTATAAGTATGTATAAAATTTAGTTAAGTAAGTACAAATACAAAACCAACGCTTTAGTCGCAACATTACCTATCCACCAAAGAAAGGCTCATATGTATATAGACACAGTTATGTTCTGATAATCAACTCCCAGTTATTTTTTATTAAGTGGATTTTTTCTTATATAACCCCAGGCTTAAATAATCATCTGGAAGAAGAAAAATTAAATTGTTAATAGCTAATCAATACAGTCAGAAAACTCTGGTTTATAATCATGTGTTTGCTATTTGGTTTTTGATTGTAGACAAGTTATTTGCAAATATATTCAATAAAGATAAAACGTATTTTTTCTGCATTGTTGTTTTGAGTTACATAAATTTTTATGTAACATTTTATGTCGCTTCATGTGTCTGCTGCATAAAAACATGCTTAGTATATTATAACTGTTTTTTATGCCATTATAGTGCAAAATAGAGATAACATGTAAGATGCCTAGTATTTTCTCAAAAAATAATAGCTATTGATATTATATTACTATAGAATGTAAACCTATCCAATCTGAAATCATGCCCTAGATTAGAAGAAAAAGTAACCTTGATCCAAATGTTGAGACTGGGGCAATCACATGGATGGATAGTGCATAAATAATAAATTTTGCTGTATCAATTACTGTGAACAATAGCTAGAATTCTCAGTATAAAGAGCAATTTGAAGATTCAATATTTTTTTCAAAAACTAGTATTTACTTGTTTTAATATTAAGTCAATGTTCTACTGACATGTTTTTCAAGAATGTAATTATCGCTTTCCCTTAGGGATCATATTTAAACAAACTTATTTCTGTTGTGATATTAAGTAAAAAAGCCTAAGTCTTACATGAGAAAAAATTTCTCCTCCAACCAAACATACAAACAGAACATAAACTCATGCATATTTAATTTACTTCTCTAGGTTTTAGCAAATATCCCATTGTTAGAATACTTGATTTACTTAGCACAGATCTGGAGCCAACATCAGAAACAACAACAAAAATTATTTGGATTATAACTTTTCATGGGCAATATCATGTCTTGACCATGTTTTTTCTTATCTCTTAGCATTATGCTTAGGACAGAGTAGATAATGGATTATGTTTATTAAATAAATCATAACAAGGAAGAATATCATTTTATTTCATAAAATATCAAATGGCATATGAATTATTCAAAGTATATATATATATTAAGTATTTTTTTCTGTCACAAATAAAAGAAACTAACATTATTAAATGAAAGTTTTGTTCTCATGCTTTGTGAATCAGTTTTTTTCCCAGTAAAGATCATGAATCATAAAAGGTATATTTTTGATGAATTAACTTGAAATGAAAAAGGTTTTCATTTTATTTTAGAGAAGCCCAGAAAAGATTACATGGTTACCGAAAGCTTACCTGAGTATACCAAAATCCCTCTCTCCGAATGACACAGGAATCTTTTTTATAGCCTTAAATATATTTCAGTACCTTTCCTTTTTAGTTAGTAATTTTTTAAAGCTAGTTCAATAAACTTTGTAAAATTTAGTTAGATTTTTCAGAGTGGAAAAGTTATACTGTCCAATCATTACTGTATGAATAATTAAACACATAAGAAACTAAGTAGAAATACTTATATATAATGTTTAAATAAAGAAATGACTTTTAAATGTGTGTTTTCAAAATAGGATAGTTTTCTCTTACCTTTTCAAACATTTAAACAAGCATATTCATGATATGTATTTAAATATATTTAGAATAACTTCTTATGTATGAAATAAGTTGACTGTACTTTTACACATTCAGTGAAAAACTTAATGGTCTTTTATCTAAAATAAGTAGAAATGGAAAAAAATGAAATTTATTTTTAAATAAGTTTAAGTTTAATATAATAAATTCTTGTTTGTTAAGCACAAAATATTTCCATATCAGATGAGTGCCACTAGTTTACTTAATCTACAACTGCATTCTGCTCTTGTTATTAATATCTACATTAAAAAAGTATGTTCTATTTTAACAGGCTAATATATAAGTATAGCTCACAGTTTTAATTATTTATCACTAACCTTTGGAATAGATTAGATACTTTTTGGAAAGAAAAACTTAATTCTCTAATTTATGGATTTATGACATTTCTTATATTTCATTGGTTTCATAGGTTCCACTGAAGTTAAGTATCATTCAAATAAAACATATTGATTTTCCATGTATTTAGCTTTCACTTGAGATTTTCATTCAATGATTATATTAATACTAAATGACTCTTAGAGAAGATTTAAGATTCCATAAAAATGTAAAAAAAAAGTTTATTCTCACAATTGTCAGTTTTATTAACTTTTTATAAAGATAATGAATATTTATATAATTATTTAGTTTTGAAATTATTTCTAATATATGATGATCCCTTAGAAAGTTCAATTTTGGGGATTACTGAAGTTACAGACTATATAGAATGGACTGCTTTGTTTATTAAATTTTTATGTTATTTGTTTGTTATTGGTTTTTTCAGTTTTGTATTTTTATTTCCTAGATTATTGTTTTCCTAAATCAAATTTAATAATTTTCAACCTTATTTTGACAGAAATTCAGAAAGGGGGAAGATGCTTGAAGGTGATACTATTCAAAGACTTCATGAAGAAGTAGGTCTTAAGCTAACATATGGAGGAAGGATAAATTTTTATTCTTCTTCCTTGCTAAGTATTCTAGGAATGAAGTTGCCAAATTGTCAAATTAAAATAAAAGATACCCAGTTAAATTTGAATTGTAGATAAACACATTTGTTTAGTGTAAATATATCCCAAATATTGCATGGGCACACCACACGCATACTACATCTATATTGATGTAGATCGATGTTGATATAGATTATCACTATATATATCAGATACATATATCTATATATGTAGAAATATTTTTAAGTGAAATTTAATTTATTATCCTGTATTTTATCTGGCAAACTTTTTGGGTCATAAGCTTGATTGGTTTAAGAATGTCTTCAGTCTCCATTATCATGTACTGTCCCCAAAATGTGGCCATGGCTTATGTAAGCAAAGTTAACTACTCCTCTGCTAAATGCTGAATAAACAGCTTTGATGAATATGGGACAGCTCAGTTGCAATGTTCTAACTTAGCATATTTATGCTTAGCAATGTATTTTATTCACTTATAGGCCAATATCAACCTGACTAAATGTGAGATTAAAAAATACCAATCCATGGAAAAGTTTATGATTGAAATATTTGTATTTATATCTGAACTCACATAGCCCTTTCATCACTTTTCCTCTTTCAAGTATCTAGTGCCTTCTTCATATCCATTGTTCCTTTTCACATCTGTCATTCATGGTCACTTATTCAGGGGTCTTTAGAAGAAATAAATTTTAAGGCATTCCTTAGATCCGCTTATTTATTTGTCTTATAAGTCTTATTTTCCCTTAGTGTATTATTATAGAAATTATGCCTTATTCATGGAAATGCCAGTAGCAGCAAATAAGAGCAGAAGTATCTCGGTATTCAAAAAAACCCTAGATTTACATTAGGACAAATTTGAAAGATGAGACGAACTTAGTCTTCGAGGTTGCCTTCTTCACACATGAAATGGCCCTTCCTTCTCTAGGGAATACAAACCATGATTTGTTATATTTGAGCACGTTCAATGGAGGTCTGAATTGGAAAATATTGTTGACACACTAGAAAATATCAAGGTTTCTCCTTGGGATTTTCAGTCAATTTTGGCCAGCTTTCTGTGAACTGAATACTTGTCCCTGTCTAGTCCTCTCAATAGCTCACCACAGCCTCGCTGAACTCTAGCAGTGCACTTAACTCTGCCTCTAAGGCAATAGTGTTCATATTTTATATTTCTCAGCATGTTTATTATTTTTCTTCTGTGTTCTCCACATATTTATGAGACTGTGGGATGAACCTTTATGCTTCATATATTGTTTTTTTCTCCTTGAATTTAAATAGTAGATTTTAGGAGGCAGTAAAAATGGATTCATTACTCTTGTAGTGTTCTTAAAATTATAATGAGAGACATAGTGCTGTGATTTATGAATTTATTGATAGATAGCTAGGATTTGTGGATAGAGTGAATCTTAACACACCTGATTCTTAGCAATGAATATTTTTAAAGCGCATATTAATGTAAAATAACCAATTCTTGATGTATTTGAAAAAGATTTGTGTACTGCCTCTGACTTTATTCTGTTAAAATGCATTCTTGATTAGTTGTTTTCTTCTGGAAAGGCCTATTATGCTTCAACAACCAGATATTTTTCTGAATTCTACTGTTAGAGAAGGAGAGATTATATTTGAAACAGCATGCTGTTCACTTAAATTTTGCATTATAAAAATATTTATATTCCCTTCATAGCATACACATAATTTATTTAACAATTAATAAAATATGAGTTTGTTTTATTGGATTTAACCCTTACAAAAAACAGTGGAAACCTAAACTCATTTTGACTATAGTCCCAGGCAAATATAGTTCTCATTCTTATGAGTATTCATTTCTTACTCCTGCCTTTTAATTGGACAGTTTTTCATACTATAATTTTTATTTCTTGATTGAAGCTGTATATTCATTATATAATTAAATATTTTGATAAATTTGCTTAAATTTTATATAATGACTATGTTTCTGTGATTCTAATATTTCGAATCCACTTATATTGGATCAATGTACTTGTAGAACACTTTAATAGATACTCTTGTCTCTTAAGATATTTTAAAATTTTTATTTTGTGTATAAATTTCCCAAGTTTGTAGAGCAAATGTTCAATCATTTTTGAAAAGACAATATGATATTTTTACATGTAATAACTATAAAGGAGTGCTATGGATTATTTTATTTGTACATTTTAAAATAATCTTCAGAAAATGATTAAATGATCATTTAAAAGTATATATATATGTATATATATATACACCTATGTATTTCTATATATATACACATATATGTATACATGTATGTAAAACGTCTCTCTATATTTTTAACTTCCTGTTTTTGCTGAACACAATCTTCAATTTTTCTGCTTTTATAATTAATTTGTTGAACACCTGAGAAAACTAAGAAATTAAACAGCTTAGTGCCATAAAATTTATGAATTTAGACTTCATTTCGGTCTTCGGTCTTTCTTAACAGTCTTTTTATGTAGGTTTAATGAAAACCTCTCCAGTTCCTTTTAAAATCTAGTCTAAACATCTAACAATCCTCAAGGCCCCTTCTAAATTTTTGCACCCTTGTCTTGCTCACATCTTTCTTTCTCTTTCATTACAGACTTTTTCAATTTTAGGAAATATACAATCCCATCATCTGAACACAAGTCTATAGTCTTAAATATTGGAAACACAGCTTCCTACTCTCATAATTCAGGGGAGAATCAGGAAAGTGATCTTCGGAGGATCGTTGAAATTCATATCGATATCAACTCCAGGTTTTGTTCCCTGGATCAAAAGTAACTCTGAATCTTTGCACACAGTCTGTACTTTTCCCTTTCATGCATTATACAAATAGTAGTCACCAAGTCACCCCTTTAACACATCTAAATTCCTTCATCATTTTCTGCCTGAATAATTACAACAACCTCCACATTGATATTTCTGGTTCCTTGACAGATCTGTTCCTCTCAAATCAGTAATTCATATTACTAATGATATCCTTTTGTATTTTATTTTTATTTATTTTAATTATAGTTTACATTCAATAGTTTCTATCCCATATATTAGTTTCAGGGGTACAGCATAGTGGTTAGACATTTATATAATTTATGAAGTGATCCCTACCAGTTACTCTGGTACCTGCCTGGTACTATATAGTTATTACAATATTATTGACTAAATTCTCTATGCTGTACTTTATATCTCCTTGACTATTTCATAACTACCAATTTGTTCTTCTTAATCCACTTTTTCACCCATCCTCTCACCCCCTCTTCCATTCATCAACTATCAGTTTGTTCTCTGTATCTTTGAGTCCATTTCTGTTTCATTTGTTCATTTATTTTGTTCTTTAAAATCCACATATAAGTGAGATCATATGGTATTTGCCTTTCTCTGTTTCATTTATTTCACTTAGTGCAATACCCTTTAGGTCCATCCATGTTGTTGCAAATTGTAAAATTTCATTCATTTTTATGGCCGAGTAATACTTTGTTGTATGTATATACCACATCTTCATCTAAATATCTGCTGAGGGGCATTTAGGTTGCTTCCATATCTTGGCTGTTGTAAATAATGCTGCAATGAACATAGGGGTGCATATATCTTTTTGAATTAGTGTTTTGGTTTTTTTTGGATAAATACCCAGAATTGGAATTGCTGAGTGGTAAGGTAGTTCTTTCTATTTTTAATTTTTTGAGGAACTTCCATACTGTTTTCCATAGCGGCTGCACCAGTTTGCAATCTCACCAACAGCGCATGATGATTCCTACTTCTTCACATTCTCGCCAACACTTGTTTCTTTATTTATTGATAATTGCCATTCTGACAGGTATGAGGTGCTATCTCGTTATGGTTTTAATTTGCATTTCTCTGATGATTAATAATGTTGAGTATCTTTTGCTATGTCTATTGGCCATCTGTATTTCCTCTTTGGAGAAATGTCTATTCAGGTCTTCTGCCCATTTTTTAATTGGATTGTTAGGTTTTTTGTTTGTTTGTTTGTTTCATTCATTTTTTGGTGTTGAGTTGCGTGAGTTCTTTATAAATTTTGGAAATTGACCCCTTATCGAATGTATCATTGGTGATTATCTTCTCCCATTCAGTAGGTTATCTTTTCATTTTTTGATAGTGTCCTTAAACAATTTTTAGCATGATGTAGTCTCATTTATTTATTTATTTTTCTTTTGTTTCTCTTGCCCAAGGGGATATATCAGAAAAAAATATTACTAAGAGCAATGTCAGAGAGTTTACTGCTTATGTTTTCTTCTAGAAGTTTTATGGTTTGGAGTCTTACATTTAAGTCCTTAATCCATTTTGAATTTATTCTTGTATATGATGTAAAAAGGTGGTCTATTTTCATTATTTTGCTCATATTGGTCCCGTTTTCCCAACACCATTTATTAAATATACTGTCTTTACACCATTGCATATTTTTGCCTTCTTTGTCATAGATAAATTGACCATATAGACATAAATTTATTTCTGGGCTCTTTGATCTGTTCTAATTATCTACGTGCCATTTTTTATGGCAGTGCCATGCTGTTTTGATAACTATAGCTTATAGTATAGTTTAATATCAAGTATTGTGATACCTCCAACTTT
Source organism: Pteropus medius (assembly GCF_902729225.1). Lineage (NCBI taxonomy): Eukaryota > Metazoa > Chordata > Mammalia > Chiroptera > Pteropodidae > Pteropus > Pteropus medius. Next base: position 41,799,146 of record NW_024354875.1, read on the forward strand.
GTTCTTCTTTCTCAAGACTGCTGTGGCTGTTTGGATTCTTTTGTGGCTCCATATATATTTTAGGATTATTTGCTCTTGTTTTATGAAAAATGCTATTGGTACTTTGATAGAAGTTGCATTGATTCTTAGATTGCTTTGGGTAGTAGGACATTTTAATTATGTTAATTTTTCCTATCTATGAACACAGTATATGCTTCCATTTATTTGTATCTTCTTCAATTTCTTTCTTCAGTGTCTTAAAATTTTCCAAGTACAGGTCTTTTACCTCCTTGGTTAAATTTATTCTTAGATGCAATTGTAAATGAGATTGTTTTCTTTTTTTTTTTTTTTTTTGATGCAATTGTAAGTGGGATTGTTTTCTTAATTTCCCATTCTGATAATTAGTTATTGTCCATGAAAATGCAATTTCTAAATATTAAATTTGTATCCTGTTACTTTACTGAATTCATTTATCAGTTCTAATAGTTTTTTTTTGGTGGACTCTTTAGAGTTCTCTATTTATCATATTACTTGTGATTTTTGACTGTAGTCTTTAAAGACCAGTTTATATTTTAGGCTTATATTTTTCTCTTTCTTTCTAAGTGTCCTTGGTATTTATGGATAATGGTGACGGTATGCAATCAAATGATTTAAAAGTTGTTATCAAATAAGATATTTGTCAGAGTCTGAAGAGTGAAACAAACTTAAAAAAATCAGCCTGTTCTGAAATTATCTGAAATTTGTATAAGAAAATGTTCTCCAGAAGTTGCCCTACTTATTCATTCATCCTTGCTTTGAGTTTCAGAGTGATTATCGATAAAGTTGGAAAAGAACAAAATAAACAAACAAAAAAATCTAACATAAGCAGAATGAATTTGCTGATCTCTTTAGAGCGTGAATAAACACATATGTAAGTCTCTTTCTGTTTGATATTTCCCTGGTTTTCTTGAAAGGAATTATACAAACAAAAACTTTTTGAACATTCCCTCTACTGTGTAGCTTTTTTTTAAAAAAAGAAACTGATTGACTATTTCAAACATTACAAAACTTAAAATATAATACTACTTAGCAATGTACAGGAAAAGTTATTAAAATTGAAAATTTTAAAAGAAAGCATTATAATGAGTCCTTTTAAACACTACTATGAAGAAATTTGAGATCTGTTTTTGCATATTTTTACATATTTTTGAGAATTGTTAAATTACGTGGATGTAAATATTAAGTTACAGTTAAATATGTTAATTTGTCTTTAATGTGACATATGGAATAAAAAATAACATCATTTGAGATAGTAAATAAGATAATGGGAAAGTGTTCTGATGGTACAAAAAGATTGATTACTAATAACATTTACATATAAAATTGGTATATAAAAATGATAACTAATAGTACTTACTATTTATAAGTCACTATTTTAAGTGTTTTATGTGAATTCACTACTTTAATCCTTCCAATAATCTTATAAAGTAGATACTGTAATTAATTCAGTTTTAGGAGACTAAGACTTAAAGAGATTAATTTTTCCAAGGTTATCAGTAAATGATAATACTGGAATTCCAAGCAGATGTCTGCCCCTGTATCCATAAACTTAACCACAAAGTTACAAATAATTATTTTTAACTTAATCTAATATTTTATGGAAAACATCTTCAGATAATGTTCTCATTCACTTAAACTAATTTTGAAATTTAAAAAATTGATTTACACTCATTTTTATGCCTATGTGTTGTGACATAAACAATAATATAGCACAATATATTATTAAAATAGAATATCATCTCTCTGCTGTACTATATTTTATAGACCATAGACTAAATAAATATTTATATTTATAACTTTAAAAATAGAATTTAGGTAAATGATGAGTTTCACAAAATTAAAAATATTTACTGTTTGACTTTTCAGCCTTTATATTTATGCTTATTTATATTGCATCTCTGTAAAAAAAAGTACAGTATATATATGTAAGCTATACCTTACTTATATATAATAGATTATATATAATATATAAACTATATATAAAATATGTAACAATGTAATAATATGTATGAAGGTATTGTTCTTATAATAACCCTTAGGAATTAGTTCTTAAGAGGAGTATTTGTTATTGAAAATAAAATATGAACAACTAAATTTTAAAATATCACATTATAAATTTATAAAATGAATTAAAAGCATAATATGCTAAATGTAACATATCCTGGATTGAATCTTTATACAAATAAAGGATGTTAGTGGAAAAACTAATGAAATCCTGATAAAGTATATAGTTAATAGTAATGACAGTAACGTATCAATATTAATATCTTAGTTTTCTCAAATGTACCATGGTTATGGAAGTTATTATTATTAAAGAAAACTTGTGAAGAGTACATGAGTACTCTGCATACTACCTTTGCCTCTTTTCTGTAAATATAAAATTATTCCAAAACAACAACAAAAAAAATGTAAAAGAAATACAACATAAATACAAAATAATGAATCTTTATGATTGGGGAAGATAAAAGATATAAATAACTTGGTGCAATAGAGATGGTAAATAATTTTTTACTCATTTTCTATGAATAATATTATGTATTATGTAAAACTGAAATAAAAAAATCAGTTAAATTATGAGTTTACATGCTACCAAAAATGGGTCATATCTATATGTCCAAAATTTTACATATATATGTATGTTTTCATTGCAAAACATAGAATTTTCTATTGAGATAATATAGCTAAACTAAATTAAATCCCAGTTGATTTTACTTTGAAAAAAATGTAATTTATGTACTGTGTCTCTATTGGGAAGTTTTACAAAGGCATAATGTATATTTATGACAGAGCTTAGGTGGGCATAATATGTGAATTTTAAGGTGGTATATCTTATACTGGCTAGCCATTTTGGCATTATGGCATTTCTTTAATATTGGGTCATACAAATGTATTCCAAATTCCTACCTTCCTCTCCTGTCTCTACAAACAGAAAGACACTATTGCAAATTGGCTGCATGCGTGGAAAAGTGATGGCTGGGGCTAAGTTAATGCTTTAATGAGGCCCTTAAAAGAGATTTATTTGCTGCTCTTTAGGGTTTTTTTTTTTCTTTCATGATAGTTTTTCTGTGCTCCCACCCAAGTATGCCATATTAATTACCTGACTTCACACCCCATGGTCACATCAAATGTGTGAGACCCTTTCATTCTCTAAACTTCACTGTTCTCATCTGTAAAGGGTTTAACTCACTACCTGGCACTTGACAAATTTGACAAGTTAGCCATTACTGTAAAATAAACTTGCATTTTATTTACTTTTCTTTGTGTCATATAAATAAAACTGTGTTTTTAATTTGTGTTCATATCAGAACAGTTAGTAAGCTTTAGAGAACCAAATTATGTTTTCAGTTTTGAGTCTAGAAATAATTTTCGCAGAAGTTAAATTAGGTTCACTACTTCAGCACATTTTACTCAAGGTATATTTGAAAGTCAAGAGATAAAGCTGGTTTGTGATTTCTATAGAAATTTTGCCAAACCATTATGCATATAGGCAAGCACAGTTGGAATATTTTCAGTCTGTCAAGTTTGCATTTTAAAAAACGTAGTAAGGCTTTATGAAAAAAAAAATTGCTTTTCCCAAGTTTTGTTATCTCTTTCTTTGAATGTCAGAATACATTTGTAAATCAAATTGTGCTCAGCCAGATAATGGCTTAAATCAGAAGCTTAAAGCTTTAAGGATTGTGTTTAGGCACTTGCATAGGTTAGTTTGATGTACAGAAAGTGATTAAAACAGTGTTGTAAGTTTTCAAAGCAATACTAGGAACACAATTTACTACTAATAACAGTCTATTCAGGTACATATTTTTAAACATAATAGAAAATTTGATCTAGCAATTGTTTGCGTCCTTTATGTGCCAGTCACTTTGCCAGTGCCAGAAGACAAGTATGAAATAACAACATATAAGTAAACAAAATGAAAACAAGTTCTCAACTTTCTGTACATCATCAGATAGGTGAAAATAAATTTAAAGTAATATTTCTAAATGCCATAATGAAAGTGTGTTTATGTATAGAGTGTATACAATAGAAGTAGCTGAGATTGCTCAAGGGTGTCAAGGTCACGTTCATTAACTAGAACATAAGATGGACTTCAGAGCTTGTGTATGGATCTGACAGTGTTCCTGACTGCTAGTTATCTCCAGCCACAGTGATATTCTGAGATTAGAATTATGAGACTAAACTGTCTCAGGGAGACTGTATTTTCAATCCCTGCGACCCAACTGAAGCAGATTCTGCAATTACTTTCTCCACACTGCTGATATATAGCTTAGATACTGAAAAGAGGATGAAAATTTTTCTATCACATTCCATGATGTCTTTATTTTTTCCACATTCTCTCTCTCTCTCTCTCTCTCTCTCTCTCTCTCTCTCTCTCTCTTTCTCTCTCTCATTACTATGACCCAACCCACAGCCTATCTTAGTGCTGATCTCTCTGCCTTGGATAACAATGTATAATGAACTCTTTCCCCATGGTCTACATTTGTTCAAGAAATTTTTATAGAGCACCAACTATTTATTGAGCATTTTTCTCAGTGCTAGGACTACAACACTGTAAAAAATGTACAAAAATATTTACACTTCTGGGTCTATATCAAGAAATCTTATAAGGTAATACATGTTACAGAGAAAGTCAAGGTACAGGGTCTGATTTTTTTTTTCTGGCTAATATTCTATTTCACAGGGTATCATTTACTCCTAATAAATCTAGAGTCTTATTTCCAAGAGAAATTAATTTATTCAATCATTTATTAATCTGCTTATTTTTTCACTTTTGAATTACACATGTCTATTTAAAGAAATAACCATTTAAAGACAGGACTATACATCTGAGTTGCCCGAACTAGACAGAGAGATAGTAGTTTAAAATGATTGTTCATAAAACTATAATTTTGTAAGATCTGTATTCAGCTAAGGTGTTAGACAAGAATTATCAACAGCAACATATCATTGGGTTTAAAACAGAAACAAACACTTTATAAAATTTTTGAAAATTTCTTAATATGTTACAAAGTTTTGAAATTCTAGAGTAATGAATAATATATATAGTTAATATGAGAAGCTGGATATAAGATGTACCAGGAGTCAGAAAATAGAGTCTTAATTGAGAGGTAAAAAGGCCAATGCTAGTAAAACTTCTTGGTAATCAAAGTAAAAATGCTTGAGAATATATAGTTTAAAAAGTACTTGCCATAACATAATATCATTATAAAGCAGAAAGTGTAATTAAGAGCTCACTATTTTAACAGTGTAATAATAAATTTTTTATAGTTATGGTAATTTTATTTAAAAAATATAGTTGTACATGTTAATTATCCAAAAATAAATAGTATGATATTGAATAACAATTTAATTAAACTATAAATGTAAGCATATTGCTTCTAACTAAAGTACAAGTTGCTAATATATAGAACAGGTAAATTATAAAATTATATATAACCAAGTTAACATTCAAGTAAAATGTAAAAAAAATGGCAATTTCATGATACATGCTTAAATTTATACTTGCTTTCCTAAAGGTTATAGTTCATTTTAAAAACCCTGCATTCTTATTAATGCTGTACTATTCACGAGTGAAAAAATGAGCACAAGGCTTACCAACCCTGACTCAGTATAGCTCCCCAATTATTGTTCTATTTACCTGCTCTCACGTGAAACACATATTCTCTAAATATTACTCATGACTTTCTGCTCTCCTTCCCAAGCCCTCTAAAATCATGCTTTTCCTAGTCAAACCAACCACTTTTTAAGATGGTTAATAACTGTTCCTCAATATCTAATGTGGGATCCCCTCCAGCACCCTACTTTCTTTCTTCAAAGAGCTTTTGCCTTTAACGAGATATATCTCTAACTCTTGTTTGTCCGCCACATGAAAACTAGGACTTGTTTTCCACTACTCTTAATCTCTATCCCTGAAACACATGATTGGTGCTCAATTATTTTTTAAATGGTACGAGTCAATGAATCTGTGGCATAAAGCCCAATTAAATACAGAAGACTTTAGTTAAAAATCAAAACAACTTTTGAATAAATAAAAACATAAAAGTCATGGGTTTTTTTTTCAGTTTTTCAGATCTACAAACTAAATGTATCCTTACTAAAATATTCATTAAATCATCTTTAGTTGGGGTTATGTGAGAGAGTGTTTTGATTAGATGGCTCATTAATTATAACCAAGAATTCATGTAAATTGGTGATTTAAATTAAAAGACTCATGAAACTAACCAAAGAGATTTTAGTATTTTATATTTTGTTACTAATTTTTCCATTATAAGCATACCACCTTTATTTTCTTGAGTCATTAACAATCAAACAAATTATTTTCCCATTGTGAACATACCATTCTTATTTTCTTGAGTCATTAACCATCAGAAAAATTATGACTTGACTCTTGAGGTTCAAACTGGACATAAGAAACTGGCCAGCAACTGGGCTTTGCACCTTCTGTGACACTTAGTGCAATGCTTCATTAGCTAGTTGCTGTGATTCACATGCATGACTTCCTCATTTCTTTTAGGAAAGATCCACAACCAATCAATTTATGAAAATATGGTTTCATTGTCAGTCAGAAATGTAACATCTATAAATAGACTATTTACAATGTATTAGCATAAGACAATAAAAACATTTTGTGTAGTCCCAAATCATTCTCTTGACATCATCAATTATAAATATGACAATTGAAATTAAAGTCAATGCCATAATTTATGAAAAATGATGTGTGTGTAATGATGTGTCAAATTTCTGAATTTTATAGTTTATATAATTTATGATAGTCATTTTTAGTATAACTGTTCCAAGAAAATTCCAAAGCTATTATAATAAATTGGTAAATTTTTTATTTAGGAAAAACAAAATATCAAATTTGTTTTTGCCTTAAGAAAATATCTATCATTGAGTTATACCCTGTGATTGAACTACTTTTCTCTATGTTATAATTCATTAGGTTATTTTTAAAAGTATCACTGGTGCTGCCCTATGATGTACAAAGAAATAGAAAACTATTATTTCTTGGACCCAGTCTATATGGACATTAAGCATTTATTTCAGATTTTTTTCACTGTGTCATCAATTCTCTTACCAATCACCAATGGGGTTATCTCAATTCTGCTATGTGAATACTAATACAAATGGAAGTCTGATAAATCATTGCCGCTGGTCTCTATTCCATTTGAGGCTCCACCAAAATAAAGATGGGGGGGGAAGGAAGGAGGGAGAGACGAGTAGAGGGAGGAGAGAGAGAAAGAGAACTGGGTACTTACATTATTACCTATCACCTAGTAATAATCAGGAGGGGAGACCAAGTGACTGATTAAAACTAATAATCATAACAATGTACTATCAAATATAAAAAGTAAGCAGAAAATACTATATAGGAGTTTACTATTAAATATTAACATGAAGTAAGGAGAAAAGTTGCAGAATTTAGGGAAATATTGATAATTCAGTTCATATGCATACATTGAATCTGGATAGAAAGCTATACCAATCCAAATGAGGAAAATACTTATATGGTCTACTATACTCCATAGATATTTATTCAAAGCTGTCTGTCCCATCAGCTTCTCTGAAATCATGCCTTTTTGAAGAAATTTGGATATTAGACAAATGTTAGGAAAGTAGTTCCACCTTTTTAAAAAAAATACTATAGAGAATGTATAAAATTTAATATTTGGCTTTGTTGGGTATGGCTAAACTGTGTTTTGCTGTTGAATCTTAAAAATGATAAAAGCATATATAATCAACATCTACTACAAGGTAACTGGTAAACTGTATAACGCAGTGGCAAATCATGTCAAGACTGGCAAACAAAACCCATGTATATAGCATACATCTTATTCCTATAGACATAAGGAAAGAACCTATAATGTTACAATATGCTTCTTTATCCTAGGAATATATAAGATTGTGTTTTGAAAATGTTATTTTTTACTTCATAGATGATTCTCAGGAGTAATAGGGAAAAAAAAATCTTGCCAAGAAAGGAGTAGGGAAGGTAAAGCTTTTTTAAGTATTTGTTTTCTTGGCATGGTCAGAGATTGTAAAAGAGAAATCTTCTCTCCTTAACATGTGCTTAGATGTTCTTATATTCTACTTCATCTGTGCAAAATGTACTTTCTTGTGTTAATACCTCTCTCAAGATCTATTTCTACCTTTTGTGAAGATAGTTTATTTGCTTGTTAAGATGAATAAACAGCACATATTATTTCATGGTTTAGAAGGCTTTTGAAGAAATGTAAATTCTATTTTTAATTCTTTTATTCAAAATACTTGCTCTAAGGGCAGATCTTACATCTGACCTCAGCAATATATTTTTGCCTTATATGAAGTGGTGTTAATGAAAGAGAAAAGGGTCAATGAGTATAAAGCTGTACAAAGAAAATTAAAGAGTGAGAAAGTTAAAGTCTCATGCATGTGTCTTCTGGCCAACAATAAGATTATTAGTGATCCTTAAATATGACCTATAATCAAAAAGAAAGTGACTACACACTATGAGGGAAGAGATTGATTACTCTCTCTCTCTTTTTCTCCATAATGCCAGGTTTTATTTTTTTACATTCCACACAATAATAAAATAAAAACAAAATAAAAATCTCTATATTTGTTCTATAACATAATTGCCTTAGTACCTGTGAAATAATAAGATCATCACTTGAATCTGCATTTCTTAATATTTCTTTCTAATCTATTGTAAAACAATATATAAATATGTAATTATGAGCATGTTTAACATGTATAATTTCCTCAATAGTCTCAAATAATTTTTGAGCTGTTAGGAACTTTAAATATGTATTTAGACAAAATTTCTAAAATATCATTCAAAGTTATAAACAGCTCACTGAGAATTCATGGGATCTTTTGAAAATCATGTTTATGAATATCTTAGAGAAGACAGGTTATTTACCTGCTTTGGACAGCCCTGATATAAAACCACAAAAACCACAAACAAAAAGACTTTTAGTTTCATAAAATAGCACCATGTTCATAATAACGATTTTCAAGTAAAATCACAACTTAGATACTTAGTATATGTTATTTTCTACATTACTCTTAATTGCCTGTTCTGAGGCTGAGTGAAAGCTGACATTTCCAGGATCTAAACTCCTACTTTAGATAAAACAGTACTATCTTATATGAATGTCATACTATCATGAACTCTTGGATTAATTTTGATAAATGCTTGTACAAGGAACTTTTTTTCTTTTGGGAGTTAGGATTAGTAGTAAAAAACAAATTGTTCTTATTTTCATATTCTCAGGCAACTTCTTTCGAGCTACTCTCTAAAACTTAATTGTCCACAGAAATTTGACTATTTGGTATCTATAATGGTATGGTGAAGAATTTGTACTGCTAAAGCATTTTCTAGCTATTAAGCAGGATAAAATTGCACTAACTCTCATTACCAAATTTGAAAATGGGTAATTGGGGTGGAGTGATAGATGTTTGGGTATGAGAGTAAATTTTAGCTCAGTCAGATCTTAGCTTAGTCAGATCATGGATGAGTCAACAAATGTAAAAATTGTAAATCTCTAATGATCCTCCAGGAGAATTTTTTTGGAAACATTATTATATTTCATCATAGTTATTGATGGCACTTATAAAACTCATAGAATGAGGACCATTCATTTTTCTACAAATATTTATTAAGCATCTTCTCTGTGCAAGGTACTAATTTCAACAACACTGAAAGTACCGTGATAAATAACAGAGAAAAATTATTCATGCCTTTTGAAATAAGGCAAATTAGGGAGACATACCTTCCAATGTCATAAAAGAAGCAAAAAAGTCACCTGAGGATTATATAGATAAATGTAATTAGTTCACTCATTATTACTGTTGATTAAAGGCCCCAGACTTAGTGGTGTTACATACTAATTTGTATATTGATCCAGATTGAACTGATAACCCTAGAGATATAAGGGTATATGGTCCAATTGTACATTACTCAGTTATTCTAGTATTGCTTAGCTTTGTAAATGCTGTTTGGACTAGTTTAACATGTTTCCCTGATTAATTAATGAGTAGATAAATTCTTTGACATGTATTTATTTTGTATGGGAGTTGGAGTCATGATTTAATGAGAAACACTATAGCCAGACATTTCCCTTTAAGGGGTAACCTATTTCTAAGGCCACTCTAGGCTTTCTGAAATAATGTGCTTCTATATATAGTTATTATACAAACATTCCTTAAGTACTTGTGATGTGCTGGGTACTGTGATAGATGTTGGAAGTACAAAGGAAAACAATATAAACCTTGGACTTAAGCTCAGGGTCTAAAAAATTGAACAGAGCTTCACAACTTGGCATTATGTGTCTCAGCATCCTAGGCCTACTTAATCAGTATCTTTGGGAAATGAGTTAAGTTCAATAAAGGGTTCTCATTTCAAAGTCCATGAGTTATTTTGGTGTGAAGTCAGAGTTAAGAATTATTGACTAGGAAAAGAATGCAATAGTAAATATTTATTTCAGCAGCTACCAAAAAATTTTATCAGTGTATCTTATTTGTAGTCTCTCTAGCTACAATAAGACATCATTTTCCTTTCTCCTGATATTCCTCAAATATCCTGGTGGTTTTTCGGTCACTAAAAATGTCATGGTCTAAAACTGAAAATGGATATTTGTATAAGTAGGCTTTCCAGGTGTGCACATGACCACTTGTTTGGCTCTGAAATCATATTGGCCTTTCATCTATGATTACTGAGCCACAGATTCCAAAAATCTGTGAATATATTAAATTACATGGCAAAGGGAAATTGAGGTAGCAGATGAAGTTAAGCCGCTAATTAAGTGACATTAAGATAGGGAGATTAGCCTCTATTATCTAGGTGAGCTTAATGTAATTACAAAGGTCCTTAAAAGAGAGAGAAAGAGAAAAGTCAGTGTCAGAGTGATGTGAAGTGAGAAATGCTTGAAAGGCCATTTCTGGCTTTGAAGAAATCTAACCACAGCCAAGAAATGCAGGGAACCTTTAGAAGCTGGAAAAGGCAAGAAATCAGACCCTATTCTAGAGTCTCCACAAAGGAACATAGCCCTGAGGAAAACTTGATTTTAGCCTGGTGAGACCCATTTTGGACTTCTGATCTCCGCTCTAGAGTTGTAAATTAATAAATATGTGTTGTCTTAAGCCACTAAATTTATAGTATTGGTTACAGCAGCAAATAGGAAAACGGCAGTCCCCAAGGCATCAAGGGTCTTAGTTCCGGAAGCAGTCTTCAGTATAAATGAATTTTGCAATCATTTTTCCCATTGGACACAATGGTTCCCCAGGCATATAAGCCTCCCCAGACTCATGCCTTATCATTCTAAACATTCCCAAATGTGGATATATTCACAGTGTGTATACAGCTTAGGCTGTGACATCTCTATTATATTACAAAATTGAATTTGATGCTAAGTAAGAACAAGTCCAATAATGGGTTCTCATACAGTGTGTCAAGTTTTGGAAGAACTGGTTATGTTAGGTACTACCTGTGCAAAATTTTATGCCAATAGGTAAATTGATATCATCAAAGGTATGAACTAAGCAAAGTTGCTAACAAGGCTAAACCTAAATCATCATCGAAAGGATTTAATTCATAGTAGAATTAGTAGATAATAGTTTATACACTGCATTTTAAAACTTTTTAAAAACTAAAATAGACTTGGATGATGATGATTTTGGAAATTATCTCTTTTTTACAGATGAGATACTTTAGGAAGGACTCGAGGGAGTGGTTACTGGTTTTTGGTTTGTTTGATTTTTCCATTTGTGCTTATTGCCTTTCAGAGCAAACTTAAAGTTTACTCACAGATAGGGGTAAATGAAATCAAAGGAAAGTGATGAAAAATGACTCAATATTTGGAAGTTAAACCAAGGCAAACTCTAGCCAAGATTCTGACATCAGAGCTTCTAGTACTGACAGAAGTGGAACTAAGAAAAGCCTTACTATACTAGAGAATTATGCCCTCAGTCATCCTGAAACCAGTAATTTAGATCTTAAAGTTTTGGATATGCTTTAAAAATTCTCTTAAACAGTAGGTTAAACAAAGTAAATATAATGACATGAGAACTAAAAGGTTAGAGATTTGCATTTCAATCACAGATCTGGCCTTCACTCAAATATGAGCTATCATTTACAATTTTGCTTTCCTTGCATCTCAAATTCCTCCCTAGGAGAGGGCACCTCTTCTGAAATACTGAAATTTCAGTAGCCTATGTCCTTTTCAGATAATAGTTGCAGCTGTAAGACATAAATTCGATGAAGTTTGGCTGAGTAGGTGTCTTCTATGTGCTTTGCTTGCTCTTCATGAGAATTTGGAAATGTCCAGTCACTAACTCATCCTTAGAAAATAACAGACACCTCGTTTACAGATTAAAATTTAGATCTTGCCAATTAAAATATGCATTTTGTTCCATCCAGAGCTCTTCTCTCGAAGACAATGTTAAGGGAAATGGACCTATGCATTGATTGAGCACTAATTTATCTTTTGGTGAACATTTCATATTACATGCTGACTTTATAATGGGTGAAATAAATGCCACTCTTGTTTTCTCCCAGGTACTGTCCTTATGTCATATGATGCTCTGTTTGGGCAATAGGGAACAACTAAGCTTTTCCCAAGGATAGAATAATTGTTAAGTATTATTTAACAAATATTTGTTTTTTAAAATATTTTCTTAACAATCACACCTTAAAAAAATAGGAAAAAGTACCATTTCAGTAAATTTCAGCTATTAATGATCTCTTGATAATACCACACTGGTTTAAAGAACTTATTTTGCTTTAATAAAAAAACTTTAAAATGTTTTTTGAACATTTGTGCTATCTAAATTCCTGTGGGTACCACACTATACCTTGGCTGCTTGAAGTAGAGAGGATTTTTGTTACTGACTCTACTTGCCCTGTCAAATTAGGCTTGTCAGCGACTAAATCTTGATCATTGTAAAAAAGTGATTTAGCTCACACTAACTTCTGCTTCCTTACATCATCTTTAAGCAAGAGAAAACATCTTTCCATTTTCATAATCATAGCAGAGAGATGAGAAACATGAAAGTTTTAATATTAGTTTTCTAGAGCTGGCATAATAAAACATTACAGACTGGGTGACTTGAACAACAGAAATTTATTCCTCACACTTTGGAAACTAAAAATGCAAGATTAATTTGTCAGCAGTTTTGTTTTTTTTTTTTCCTTGAGTGTGTAGATGGTATGTAGATACCATCTTCTTCCTGTATCATCACATCAGCTTCCCTCTGTACATGCCTTTAGTCTAATCTCTTTTTGTAAGAAAATCAGATTAGGGCCTACCCCAATGTTCTTATTTAACTTTAATTACTTCTTTAAAGGCCCTGTCTCTAAATACACTCACGTTCTCAGGTACAAGGGTTAGAACCTCAATGTATGAGTTTGAAAGAGATATAATTTAGTTCATAACAGAGTTTTACAATTAGCCTTTGACACTTAGTTTTCCAATAAAGAATTTTTCTATTTTCCTGGACTCTATACTTGGTCTCTGAAGTTTAGAATAAGCATAAAATTTTCCTTTGTAATGATTATCTTGTAGATATCCTAGCATGCTCCCCACAAACGCCACTCTATTTGTTCAGATTTGCAGTACTGTCTTTTTTGCCCCAAATGACATCAAATTTGTGTTGAAAATGTTTAAAAAAATATATAAAGTGGCTTATATTTTAATGAGGCATTTTTTTATTCTATCTGTTAAATCTTAAGTACCTTTTAAAATATAAAAACCATGGAAATTAAAGATAATGCATTTCTAGGGAATATTTTTGGAAAAGCAATAGAAATCTTATGATACACTGAGTAACCATTATAAAATAAATTGTAAGTTTTGTTATTTTTATTCCTTTCCCTTTTAGACCAAGAGGGAGGAAAATAAAATGTTACTTAATGAATGCACTTAAATGTGATAACTAGTTTTTTTCCCCTCTCCATCTCCTTTCTTTTTTTTATCTTCTGCTGTTTCTCCCCTATGATTTTTCAGTTTATCTCTGCATAGGAAACCTTTTCATGAGTAAGCTTCTCTAGTATTTCCTGTAAGTCTATAAAATCCTGCCTTAATATTTAGCATCTCTTTAACTCTGACAAAGGTACCTTTCCCACAGTGTCCTCACCTTAGCATGTCTAGGCTCTGGGAGCCATAGTGTCTCATTTATTTCTCCACCAATACCATTACTATTGCACCTCCTGTACTTAGGCATGAAGCTGTTCCTGTTGGGATCGCAGAGAGTGGTTTGTGAGTTGCTAAAACAGTCTTCCTCTTCAATGGTATTGTATTTCCATAAATCATTTTAAGGCAATTGCTTTATTTAGATGGAATATAGTATTATATGTTTCACATATTTCTAGGACTGGGGCATCATTTTTCTAGTTTTCTTTCAAAGTATTGCTTACTAGTGAAATTCTTATCATGAAAATGTCCAGTTTGGTTATCAGAAAGTTATTATTACACAAGTTCAAAAGAAACACAAATGAAAAGGTGCTCATTAAAATTCATTAGGCTTCATGTCCTACATGTGGCTCAATACAGTTTTGGTAAGGTGAGATGCATTATCTTTTAAGCATTTGAAGGTAGTCCTAACCTGAGTGCCCTGAGAGGATAGTACTAGGAGAATATTGGGTTTCAAAAATTTTTTTAGTAGCAAGATATTTTTGCTGCATGAAATCTTGAATAGAGATAGATAGATGATAGGTATAGATATCTCTACATCCTACATTGCTAGGAATATGTATTCTATATTCTATATTATTGCATTTGTAATGTATATATGGAGTATTCTCATTGAAAATCTGCCTGGCACACACTTCATTCTTTATTTCATTCTCCTTTGTAATCTCTGAAAAAGCTTCTTTTCTTTTAATATCTAAGGCTGTGTGGAATAGGTTTTACTCTCAACAACTGAAACTGCTGGAAACACTTGTAAAATAATCTATTGACACAATGTAATAGCATGTGTGTTATGATGCTAAGTTTGGAATTAGGCAAACTCTAGAGTAAAAGAAAGTTTCTTAGTACTTCAGTTTTACCTTTTTTTTTTTTGGTAAACCTATTGTGTTTTGCTATAAATTTTGCCCTCCTGAGAGAGATTGTCAGTAATTTTTTCTCTGAAGTGATCAAAATTCATTTCTAGTTTCTTAACTCACCATGTGTAACAAATATCTGCTTAATTATGACCTATACCAGAAATAATTGCCTTTCAAAACAACAATGTAACAAGTTCTAAGAAAGTATAATTTAAGAACTCTGTCAGTGGCGGATAAACTTGGACTCCTGTGTTAGGTGGATCAATGTCTACGAAATCAGATGATTGGAGATGTGGGCTTCACTACCTATTTATCATTCTGACCCTGCCTGTCTCTTGACTTTGCTGCCTTTGTTATACATATATTATGTACATAAAAACATATTCTTACATAAAGATTTCTGTTGCCCATAAAAATGTATGTATTATCAGACAGATTGCTGTTTTAGAGTTTCCATTGTTGTAAATACTATTAGCTCACATTACCATAACAAAACACCACAGAGAGTATGGCTTAAACAACAGACATTTTTTTTTCACAGTTCTAGAGGCCGGAAGTCCAAGTTCAGGGTGCCAGCAGGATCAGGTTCTGGCAAGGGCCCTCTTTCTGGCCCTTGTCTTGCTGTACAGTCACATTGGTGGTGAAAGAGACCTAGTATCTCCACCTCCTTTTATAAAGGCATTAGTACTGTCAAGAGGGTCCCACTTTCACAACCTAATCTAACCATAATTATCTTCCAAAGGCTCTGCCTCCAGATACCATCACATTGAAGATTAGGGCTTTAACATAGGAATTGGGGGACACAACCATTCAGTCCATAGCACTCTCATATATCAACAAATGACCCGCCTGCCTCTTTACCGCAGATGTAGCCAATTACTTATTGAAGTTTATCAGGAATATAATTCCTAAAAAAAGTAATATGCCATAAAATAGTTGGTATATCAATCTGCATAAATTAATAGTAATTTATTTTAAAAATCAAAAAAGCTTTCAAGTCTGAATACTCTGTTTTTATTTTAAGTGCTCTTAAGTGCAATTAATGTAACTAAGTACT
Organism: Pteropus medius; assembly: GCF_902729225.1. NCBI lineage: Eukaryota > Metazoa > Chordata > Mammalia > Chiroptera > Pteropodidae > Pteropus > Pteropus medius. Next base: position 41,815,243 of record NW_024354875.1, read on the forward strand.
ATAGAAACACAGCTACCCCATTTGGATCATGTAATGTGCCCTTAATAAGTATAACTTTTCATCTGCTAAAACTACATTTATCATTAACACCATTGGATCTCATGATATTATTGTAGAGGAGCAAAAGTCATTAATATTCTATTAAAATATCAAATGAACACGGTCTACTCTTTTACTTTAATTTCTATGTTAACTTTTGAATGGTCATAGAAATCATCCATAATAAATATGAAAATTTAAGCCTGACTTGACTTGGTAAAAAAAGAAGTTTGCAAAATACATATATAAACATATAGATATAGGTATAGATATACATATATAAGTATGCATGTATATGTATGTATAAAACAAATACCATATATAAATATATGCATATATGGATGTATAGAGACATCCATATATACTTATACACACATATTGGATTGGGCTTTTGAAATTAGAATTCCAGAAAAAGAGTTGAGGTGACTTGGCTCTTTACAGATTAGGATCATTTACAGATCAGTCTACCTCATTTGAATGAGGCAGACTGCTTCATGTCAAATATAACTAGTAGAACTTGGAGCACATATGATCAATATTTGTTATATTAGGTTCTAGCTAAGGTCAGAGGCAGAGTGTCTTGGATTCAAAATGTATGAATATTAGCAAAAATGTGGGATTGTAAATTAAGAAAAGACATGAAAAGCATCTTGTCAAATTCTAACTGTAAAGATATTGAAAGAACAAATTAGTAGTTGATAGTTGGTCATGAGGATGGGGAGCACAGCAGAAGGAATGCAGTTAGCATTAATATGATGGCTAGATAGAGGGCCAGGGGAGGTAGAGAGCAATTGGGGGGATCATTTTATGAACTATATAGATGTCTAACCAATGTACTGTATAGTTGAAACTAATTTAATATTAAAAAAAAGAAATAATTTTTTTAAAAAAGATACATTTGGGATTCCATGTACTAGATGAGGCATTGGAATGAATAATAAGACCAAACCATGAGAATTCTCTTGTCCTTATCCTATATTCGGATCGATCAGTGTGATAGTGAACAACTTATATTTAAATATAAATTTCAAAACTAATTATGATTTCCAAATAGCACCTGGTAATTCAGTTAGAAACACAATCAGAAAGAAGATTCATTTAGTTTGCTTAAAAGATTTTAGCAAATAGAGTGAAAAACAAAGTTCATACTGGTCATGGATTTCAAAAAGTACACTGGAAGCCATGGACTTCCCATGGACATTTTAATCCATTCAATTCAATCAAAGTCCTAATTGAACCAGAATCCTCTGGTTTCTTGCTGAAATCGTTCCGAAGGCTAACAGAATACCCAGTATCAAACTATTCCCATAAGGATTCCTCTCCAAGAACAATTCAGCCAGTACACAACAGTTTATATCCTGCCTTTTTTTTCCGGGCATCTTAGCTCTGTATTTATAGCTACTATATACTATATCATATACCCTAGAATTGCTTGGATGGTCTCAATCTCAGTTTTTCTACCCCATTATCAGAATCATGAGTCCCAATATTTTGGCTAGGGAAATATAATCTCCACAACTTGGCCCAAAAGTGAACCAACAAGCTCCCCTTAGGGGGCTCCCAAATCTTTGAAGCAGGCCTAGAATTTGGCATTAAAGATGAGTTCCTGGTTGGCATCATGTGGAAGCCAGTTTCTTAGAAAGAAGACCAATGGACAGTGAGGTAGCAAGTACTATGAATTTAGTGACCATGGAGTCAAAAGTACACTCCCATTTCTAAGGACGCTGCTCTTAACAAGCTTTACTACATACATCTGCTATGGAATGACAATCCTGACACCACTGTCTGAAATATTTGTGTTCAAAGAACGTTCTCTGAGGCACTATGTGCACCCACAAACACCATCTAAAAGGAAATTATGATATTTATGTAATTTTTCTTTGTAAAATAACTCCTAAGCATTCTATATTCTTCACTGCTAACAGTTATCTATATTTATTCTACTTAGGGAGAAAGGAAAAAATTATAAATTTTAACTTTTGTTATCCTTCTCCACTTTTAAAAGGGATTAGTAATTAGTTGGAAATATTCAGTTGATTGCTTCCAAATGACAAGCTTTTCTTTTCATTAGCAAGAAAGCAAATCTAAGGAGAGCTCTGGTTTATAATTGTCGCTCAGCCAGCCAGTAGTGGCCAGTGACACTACCAATTCAGATATTTAATTTGGGAAGCTGATTTTGAATTTTTCTTTTTTCTTTTAAAATTTTGCATGCCTTCTTTGGAGGAATGTCTGTTCATGTCCTCTGCCCATTTTTAAATTTGATTGTTTTTTTGTTGGTGAGTGGTATGAGTTCTTTATATATTTTGAATATTAGCCCCTTATCAGAGGTATTGTTTGCAAATATCTTCTCCCATTCAGTTGATTGCCTCTTTTTTGTTGAAGGTTTCTTTTGCTGTGCAGAAGCCTTTTAGTTTGATATAGTCCCATTCGTTTATTTTTGCTTTTACTTCCCTTGACTTTGAGGTCAATTTCATAAAATCCTCTCTAAAATCAAGGCCCATGAGTTTAGTACCTATACTTTCTTCTATGCAACTTATTGTTTCAGGTCTTATATTTATGTCTTTGATCCATTTTTAGTTAATTTCAGTGTATGGTGACAGCAGTCTAATTTCATTCTCTTGCATGTGTCTTTCCAATTTTCCCAGCACTATTTATTGAAGAGGCTTTCTTTTCTACATTGTATTTTTTTGACTCCTTTGTTGAAAATTATTTGCCCATATATATGTGGGTTTATTTCTGGGCTCCCAATTCTGTTCCACTGGTCTGTGTGTTTGTTTTTCTGACAACACCATGCTGTTTTGATTACTGCCACTTTGTAGTTTAATTTGAAGTCAGGCAGTGTGATATACCGCCAGCCTTGTCCTTTTTTCTCAGGATTGCCTTGGATATTCAGGGTCTTTTGTGATTCCATACAAATCTTATGATTTTTTTTTTGCTCCATTGGGATTTTGATGGAGATTGTATTAAATCTCTATATCGCTTTGAGTAATGATCATTTTAACTATGTCAATTCTTCCAATCCATGTACACAGAGTATCTTTCTATTTCTTTGTGTCTTCTTCAGTTTCTTTTAATAATGGCTATAGTTTTCAGTGTCTAGGTTCTTTACGTCCTTTGTTAAATTTATTCCTGGGTATTTTATTCTTTTTGTTGCAATCGCGAAAGGAATTATTTTTCTCATTTATTTTTCTGAAATTTCATTGTTAGTATATTGCAGCATTATTCACAGTGGCCAATACATGGAAATAGCTGAAGTGTCTTTTAACAGATGATTGGATAAAGAAGAAGTGGTATATATATACATGGAAAATTACCCAGCCATAAGAAAATGTGAAAAATTGCCATTTGCAACAACATGGATTGACCTTGAGATAATCATGCTAAGTGAAATAAGTCAGACAGACAACGTTGAGAATCATATGATTTCACTCATATGTGGGATATAAAACTGAAAGGAACAAATGAACAAAACAAACAAAAATTCATAGACACAGACAACAGTTTAGTGGTTACTAGAGGGAAAAGGGGGAGGGGGCAAGTAGATAAGAGTAAAGGGGGTCAAATATATGCTGACAGAAGGAGATTTGACTTTGGGTGGTGAACACACTATGCAATAAACAGATGATATATTACTGAATTGTATACTTGAAACCTATATAATTTTATTAACCAATGTCACCCCAATAAATTTAATTTTAAAAAACCAGCAGGTTAAACCAGATACAATATTATGTGAAACAGTGTTAATATGAATAATTGCCACCAATAAATTAATTATAATTTAAAATTAATTATTTAATTTTACATGCCTGCCTAGAAGCAACACAGTCCTCTTTGATCTGTTATTGCATGAGACGAAGAAGATATCTTTCTGTAATAAATTCTGTCCTCCCAAATTATTGAATTTTGGTGAGAGAGTTGTGGAATATTATCTTACTTAAAATTCTCCACCCCACTCCCAGCTCAGGTGGCAACCATGAAGACAGTGTTCCAGATTCCCAGTGCAGGTTGCTAGTGCCAGAAGAAGCAATATAGACCTTGTTCTCAAAGAATCGTGGTTGTGTGATTTGACCTAACTTGTGTCTTTCTGAAGAGTCAGCTTAGGGCTTGCCTAGTCCCTCCCTACCCCTGCACACTTCGGAGCCTACCCAGGGCTTAAGAGTGGTGTGAATATAAATTATGCAGCTCTTTTGAAAAACATGGCATTTTCTCAAAATTTTAAACACAGAATTAACATACAACTCAAGAATTTCATTCTTAGGTATACGCCCAAAAAACTAAAAACAGGTATTCAAACAAGAACTTGTACATGAATGTTTCCAGCAGCACTATTCACAATAGCAGAAGGTAGAAACAATCCAAATGTCCATCAGCTGATAAATGGATAAATAAAATGTGGCATATCCATATGATGAAATATTATTCGACCATAAAAAAGAATGAAGTAATCATATATGCTACAACAAGGATAACCTTAAAAACATAATGATAAATGAAAAAAGCTAAACATAAAGGCTACATATTTTATTATTCTATTTATAGAAAATATACACAGTAGGCAAATCCACAGAGGAAGAATGCAGATTCATGGTTCCCAGGGGATGGGGGCAGGGAGATTGGGAAGTGAGAGATCAACTAGAACAAGTTTCCTTTTGAGGTGAAGAAAATGTTCTGGAACTAAATAGTTACACAATATTATGAATGTACTAAGTGCCAATAAATTATATACTTTAAAATAGTTAAAATGATGAATTTAATGTTTTATAAATTTTACCACAATTTATTAGCTGTGAAGTAATAAACAAATTTAGTAATGTCGCAAAATATAAAATCAATATACAAAAATCTGTTGTCTTTCTATATACTAATAACAAACCATAAGAGAAATTAAGAAAACAATCCTATTTACAATTACATCAAAAAGAATAAAATACTTAGGAATAAATTTAACCAAGGAAGTGACAAAAGACCTGTATACTGAAAACTATAAGACATTAAGAAAAAAAATTGAAGACAGAAATAAATGTAAAGATATTTTGTGTTCATGGTTTAGAAGAATTAATATTATTAAAATGTCCATACTACTCAAAGCAATCTACAAATCAATGCAATCCTTATCAAAATTCCAATGGAATTTTTCATAAAATTTGTATGGAACCACAAAAGACCCTGAATAGACAATGTAATCAAGAAAGAAGAATGAAGCTGGAACAAAATCATGCTCCCTGATTTCAAACTCTATTACAAAGCTATCATAATTAAAATAGTGTGGTATTAGCAGAAAAACAAACACATAGATCAACAGAAAAGAACTGAGATCCCAGAAATAAACCATACATATATGGTCAATTAAATTATGACAAAGGAGCCAATTATATACAATGGGGAAAGGATAGTCTCTTCACTAAATGGTGTTAAGAAAACTGGACAACCTCTTGCAAAATAAAGAAAGATCATTATCTTACACCAGACACAAAAATTAAATCAAAATGAATTAAATACTTGAACATAAGACCTGAAATCATAAAACTCCTAGAAGAAAACATGGCATTTTGACACAGGTCTTGGTGATGCTTTTTTTGAATCTGATATCAAAATTAAAGGCAACAAAAGGAAAAATAAATAAGTGGGACTACATCAAACTAAATATCTACATAGCATAAGAAATCTACTGAATGAGAGAAAATATTTGCAAATCACATATCTAATGAGAGATTAATATCTAAAATGTTTTTTTTAATAGGCATACAATTCAATAGCAAAAAAAGAAATAATCCCATTAAGAAAATGGGCAGAAGATCTGAAAAGACATTTTTCAAAGAAGACACACAGATGGCCATATCACTATGCTCAATATCACTAGTCATAAGGGAAATGCAAAACAAGACCACAATAAGCTATCACCTCACACCTGTTAGAATGGCTATTACCAAAAAGACAAGAAATAACAAGTGTTGGCGAGGATGAGGAGGAAAGGAAACACTTGTGCATTATTGGTGGAAATGTAAACTGGTGCAGCCATATGGAAAATAGTATGAAGATTCCTCAAAAAATTAAAAATAGAATTATAATATGATTCAGCAATTCCACTTCTGGGTATCTATCTGAAACAAATTAAAAACAACTCAAAAATATATATATACCACCATGTTCACTGCAGCACTATTTACATTAGCCAAGATGTGGAAACGACCTAAGTGTTTGACAATTAATGAATGGATAAAAAAACTGTGGTATATATACAATGGAATATCATTCAACCGCAAAAAAAAAGAATAAAATCTTGCCATTTGCAACAACATATATGGATCTCAAGGGCATTATGCTAAGTGAAATAAGTCAGGCAGAGAAAGACAAATACCATACAATCTCTCTTATATGTGAAATCAAAAAAAAAAGAAAAAGAAAATACACCCAAGCTCATTAGATGCAGAGAAAGATTGTTGGTTGCCAGAGAGAGGCAGGGGATAGAAGGTAGGAGTCAAAAGGTAAAAAAAAAAAAATCCACAGTCTCAACAACGCAAATTTTACAAATTCAAGATACAATCCAAAATTACTTAACATATGAAGAAACAGAAATAAATATGACTTATACTCAGGAGAAAAGACAGTAAAGAGGTGTGACCTCTGGATTATCCAGATGTTATAATTGGAAGACAATGATTTTAAAGTAGTTATAAAACTATGCTTAAGGATATAAAAGAAAACATGCTTGGAAGGAATGGAAATATGATAAATCTCAGTAAAAAAAAGAAAGATTAAAACTACATAAAAGAAACAAACAGAAACCATTGAGTTAAAAAAATGAAAGGTCTGGATAGATATTTCATGTTCATGAATAAGAAAATTCAATATTGATAAGCTGTCAATTCTAACAAATTTGATCTATGAGTCCAATGTTATCACAATCAACATACCAGACAATTATTTTGTAGTTACTGACAAATTGATTTGAAAGTTCATATGGAAACACAAAAGACCAAGAATAGATTTATATAATACTGAAGTAAAAGAGCAAATCAAAGGGTTGACACTACCTGACTTCAACATTACTATAAAATTATAGTAATTAAGACAGCATAGTATTGGTGAAAGGACAGACAAGTAGATCAATGGAACAGATTAGAGAGCCCAGAAATAGACCCACACTTATCTAGTCAACTGATCTTTAACAAAGAAGCAAAGGCAATTCAATGGAGAAAAAAGTCTTTTCAAAAAATGGTGTTAGAGCTACTGTACATTCATAAGCAAAAAATGCATCCATACACAGACTTTACACATTTCAAAAAAACTAATTTAACATGGTGATAGACCTCAATGTAAAACACAAAGCTATATATAGAATATATATAGGAGAATATAATATAGGAACAAATCTAGGTGACCAAGAATTTGACTGTGAGTTTCTAAATGCAAAATCAAAAGCACAATCCATGAAAGAAACAATCAATAGTTGGACATTGTTAAAATTTAAAAGTTCTCTGTGAAAGACACTGTTAAGAAACTGAACAGACAAGCCCAGACTCAAAGAAAATATTAGCAAAACACATATCTGATATAAGAACTTTATCCACACATACAAAAAACTCTTAAAACTCAACAATAAGAAAACAAACAACCCAATTAAAATGGGCAAAATATCTGAATAGACATCTTATCAGAAAAGATATACAGATGGCAAATAAGCATACGAAAAGATGTTCCACACCATAAGTCATCGGGGAAACAAAAATTAAAACAACAATGAGAGACCAATGAGAATGGCCCAAACCCAGACAGTGACAACACCAAATGCTGGCTAGGATGTGGAGCAACAGGAATCTCTCATTCATTGATAATGGAAATAGAAAAGAGTACAGCCACTCTGGAAGACAGTTTGGCAGTTTCTTAGAAAACTAAACACATCCTTCACATATGATCCAATGGTCATGCTCCTTGGTATTTACAGAGATGAATAAAAAACTTCTGTCCACACAAAACTTGTGAATAGCTGTTTATAGCAGCTTTTTTATAACTGCCCAAACTTGGAAACAACCAAAATGTCCTTCAGTAGGTGACTGAATTAATAAAACTGTGGCATAGCCAGGCAATGGAATATATTCACTCCTAAAAATAGATGAACTATCAAGACATGAAAAAGCATGGAAGAACCAAATGCATATTGGTTAAGTAAAAGAATTCAACCTGGTGAACACACAATGCAATATACAAATGAAGTATTATTGATTTGTACACTTGAAACCTATATAATTTATTAACCAATGTCACCCCAAATTTAATTTAAAAAAATATACCTCAATGAAGCTGGAAAATAAAATAATAAAATAAAATAAAATAAATAAAATAATAAAATAAAATAAAATAAAATAAAATAAAATAAAATAAAATAAAATAAAATAAAATAAAAAACAGAAACCTGCCTGATGGAACGCAGATCTAAGATAAGAGCTGAGAATGGAGAAGGTAAAGAAAATGGGCTGGAGTACCAGGAAGCACAGGCCCAAGCCTAACTTTTGTGGGGCTCTGAGCAACAGTATAAATGTAGGCTCCTAGTTGTGCACAACGCCCCACCCACCTCTACCTTCTCTATCATTGCTCTTTTTTTTTTTTTGCTTGAAGATTCCCGTGTGTGTCTAAGAAAGGGGAATACAGTCTCTGAGTGAGCACATCTCCTTGGCCCCATAAACTCATCATCACGCATCAGGAGAGGCACAGCCAGAGAATAAAGCACTCTAAATCTTGGGTCTTAAGGCAGAATCCTGGATACCAGGATCAAAGGGCATTCCTGAGCAGGTGTGTCTCATCCTTAAAGGCCAGCATGTATGTAATGCATGACTGCCATTAAAAGAGTTGAAAAGTCAAGGTACTACAAACTTCTGAAGTTTTGTCTTCGCTCTTATTCTAATATCCTCCAGCAATCAAAATGGAACTATTTTCCTCTTTTCTCACTTTTTATATTCTTCATGATATTATTATGTTCTTCACTTTTCACCTAAAATGCTAGGTTGCCACTTTTCTTTCAATGTTCAACTCTCTAGTTTGCTTTGCATATCTCTACAATCTCCCCCTCAGTGACTACACCTACCTATGTAATCTTAAAATAGCATTTGAAATATTTAAAAGCCATCTCTAACACATGGCCATTTCTTAACTACTTTAAGTCCATGTAAAGAGTGTATATTTTCATCGCTCACATACAAGACGGGATTGGAATTTCTGCTCCCTTCCTATCTTTATCCAACCTCATCTCTCCAAAAGGGTGGGACAGAGTTCTCTTTCCCCTTTATCTCTTTCATACTGCCCCATGTTCATATCAGGTAAAAAGGAGATAATTTACCATGACAACACACTAACTGTGCATCGAGAAGTCTGTTTGTCTGATAGGTCTCCACTGTTGAGACTGTAAAGATCCAGGGCAAACCAGGAAGCTGGTAGGGGGATGGGTAGAATGGGAAGAAAAGAGAAGAGAGAAGCAGACTTCCTATTGTCCAGAGAAGCAGACTTCCTATTGTCCTGGGAAGCGAATTCCCTACTGTCTGAAAGGTGATCTGAGGAGAGTAAAAAGAAAAGTTTGCAGAAATCGTTGAGCCCCTCTACTTCCTTACAGCTATTGTAAAACTGTCCTATATTGTAAACTGTGTCAAGATTATTCAGATTGTAGTTATTATTGATCAAAGTCTAACTGCCTTATCATTTTTATTTTAAAAGAAGATACCGAATGTCAGAAAATCTGTAATATGTTTTAATTGAGAGATGTATATAATGTATACAGACTTGTATGTAATGAAATGGGAAATATTTAAATTCCAGTTTTTTTAAAGGAAGAAACTGAATGTTTATTACAAAAATTAATAAATAGTTATGTTTGGTCATGAAAAAAAATCACTAAATCTAAGTTTATCTCGGACTCTGTCTGCTGAATGTTTTTTGGTATTAGAGAATGAGCCCATATGTCCTTCTATTGCATTCCAGTTTATGGAGAATGAATGATTCGGTTCCTAATTTAATTTTTCTTTCCATTTCTTTAACCTTACTAAACCCATCACCTGCTAATACTACTCTGCTATCTGACAGATTCCTTTCAGTGACATCAGTGCTTCACTGCTCTTTATGTTCCATATACACACCCTTTCGATTTTGAATGATCCAAGCCATCTCAACTCAGGGATATGTCCAAGAATAAAGAATTGCAACCATAAATGAATTCCTTTAAACAATAGAATTTTTTATAGTTTATATAGAATTATTAAAAATATCTTTGATTCTGAGGTGTCAATCTCACCTCTAGGCTGATGACTGCCAAATTTGAACTTTCCCTACTAAATTCTAACCAATGGTCCATTCCATAATTCCACTGAGCCTTTATTAGATGTTTCATTGCCACAGCACCAAATTACTGAAATGGCACTTAATACCCACAGAATTTCCAGTGCCAAAACTTCTTATGCTCTTCCTATGACTCACTTGTCATTGAGAATTAGAACGGTTTTGCCAGTGCCCTCATTTCAACAAGCGCATCATTATATCAACTCCTTCAGCTTCTACCTGAGTTCTTCTCTCTACAAGGGCTCAACCACAAATCCAAAGTACCAAGCTTTCCTCCCCATCTCCCATCACATCCAGCTACAGCCCTTATGCAGTTAATCCCCATGACAGTACATCCCACAGACCTACACATAAATTTATTTAGGCTTGCAGTATATCATCACCAATCTAGTTTATTCGCATTCTCTCATTCTTTCATTCTCTCTCTCTCTCTCCCTCTACCTCCCTTCCTCCTTATCAACTAAATTCAAAGTGCCACATAAGCTCATCCGTTCCACTTACAGTATATAAAAATTTCCAAGGAAAATTATATCCATGACACCAGAGATCTCTCGTTACATGTAACTAATGTTCCTCCTCATCAAGTAGATGGAATGACTACTGTTTTTCCTTTTAAGCAAGGTATGCCAAGTTTTCTATGTCTATTTCCAGAATATGAATGATATTTTTGCAACAAAGGAAAAGCACATGTAATTTCTGCATATATTTTGTTAAAAGCCTTCAACTGTTTGTAACCAGACCTTGCCAGTTTTTTATATTGCCATAAAGAACAGGGAGACTTTGGATTTCAGTTATGGTTGATGAAGTAATTCAGATCATCCTATCACCAAAGGAAAACTGAAAAGGATGGATAACATATATAAAACATTGACCTGGGTGGGTCAGAGAGCTAGCAAGATTAAAGAATAACTTTTCTGAGATATTGGAGAAGTCATAAAACTCCAGAGAGGTTTGCCAAACATCGGCCTCTTTTGCCTTGATGGCATTCGCTAATTTAGGGTGAGATGACTGAGATACTAAAGCACACTTTACTGACAGGTTTATGCAGCAAGGATGACAAAATTGAGTCTACGCCTCCCAACAATAAGGGCTCTAGTAAACCCTCCCCCTTTGCACTGGCACTCCCAAAAAGCTGTACCCTATGAATTGGAAGAACCAGAATGAAATCCCAGCTTCGAGTCATCTGAGTGGTCCAGAAAATATCAGTCTCTGAAGTTGGATTAATGTGATTCCTAAGGTTAGTGTTTGCAGACAGTTGGAGGAAGACGGGGGGAAACCCTCTGGAAGAAGGTAACCTCTTTCAATTTTCTAAATAATTTTTCAAATAAACTGTCCATCAGAAAATCAAATATAAGCAAACACAAGAGAAGGCAAGACAGCACAAACGAGAAGTATAAACAATAAACAAAAGCAACAGAGCTCCAGATATTGAATTGGTCAGATATGAACTTAAAATAGCTATGCTTTTTTTTATTGAAAAGTCTGAAAATTTTGTCAGTGAGCCAGAAGCTATACACAGTGACAAGAAAATTTATAAAGAGCCAAACAGAAATTCTAGAATTGAAAAAGATAAGAATCAAAATTAAAAACTCAATTGAGTCTATGGCCATGCCACCCTTAACGTGCCCAATCTCATCTAATCTCGGAAGCTAAGCAGGGTCGGGTCTGGTTAGGACTTGGATGGGAGACCACCTAGGAAGACCAGGTGCTGTGGGCAGTAAAAAAAAAAAAAACAAAAAAACTCAATTGATGTGTTTAATAGCATATTAAACTCAGCTAAAGAGAGAATTTGTAAGATGAAAAATAGGTCAGGAAAAAAACTTCAAGAATAAAGCAGAGAAATAAAAAAGAATGGACAAAACAGAATTCAGAGTATGGTGGTTTTAAAATATATCCAAAAATTATCTGACTCTCATCCTCTCAAAAAGTAGAGCCTAATTCCTCTCTCCTTGAGTATGGGCTGGATTTATTAACTCACTTCCAACAAACAAAATATGGCAGAAGTAACAGAAGGAACAGTGTATAACTTCCAAAACTAGGTCACATAAGACACTACAGTCTCTTTCTTGCATTCTCTCTCATTTCACTTAATCTGGAGAAAGCCAGATGCTAGATCATGAGAACGTCCCAGTAGCCTCAGGGAGAGGTCCATGTGGTGAAAAACTAAGGCCTCCTCTCAACAGCCATGTGAGTGAGCCATCTTAAAAGATTTTTTCAGCCCATTCAAACCTTTAGATGACCACAGCTCCCGCCAATATCTTGACTGCAGCCTCATGAGAGAGCCTGAGGCAAAATGATGGTTGCTCCTTAATTCATGATCTAAAGAAACTGTGAGATAATTAATGCTTGTTGTATTAAGCCATAAGTTTTTGGGGTAATTTGTCACTCAGTTGTAGATAATAAAGCAAATAAAAAACTATAGGACACCAATAGACCTGTACTAAATGAAATACTAAAAATTTCTTCAGGTGGAAGGAATATTATCACAGAGATATGGAAATGATGAAAAGAAAAACAAAAAAAAAATAATAAAAAACAATAGAAATGGTAAGTATTTGGGTAAATCTTAATAATATTAACTATAAAATAAAAATAAAGTTTTTGGTGTTTAAAATACATGTATAATTAAAGTGCATGACAAAAATAACAAAAGGCAGAAAGGGAAAAAGTTTTAGGAAATGGCAAAAGTGCTCATTTATATTAGATTTTAATAAGTTGAAGATTCATGCTATATTATCAAGAGTAGTCATTAGAAGAATTGTAAAATAATATAATCAACAAGTAATAGAGGAGCAGAAATGGAATTTAAAGAACAAAACACTGGACTAATCTAAAAAAGCAAAAAAGGAGAGCAAAGAAAACATGGACTACGAGAGTAAAATACAAAACAAATAATTATATTTGTTTAATACCATTAATTATATTAAATATAAATGAAATAAACAGATAAATCAAAAGACTATCAGATTGTACTTTTACAAATCCTCAAATTCATTGGGATTAGCACTTTTATAAAAGAGATCCCACAGAGATCTCTAGGCCCTTCCTCCATCTGAGGATGTGAGGATACAACTAGAAGTCAGACCCAGAAAAGAACTCACATCTGATCATGCTGACATCCTGGTTCTGGACTTCCAGCCCCAGACTGTGAGAAATAAATTTCTGTTGTTTATTAAAAAAAAAAAAAAATCCTCAAGCTTATGCTGCTGACAAGAGTACATTAAATATAAAGAAGTAGGGTTGAAAGTGAAATTATGTGAAAAGATACAGCATGCAAAAGCTAACCAAAAGAAAATTGGTATACCATACTAAGATCAGGAAAGAAAACTTTAAGGCAAGAAATATTATTAGCGATAAAAAACAAATTTTTTCATAAGGATAAAAGGTCAATCCAATAGGCAGGTATAATAATTCTGAATTTCTCTGTATGCCAGCATAGCTTTCAAACACATAAAGCAAAAATCAAAAGAACTAAAAGCTGAAATAGAGAAATCCACAAGTATAGTGTAAGATTTTAACATACTTCTCTCAAAATGTAATAGAACAGACAAATAAGATATAGATTTTAACATTATTAGCAAACAACCTAATGATATATATCAAACAATGGCACAATATATATCTCTTTCAAACACTATACATGAAATATTTAAAGTAACCATATCCTAAACCATAAAGCAAGTCTCAAAAATTTTCAAAAAATCAAAAATAAAGAATGTTTTCTGACCGCACTACAATTTAGCTAGAAGTCATTTTTTTTAAAAAAAAAAGTAACTTAAAAACTCCAAAAGTTTGAAAATGAATAAATTATCTTCCACACAACCAATGGATTGAAGAAAAAGAAATCTCAATAGAAATTAGGAAAATTCGTAATTGAATGATAAAAATACTACATATCAAACTTTCGGGGATATAACTAACCTAGTGCTTAGAGGAGAATTTACAGTCTTAAATGCATACATTAGAAAAGAAGAAAGGCTGAAAATTAAGCAAAAATCAAGAAGTTAAAATATAAAAAGCAAAGTAACACAAAATAAATAGAAGAAAGGAAGTAGTAAAAATATGAGCAGAAATTAATGAAATCAAAAACATAATAGTGAAGTTAAAGCCAAATTTGAGTTCTCTATAAAACTATTTAAATTTATAAATGTCTAATTAGACTGATCAAGAATTAAAAAAGAAAGCATAGCTATCCAAACCAAGAATGAAAATGAGGACATCATTATAGATAATTCACAGATTTCATAGATATTGAGAAGATATTTAAATAACTTTATGACATCAAATTTGAAAATTTAAAGAGAATGATTCCTAAAAATATATATAACTTACTAAAGAGAGTCAGAAAAAAATCAACATTCTTATCATTATTAAAGGAATTAAATCTATAATTAAAACCTTCCCCAAAACAAAACAGCTCAAGATATTTACTAGTGAATTCTACCATTTTAGGAAGAATAATATCAACTTTTCACAATCTTCCAGAGAATAAAAAAAAAGAAGAAGAAGAAAAACTGCATGTATTAGTTTCCAATGGCTGCCAGATAACACAAACTGGCCGAAAACAACAGAATATTCTCTCACAGTTCTGGAGACCAGTTTAACATTAGTTTCACTGGGCCCAAATCAGAGTGTCAGCAGGGCCACACTCTCACTGGAACTTTTGGAGAGAATTTGTTCTTTGCCTATTCCAGCTTCTGGAGACTACTGGCATTCTTTGGTTTGTGCGACACCACTCCAATCTCTGTCTCCATCTTACATTGTCTTCTCTTCTGTGTGTAATTTCCCTCTGCCTCTCTCTTATAAGGACACATGTGATAGCATCTAGGGCCCACCTGGATAATTAAGATCTTTACCTTAATTATATCTGCAAAGACCCTTTTCCCAAACAAGATAACATTAATAAAATCCAGGAAGTGGGACATGAATGTAACTGGGGTGCAGGGCATTTTTCTAGCCTCCCACCCTCCTCAATTCATTTTATGAGGCTAGCATAGCTTTGAAATCAATACTTGAAAATGACATTATGAGAAAGGCAAATGTCACAAGTGAACATAGGTACAAACCCTAAATAAAATATTAGCAAACCAAATCCAGCAATACATAAAAGCAAGAAATATATCATGATCCAGTTGAGGAATCCAAAATTGTGTTACCATTAAGAAATCAATGTAGTTCTCTATGTGAACACTGACAGAAAAGAAGAGAGAAAAAAAGTAAGAAGAAACATACCTCTTAGCTAGACAGAGTTGTGTTAGATGTCACCTTAATCTACAATTTTTCCCCTAAGAAAATTTAATGAAAGGAGCCATAATGCCTTCACTATCTCCCCACCCCAGCACCTCTCTCAAGTAGTAGACCACTGGGTCTGTGGATGCTTGGAGGTATCCCCACCAACTACCTATAATTACCAACAAAGCCATAACAACTTTTCTGGAAGCCCAGAACTGATCTGATGATTGAAGAGCCCCATCGTTAGGTAGAGCAGGTTCCATCTAGGTAACATCTGGCACTGAGTTTTATCAGGAAGAGGAAGAGACCACTAGTTGTTGACTTTCAGTGACTTCAAATTTCCAGCTCACTGAAATCAATGAATGTATATGATCTAGACCAGAGATGAGGAGCAGACCATTTTAACAGTCTCTAAAATATTGTCGTACATTAGTTTTCAACCCAAAGCATATCCCAGTGACCTGGGGACTTTGACAAACTACACAAGCCTTGGACTGACCCTTGGAGATTCATAGGTATAAGAAGCCACTATTGTGATAGAAGGATGTCACATTCTTTAGGTGTATTATTTGCACGTTGTGGGGTAGGGGAAAGATTAGAACTGCTACAACACTGATGTAACAAATACAAAAATATAAATGCATGGAACAAAAAATAAATATACTCCTTTCTCTTTCCTCAGATATTTTAAGACCTTAGCAGACAAACCAAATTAACATTCATGTATTCATTTTCTACTGTTTTACAATAAATTACCACAAATATATATATTGGCCTAAAAAAAAAAAAAACACTTATTATCACTCTAGCTCACAAGCCCAGGCACATTGTAGCTGAGTTCTATGCTCTGGGTCTCACAAGACTGAAGTCAAGGTGTCAACCAGGGCTGCAACCTCATCTGAGGCATAGGGCCCTCTGTCAAGCTCACTGAAGTTGTTGGCAGAATTCAGTCCCTCAGTTGTAGAACTGAAGCTCCATTTTCTTACTGGCTGTCAGCTCCTAGAGGCTGTTCTCAGCTCCTAGAGACCATCCTTATGTCCTAGACACAAGGCTTTTTAAAACATGACATCTTACTTGTTCAAAGTAAGAAAGAGAATTTCACTCTAGTCTACTATGATGGCGTCTTACATAAAGTAACATAACCACAGAAGTGACTATGTAGACATCTTTGTCATATTACATAATGTAACCAGGGGGGCCATAATTCTCCTTCCTCTCTTATATTCACAGGTCAGCCCCCACCCAAGGGAATAGAACCATACAGGGAGTGCACATCAGTAGCTGAGAATACTGGAAGCCTTCTTAGAATCTGACCTACCACAGTGTGTACTGCAGAGAGAGAGAGAATTTAAAGGAATGGGAAAACCTTGAGTGGGTAGAGAGTAACTGGAAAAAGGGAATGAAATAGATTAAAGAATGGTGACAAGGGGGAAAACAGCTGAGCAAACAGTATTGGGAGAGAACTGGGAGAATTAAGAATTTTGTCTGGCAATGGATTTTATGTGAGGCAGAAATTTAAAAGATGAAATAAGGAAAGAAGATCTTGAGGAAATTCTTCTGACTTAAGAACCTACTTCCTCTTTCGGTATTTTCTTTAGAGACTGCCATAAAATATCTTAATTTCTTTCAACTAATTGTATGTTTAGTTGTTTTTGTTTCTTATTTTTATTTTGTGCTTCGCTGTTCATTTCAATGCAATTCTGTGCTCAGAATGAAACTAAATATGATCCAACATTATTTTTATTACATTGTAAAGATCAGGCTTAGGATTCAAACAGACCTTAAATCAAATCACTACTTCTTCACTTACTAGCTAAGTTATTTTTTTAAACCACCGCCAATTATTGAGCACTATATGCCTATTCTAAATGACATTGCTTAATTTAGCTGTGATCAAGATATTGCCTCTAGTCCACTAGTTTATCTGTAATCTAGTTAAGTGACAGCTGTGATCACCAGTTTTTCCAGACTGACAACAAAATAACTAAATGCAGTTAATTGCTTCATTAAATTCCTTATGTGGTTGTACATATTTAAAAGGATATCTATAACTGTCTAAGGTATACAAAAAATGTCAGCTTCTATTATTATCATTTTTATTATTCTTGTACCTTGGCAAACTAAGTGGCAAATATTATTATTAAGTCAATGATCTGAAAAATAGAAAAGTGAAGTTCACACATCAGGAGGAAAGCTCATATTAAGATCATCCTTCCCAGCCTAGACTGCAAGCACCACAGGGGCTGAGGTTTCTGTTGTCCGTTGATGTTTTCTCACATAAGTGCTCAATGAAAACAATATTCTATGTCTAATTACCAGCTGCATTTATAGTGCACATGGCCTTATTAAGGGGCGCAGGGTTGGGCTAGAGGTGGATTACCTACCTGTCAGAAAATTAAGGGCTTGAAAAAGTTGGGAAAGAAATTACACTCTTGCTGGAAGACATTATGAGTAATTTACTCATTCATTTAAAAAATATTCTTTGAGCACTTTCTATGTTCAGATACTATAATAGATGTTATAGGGAGTAAATAAAGTACCTGAGATATGACTTCTACTCCCAAGGATCTTCAGTCCAATACAGAAAATAGTTGTATATTAAGGATTTCTATACAAGGCTAGATGTAATAGTGGCATGTGTAACACAAAATTGTACAGGAGTTCAGAGAATGGAGAGATCACTTTAGATCCTGGATTGGCTAACTATGGCACATGAGCCAAATTCATTCTGTGGCTTATTTCTGAATGGTCCAAGAGCGAAGGACAGCTTTTACATTTTGATAAAACAACAAAGAATACAGACTACATTCGGCCTGCAAAGACTAAAATTTTACTATCATTTCCTTTACATAAAATGTTTGTGTACACTTATTCCAGATGAACAAAGAAGGCTTAGCCAAGGCACATTTGATGTGGGCCTTTAACTGATGGACAGAGATGAAAATGGGGAAGGGCACCTAGAGTGGAGGGAATGACTTGAATAAAAGCCCAGAGGCAGAGGCCTTCAGAGCACATTTGGAGAACAATGGTGATGGATCTCATTTGGCAGGACAATGAGGACTGAAGGGAGAAATGGAGGAGTCTGGAAGAGTTGGCTGTGGTGGGTGGGCTAAGGAAGTTGACTGTGCAGTAACTGAGGACATCGCAGTTGCCAGAAAAAATTTCATGGAGTTTTTGCAATGGCTTCTCTTCAAGGACTCCAATGATGAGAGTGAAGATGATTTTTCACAGTACAGCACTATGATAATGAGATTTTTATGACAATTAGCCAGGGATGAATCCCATGTTTCATTATAGTCACCAAAGAACTCATGATAGCAATATGTATTCTCTTAACTTCAACCTAGGTCAAACTGAAACTCCCCAACAGTGCTTAAAGACACCGTGCTTTATTATATCTCTTCTCCTCCAGTATCCAGCTCTCTGAAAATGTGATTTAAAATGAGACTTCAGACAGACCCTCCAGTGTAGCTTTGTTTCACATGACACTATGTTATTAATGCATGACACTATATTATTAATAATATTCACCAACAAGTCTCAGACCTACTATTTCACCCTCATTTAGTGGCAATCTCCAGCAATCAAATAATTGTGCTTGTCTGTCTGGCCCAGGCACAGGATGCACTTACACAGACTGTTCTGTTGGTCAGTTCCATTTGCTGACAGCACAGCAGGGAGGGCTTGATTTATTCAATGTGTAAAGCTACTGCATACAAGTGGAATCCTGGCTAGGGAAGGGGACAAAAGCACTGAGAAAGGCAATGGAAAAAGACATGTAAAGATGGAATGAAATGAAGGATTGGTTGGGAAATCTCCATTTAGAAAAAGGCACCTACCTATCCTAATTTCCAAGTTTCCCCTGAAATCCTGAGTGCCTCAGTTTTCCTTCCTCACAGCCTGAGAAGAGGGAAGAGCCTTTATCCAGAAATACTAACTCCTGGTTCTTGTCACTCTGGTCAAACACACTGTAATCCCCTGACTGGCCGTCTACTTACATGCTCTGGAGTAAATAAGGACAACAGTTATAAATCAAAAGGAAAGCAGGAAGTCAGACTAAAACACATGCAGTGAGAAAAAACTGAAACAAGTGAGGAAAGAGGAGAGAAAATCACTGGAGAAAGAGTTATAAATTATTTTATAACAGCCACAGGGCAGGGTAGTGTCACCTGACTTAGATGCAGATGGCGCTGACTAGAGGAAAGAGTAGCTGGACGTCTGTCTGGTCTTCCCTTCTGGTTTCCCAGCATATCCTCTGCTTCCCACTGCACCAGGTCCTCATATGATTCCTACCCAGGTCTGCCCTTAGTCCGTCTTGCTCTAAATCTCTCCTTTCTTCCTTCCTTTCTGCACCCCTATTAAAGTATTCCTTTTTCTACTTACAACAGTGGTCTCCAACCTTTTTGGCACGAGGGACCATTGCTCCTATCAGAATCTAACACCTTATGATCTGAGGTGGAGCTGAGGCGGTGATGCTAGCACTGGGGAGCGGCTGCAAATACAGATGAAGATTTGCTTGCCTGCCGCTCACCTCCTGCTGTTTTGCTCAGTTCCTAATGGGCCACAGATCAGTATCGGTCAGTGGTGTGGGGGTTGGGGACACTTGAGTTACAACACTAAAAGGATCTCTTAAAATACTTCATAGACAAGTCTGTTGATCACTTATCCAAAATTTCATATCCAAGCAGAGGACAATAGGATGAACTCCCAATGG
Organism: Pteropus medius; assembly: GCF_902729225.1. NCBI lineage: Eukaryota > Metazoa > Chordata > Mammalia > Chiroptera > Pteropodidae > Pteropus > Pteropus medius. Next base: position 41,835,554 of record NW_024354875.1, read on the forward strand.
TAAATTGCCATGTCATGGCAGGATCATTGGAGAAAAAGAGGGAAGGAAGAGGATAAAGAGGGGTGGAATGAAAAAAGGAAGAAAATATTTATTGAGTGCCATTTAGTTTTACATACAGCATTATGTGAACTGCTGCCTACAAAAGATTCCCCGGGGCTAAATGGCTGCTGGTCAGGAATTTAGACTACAATAATCCAGATCTGAGCTAATTCCTAAAAAGAGTAGTAAGGAAATATAGAAAAGGGCAATCTATGATCCTCTCATCTTATGACCCTGACATTATATACATCTGGAAAGTGGACAATAAGGGTGAGCAATTACTGAACTTTGTCAGGGCTTTAGAAAAGTCATTCGACCACTCTGAGGCCCAGTTTCCTCATTTGTAAAACAAAGCTGTTGGGATTGGGGGAGGGATGATCTCTACGTTTTCTTCTCATTCTTAAATTACACAATTCAATAAATTTTGTCAAATTTTCCCCTCTATAAGATCATTCCTATAACATATAAATATGCTTTTATTTCTTCCAACTTAGGACAAAAACAAAACAAAACAAAACCAAAAAAGACTCTGCTTATACTGCTCCCTCTGGGCACCGCCTTATCTCTCTAACTCCCTTTTCAGCAAAAATCCTTGAAAGAGGTATCTTATACTCCATATCTCTGCTCTTACTTCTCCCATCCTCTCTTGCATCCATACCAAGCAGACTTTTGCCCCCATCACATAACAGAAATTCTCATAAATACCACCAATGATTTCTAGTAGTCAATTCTTAGTTGTTCCTTTATTTGACTATTAGCAGCATTTCACTCAGTTCCTCCAAAGAACACTGTCTTCATCTGGCTTCTAGCACACCACACTCAACTGGTTTCCAGACCCCCCTTTTCAGTCTAATGTTCTGATTTTCCTCATCTCCCCAAATTCCAGATATGGAAGATCCCCAAACATAGCCTTCACTCCCCCTTCTTTCTCTCTCCATTCATGCAATGGATGATTTCTTCTATTACATGGCCTCAAAGATCACCATGGGTTGATGACTCAAGACCTCTCTCTTGATGCCAGACATGTATATTTAAATGCCTACTTGAAAACACTCCTTAGTTATCTAGTTGATGTTTCAAACTTAACATGACAAAATTTCCCACCTCCAGCTTTCTTCTTCTGAAATCTTTCCAGTCTTATTAAGTGGATGCTCAAGATACAGCTTTGGAGTCATTCTTGAATCCTTGCTTTTTCTCATATATATCTCATCCATTGGGAAACACTATCAGTTCTTCCTTCAAAATATAAGCAGGAGTCCAGCCATTTCTTTCCATGTCCACTGCTACCATTATCTTCTGCTTGAATTATTACAGTAGCCTCTTATAACCATCACCATCCGTACTGGAAACAGATGGCCTACTCAAATGAAATAACTGAGAATTTAATAAAGGGACTACTTACAAAAGTGTGGACAAGATTAAGGGAAACTAGCAAATGATTGTCAAGTGTCCAGTATCTAGCAAGTTAGTAAGGGCCAATGGAGTCATTATCATACTTGGACTGAAGGAGCAAGGAGTGAGAATAATTACCTGAACACACACACACACACACACACACACCAGGAACTGTATTCTTCCGTGACAACCACCAGAAAGGAAGATAGAGAAATGAAGGCCATGAACTCACTTTCCTCAGGCCTTCTGATCTTCTGATCACAGACATAACTGAATCCCAAGTCAGAAAACAAGAGAGACATTGATGCATTCATTTAAGGTCAACTTCCTAATCTCCTATGCTTGTCTGGGACATACGGCAGAATGGAAAATGATAAAAAAAAAAAAGGGATCTGGAAAGGAAAACAAGTATATCTGACAAAATATCCTCATATGCAAAACAAAAATAAATATTACTGTCAAGGAGTGAATTGAAATAATTTACATAAAGCATTTAACACAATGTCTGACACATAGTTTTTAGAGAAAGAGTAAAAACAACTCTATTTGCCTGGTACCATATTTCCAAGAGTGGATTTTTATACGGGCATGTTTTCCACACTTCAGATTATGACCAGTTAGTGGGCTGTGAACTTAATGGATTTCCCAGCATTTTTTTTAAGAAACAGAAAGACCAGCACACATCTCATGAAGTAAGGATAAGTACTGTCTCAAAAATATTAATTTGAATTAAATTCAATTTAAATACACATTAAATTCAATGTTTATTTGTATGTGCACGTGTGTGTGTTTGCAAGTGTGTTCAAATATGTATTTGTTCTCTGAGCCATAATGTAAAATATATTTATTAAGAGTCATGATCGAAAACTGTTTAACAGCCACAATGCAAGAACACTTCTGGCTACGCCCTCTCACCTCTCACTTATACCTCCCTAGGAAGTGATTTACCTGATTGATATATCTGAGAGGAAAAATTGAGGAGACATGCTTGATTCCTTTCTCTTGTCCCTTATAGTCCCGTTTTATCTTCTCTTATTCTCTGTAGTAGACTAAATCATGACCCCCAAAGAGATCAGATCCTAAAGCCTGGAACTTGTGAATAATACCCTAAATGGCAAAGTCTTTGCAGCTATTACATTAAAAATCTATGATTAGATTAGGATCTTGAGAGGGAGAGGTTATCCTGAATTATAGGTGTGGGCCCTAAATGCAATTATATGTATCCTTTAAGAAGGGGGGTGGAGGAGCTTCTACGTAAAGAGGGGAAAGGCAATGCGAAGACCAAGTAGAGAGAGATTTCAAGATACTGACCTTCCTTGAAGATTCAAGGGATGTAGTCACAAGTCAAGGAATGCTGACAGTCACCAGAAGCTAGAAGAAGCAAAGAATGAAAATTTATCCTTTCAACAGTTGACAGACATTTAAAAAGATTACGTTTAAAGGTTCTTTCCATGCCTTTAGTGGGTAGGAAAGGGGATAACAGATTTACATCCATGAGTGAGGTGTCATGAGAATTTGGGAGGGCTTCTGTACACCTATTTGTACTCTGACTTCCCTCATAATAATAGCCACACTGAATAATTATGTGCTGAGCACATTATATGCTTAATCTCTACCTTCACAAAAATTTGGCAAGGTAGTCATCATTATCCTTGTTTTATGAATGAGAAAACTCAGAGTCAGAAATAACTTGTCCAAAGTCACACTAGTTAGCGACAGAGTCAAGCTATACATCTAGTTTCCTTCAAAAAGAGAGCTATCTCCACTTTAACTGTCTCCCTGCATTGCCCATTCCTGGTTTCCTGGGGCTGGACTTCTGTATGGTAATCGTTTCTCAAACAAACTGCATGCCATAGTTTGCGCATACCAAAAAAATACATAAGAAGTTTTTTCAGGCAGCAGTCTAGCTTGTTTCTGGCCACTTTGGTCCAGGATCTTACTTACCTCTCGCCTTGATTTTTTTTTTTTTCTCTGCTGTATAGGTTGTTATTAAAGCTAGATAAAAGATAAAAATGGAAGATGAACACTTTAGTGTCTTGGTGCTGGGCAATGTGTTGACAATAAATGACATTATAAATATCTCAGGGTTAGGAGAGTTCTTGGAGATCAAATGCAGAATCTTTTTATAGATGAAGAAAACAAAACCAACAAATTTCATGTATGTCTAATAACCAACAGCTCATCGAAGCAGAATTTCATTGCAATGTAAAGATTTCTAATACTTTGTAAGATCTAAGTGAGAAGTAACTCCAAACTTATTTTGCTCAACCAAACACAGCATTGTAAAACTTCCGTATTGTCTCCTTCTCAAGCATTTGTGTAGGAATATATTAAACTGATACCCTATAAGGAAAAAAACAAACCCTAGTTTTTATTTTAGGACAGGGGGTGAAATTGTAAATAGCACTTTTCAGTTGTGGGGATTTTGAGATCCCATGATCATTAACTGCCTTTGAAGTGATGAGTCCATTCTACAAAATAAAACCCCAAACATTCGCACCGTCAAGTCACATATTTAAATAAAATTATTTTAAATAAAAGAATGTTACAGAGAAACCCCCTGTAACACAATGTGGTTTGTTCGTTTGGTTTTTCTGGAAGAGCTTCACATTTGCTATACTAGCTTACCATATATTTATGTGGCTTCATGGTGGAATTGTTATGGCATGTTTAAAGATATCATTGCCCTTGAAAATTAAAAACAAAATAAAGGGCAAACGAAGTTCCTGAGAGGTAGGTAAAGAAAGGCGTTCTGGGTATGGCTACTCAATATTTTCTCACTCTCTTCCATAACAGTATCCTTCCGTGGAGGAATTCCCAAACACCCTCGGCCAACGAGCAAATGAAAACCACAGAGAAGCCCCACCTTTGAGCACAGTAAGGAGACGATCCTCCCACCCATCAACCAATCCGAAGTCGAGTTCTCCGTCTGCTCTCAGCTTGAGCGACCTTCGCTCCCCGTCGGTTTTCCCCTTTTACGACAGTTTTCCGGCCTGGCTCCTGGCCGCCACTGCTGTGTTTGCTGCGGCGCCTGTGTCTGGACGGTTTGTACTTGCAGGTGGTGGCTGCGTTGCTTTCTGGTAGACGCGTGGAGTTGTCGGCTGCAGCTTCTGGGCTGGGATGAACCCCGTGCTGGGTGGAATTAGGGGAGCCGAGCCGGAGTCATGGTGAGTGCGGCCTTCCAGTGTCCTGGGCGATCTCGGGCCCAGGCCTCAGCCTCAGCTCACGGCCTTGGAGGAGAGGAGCCGCGGTTGTCTCCCTAGTGCGACTCCGGGCGGGGGGATGTAGGGCTTCGGAGAGTCACACTCTTCGGAGCTTTGGCTCACCCCTCTCGGGCCTTTGTGTTCTTACACAGCCCTTCTGCGGGCGGCTCGAGCCCCTGGGCCGCCGTCCCCGGCGCTCGGAGATCAGTGGAAACGTTGGATTATACCTGCCTTCCCCCTTACACACCCTCACAGGACTTTCTGTACTTTGCCCTATCCGTCCCCTTGGCTCTTGCCTACAAATCTGTTCTCGATTCCTGAAACATTTGCGTTTCTCATGTTCTGTAGTCGTGAGGCGGGACAGTGTCGAAGGAGCAACGAAAAGCTAGTCTCTTCGTTAAGCCGAAATTCGCTATCAGAATTTTACAAGAACCCTTGTAGACATTTCTTCCTTCTCTAGCAGAAACTTTATTTCCCTTGCTTTGATTGAACTTTAATGAAACTTCATTTACCCTGAGGTGAAAAGTTTTCAAAGGGAGGAAAATCATCCTTTCCTTGTATAGTGTACAATGCACTGGACATAAAAGTTGCAGTCGTTTTAAAGGATCATTGGGCAGAATATTTTCACTCTAAAAGTTGTTTCTTCAGTTGAAATACAACTTGTAATGAGTTGGGATGGGGAATGGGTGTAATAGGAAAGAGTGGGTTTTAGAGAAGTAAATATTTACTCTGCTTTCCATTTCCAGGCCAGTACAGTGGTAGCAGTTGGACTGACCATTGCTGCTGCGGGATTTGCAGGTTGGTTTGTGGTTTAGGGGGTGGAAATGAAGTAAGGGAGGTTGCGGACTTTTTAATTATTCTATTGCTTTTATTTTTAGGCCGTTATGTTTTGCAAGCTATGAAGCTTATGGAGCCTCAAGTAAAACAAGTTTTTCAAAGTCTACCAAAATCTGTAAGATTTACTAAACATTTTTGCTGATTCTTTACTGCTTGTGTATGAAGCCTAGAACTGCACTTGAAGAGGGCAAATTTCCAAACATCTATAAAATTCTGATTACTTTGGGCCTCTTCTCTTACTTTCCACAGGAAAGTTTAGAAGTTCTGAACTTTGTAGTAGTGGTACCCTAAAGTCAGATGTTATGTGCGACAGAATTGGAGCAGAGGTGTTAATTGTAGTATGAAAGTTACTATCACTTTATTGTTCACATTGTATTAACTTTAGAATTACCTGTTCACATCCTTGCCTAGCCCTCTCCCCAACCCCAGTCTGCTCTGTATCACAAGCACAGAGAGATTTGAGATCTCAAGTGATCCATTCTTAGCCCTGGCATTCCCTAGCATATTTGGGTCACAGTTCAGAATGAATATGGCTCAACAGCCTATTTTTATTGTTGTGATTGAATATGACAAAAATAGCATGATGGTAGGCTTTACCAATATTTCTGACACAAGGTCAGAAAACCTAATACCCCAATTTTCTCTGTATATGTCTTTTAAGTCTTTAGTAGTTGCCTTACATCTATAAAATTCCAAACATCTATAAAATTCTGATTACTTTGGGCCTCTTCTCTTACTTTCCACAGGAGAGTTTAGAAGTTCTGAACTTTGTAGTAGTGGTACCCTAAAGTCAGATGTTATGTGCGACAGAATTGGAGCAGAGGTGTAAACCTCAAGATACCCTTGAACTGCTTGTTTAAAAGATCTCTAAATCCTCTTCTTGAGGCATTTCTTGTTCTCGTTATACAGTCATACTATGAGATCAAATTTATATGTAGAACATGGCTAACTTGCAATAATCTTCCCTTCACTCCCCTAAAAAACTGCCTGTGAGGCACTGTTCTTTTGTCTTATATTTTTAAGAGTTCAGGGTGTCTAGGAAAAAAATGGATCTGTTTAATGATCATTAAAAAATACCATGAGAATTAGTTACCTGAAATAACTTAGTTTTTCTGCTAGTTCTGTGAACATTTACAGACATTTTCTAGCAAATCTGTTTTTTCTAAGAATCTTTTCTTACTAATGTATTTCCTCTTTCAGGCCTTCAGTGGTGGCTTTTACAGAGGTGGGTTTGAACCCAAAATGACAAAACGAGAAGCAGCATTAATACTAGGTGTAAGGTAAAATTTCTAATATTTTTAGTATTTTCTACAACTCTATAGAGCTATTAGCAAATATAAGACCTTATATTAGGAGGGGGTTATTTATATTATGTACATTTTTAACATCTAAACACTCCCTTCAAAAGTACAATGATAGACTTGTACCATATAATCATAGTATTCAGTGTTCTCTATAACATTTTTGGGGGGAGAAATACTTAAACATACTTTCCTTTTCAAGAATAGGACTGTCATAATATCAAGTTTAAATTGTTTGAAAATTACTTATTTTTCTAGGGAGCTGTTTAGTTCCCTAAATTCAGAGTATTAATCATCTTTGTATGGTAGGGAAAAAGTTTCTAAACAGCTTTTCATACTGTTTCACATCTTCACTTGGCCCTTAATGTACAATTTTTTTACGTGATCCAGAATTTATCTAAAGTAAACATTACCTTTTTCTCTTTAAATTAGCCCTACTGCCAATAAAGGAAAAATAAGAGATGCTCATCGACGAATTATGCTTTTAAATCACCCAGACAAGGGTAAGTAGTCATTAAACTCTTGTTATACATGTTGTTGGACTATGTAATTGTTATTAATGGACTACCTTTGTATCTAATTCTTAGCTATAATAAGGAAAATACCTAAATCTGTATGTGAGTACTGTCTCCCAGGCTACATCCATTTTTCTTTCTGGTTTCTTAAAAGGATAAATTCTGAGTAAAAATTTTATTTATGGAATAATGACCAGATATCTAATAACTACTGTAATTTGTTAGTAGTGATAAGCATTAACAATGTTTTGAGATCTGCGATTGTGATAAAATTTGACTTGTAGTAGTCAAATACTACTAATCCTACTGTTTTGGGGGACTGGGGTTCAGTGTAGATTCTTAAAGGAAATGTTCAATTTCAGTTATGAAGGTAAAAACGTAATTTTTTCCTTTTTGTTTAGACCTTTAACTAGAGGTTACCTAGTTAGAAATGTATTATATGCTTCTTAAGCAGCCTTAGCTATGTGTTAAAGGAACCAATTCCTTGGAATACCAAAATATAGACCACAAAATCCATATTCTAGTGCTCATGTCCTTTTACTTTTATATGAGAGGCCTTTCATAAAGAGAGTTTTGAATTTAAACAGAGCTGTAAGTGTTTGGTATCTGACTGCATAGCCTCTTTTATGAAATGTAGCTTCTATTAACAGGAGGGATTCTGATTCAAGTCTGGGGTAGAACTCATAAATTTGCATTTCTACCAATCTTATTGATGCTGATGATTGCTGGTCTGAGGGCCACACTGAGAATCACTGCTCCAGGTCGTTAGGAAAGTGACTGTAGATGACATTGTGAAGGCACAATTAATAACAGGAAGAGGAAAACTATGAGGGGTAGAAAAAGGATCTCAAGCAAATTTGGGTCTTTCCAACAAAGCTTAGAAGCCTCTGAGAATATCATGGTTTTAAAATAGCACAGTACAATAAATTGCTGTTCAGTTATGATTTATAATCATGAATAGGTAACATACTATTTCAAAGTTACATTAAGTCTATGGGTTTTTTTAAATCCTATTCTTGTCATCAGTTTAAGTTTTGAACAGTGCCATTTTTGTGGAAATCTCCCTCATGTGAATTGCCTCATTTCCCATTGGTCAAATATTGCACCATATATTTTTGGTTATCCAGTTATAGTGTCATAATTATTTTAAAAAACTGGAATACCATTTCTGCTAAATCACCTCTCAGATAAGCACAGGGATATTTGAAACAAGAGAATACCTTTGCACCAAATTGAGAATCCATATTGTAACTATTCCTTTTTTCTTTCTTCCCATAGGAGGATCTCCTTATATAGCAGCCAAAATCAATGAAGCTAAAGATTTACTAGAAGGTCAAGCTAGAAAATGAAGTAAATGTACGATGAAGTTTAAGTTCTTATTAGTTTATGTATATGAGTTACCAGCTTTTTATAATAAAATGTCTTGAAGCTACAAATTTTAAATGATTTAGCACAAACTAAAAGCCTTGGTATAAGTTTCTTTTAAATTTGAAGATTTTTGAATCAGATTATAGAATATTTGGAGATTAATGCTCAATAATTATGGATAAATACATACCATTAGAATAGAAATACTGTTCCTTATTTAGCAAATAATTTAGTGTCTACTTCAAGGCAAAGTGAACAGGACAGTCTGCTCTCAAGGAGCCCCAGTCTAATGGGAAACTGTTAAACTGGTAATTAAAATACAATGTGACAAATACTATGATGGAATTTGCACAGGTAGTTATAGTAGGGAATCTTCGCATTGGAAAGAAAGGCTGTCAAGGTACAGAGAACTGGAACAGCTGCTTGGAACACTTTATTTAAAAGTGTATTTAGCCACAACTTTGACCTAAGAAATTGACCTAGGTGTGTATATATCACTGTCAATTCAGATTTCATACATTAAAAACTTGATAAAAAGATCTGAGAATACACATCTTATTTTTAATCAAGAAAGTATTTACACTGTATTCAGCTAGCCCCTTAAAGAAACTGACCATTATAAATTTTTTTTTACATAATCAAATTATGCATTTGTTAGCTTGAACTCTGAAAATTTATACAGGTATATTTAAATGACACTTAAGGGGGGAAATGGCTTACTATTGGTCTAACATAAAATATGTAAGGATCTTGACCAAAGGACTTGTATAAAACACCCAAGGTAAATATAGTCTAGTCTCCAGCAGGAATACTTAGTATGTTTAGCTTTAAGATGATTATACTACCTACCATCTAAACTTTATTAAATCATTCTAATGTTAATGGAGAACACAGACTTTCAAGGTCAAAATAATGGAAGTAATCATGTTTAGTGTTGGAATGTGTTTAGGTGCATTTCAAACTGGAGATACATCTTTTTCATCCTGTTTAAAATCTTATCAAGCCCCTTTGTTATATTTTAGAATTGATGAGGCACCAGCTTAAAGCAGCCATGGCATTTGTGTAGGATAAATATTTTTAGTTATTTCCAGGGAAATAGGGTAGGAAGGTATAGTTTTTACTATTTTAGGCAGTTGTGTTCTATAAAGTCTCTAAGAACACTGATTAGCAAATACTGAACCACTGTTCTTAGGGGATATATAGGTTCCTACGAGCCCCTGGTCACATTTTTGTCAACCAGTTAATATAAAATCTTGTTTTATTTGTTTCTGTTTAAAGATCCCTTATTTGATAAATATCAATTCCTTAATGTAAAGTCAACAGCCCAACAACCCTAACTCATGCTGGCACATCACAGACTTCTTGCGTTTGGGAACATTAGGCAGCACTAAGCTTGGGGCCCCCTTTAAGCAGAGAAATCACCAATAAAAGGCATAAAAGTTGAAAAACTTGACACTAAATGGATCATGAAAAGGAGACTTGGTTATAGCTTGAAAACTGAAACAAGGCAGAGCATCACTGTGTGGGCATCAGGTGGTTCAAATTTTTGACCATTCTGTATGTTCACAAATGACCAAGAAAGCACCCCAAGTGTTCATTTTGGAGTTACAGATAAATTTGAGTAGATGAATTTGTAAATAAGGAATCTGCTAATAATGAGGACCAACTGTATTTTGGCTTGCTGACCTTTTATTTCAGTCCTTTGGACTTATAAAATGTTTCTATGAACAAAAGCTTTAGTTAAAGAGATAGTATCAATTAAAACTTAAAAGCAAATTTTCAAAGCCAAATAGAAAGTGAGATAATATGCCAGTAGGCAATCAAGCATTAACTATAAAAAAACTTCATGTAGTGGGTATAAGTACTTTTGAGTGTTTAAATAGCATACCTGTTTTAAGACAAGTATTAAGACAATGGAAACCACTTTAATACTGAGGAGCACAGCAGCACATTTTTCATAGTAATCAGTTTTGTTTCTCTAGGCTTACCTTTTTTAAGTAGAAGAATCCATATTTCATTGATGGCTATTAGGCAAACCTACTGTTTTTCTTGGGGAAAAAAATCATCTAAGTAAGGGCTCTAGATTATAGTGGGTAACTGATGCAAGTATGATCTGTAAGAGTACCTTTTTAATGGCATTTTCTCACAAAATATTTGATGTGTAATGTTAACATTACTTTACAATATGCTAGCATTGTGCTAAGCACTTTCTCTGTACAGTAAAAGTCCTCACTTAATATCTCAGTATGTTCTGCGACTTTAAGAAACACGTAACAAAGCCAGTTATACCATAGGCTATTGAGGAGTCGAGTTCTTGTTGCATCTCTCAACAAAATGACGAACAAAATGTTAAAGACCTGCTGTATCTCAATTGTAGTTACCATTATTCACTACATTTTACAAGTAAGGAAACTGAAATTGAGTGAGTTTAAGTAACTTGCTCCAAACAGCATGCAGGGTTAAGACTGATATTTCTCAAACCCAAAGTACCATGCTGTTAACCTCTCACTGTGGTACCTTTCACAAATCATAACCCAGTTATGTTTTCCTTGGTGGTACTCCTGAGGTGAGTGTGATACTTTGCTTTATAAAAACTGCTTTGCTGGTGATTAAAATGTGCTATGAGTGGTCCTCAAAGTTAAATCTTCCCGAGCCTTAGAATAAGCAAATTATCTTGCTTTCATATATCTTCCGGATGATGAGAACACCAATGGAAGCACTTAAAAACAAGAAAAATAGTTACTCCAGAAGATTCGAACCATTTAAGTAATTGAGAACTTCTGTGGAAATAGATGGAATGCAAGCCAATACCTATACTGATTCTAGAAGCTTGGGTGTGGTATTCTCTGCTATCTTTAGTTTGCTATAAATTATAATAGAAAGGTAGAAGGCAGCTAGCTAGAAGCAAAACCATTGAGAACTGGGAAAAATTAGCTAACTAGCATCTTAACATAAGGGTAAAACCATAAAGATGACATGCTATACTGAAAAGCTACATTGAGCATACTGAACATGTATGCCCTACCTTAAAATCTTGCATCAGAAATAATTTTAAAAATTAGGCAGAATGTTCCATTTAAAGCATCGTCTTAAAGTTCAACACTAGAATACTGAGTTCCATTTCAATGAAAATTTATAAGGCATCTTTCTGATAATGACCTATAAGTTGTTTAGTTGCAGATCAGAAGTTTACAGTGGGGTCATATATTATTAGACATTCCAATTTTTAAAAACTTAGAAACTGGCTCAAAAAATTCAAAGAAGAGAATGTGATTGGAAAAAATATCAGTAAATCTGAGGCAAAGTAAAAAACACTATTTAGAATGATAGTTTTTGGTTATATAAAGAATCCTGGATTGAGGGTAAACTTAAGTACCAGGAAATTTAAATGACCTAAAACTCTTTGTGTTGCGGACACTGTTCTTGACACTATGTATCTGCTTAGAGACAACTGTTGCCTTAGCAACGTGATATAGAAAGAGCTTCTATCCAGTGTTAGCTATTATTCCTGACCCAATGAAGACAATCAGTCCAGTGTTAAGGTATAATAGGAATGTACTAACACTTGCTGTTACCTTTAGTGGTTTCAATTAATGGAATTTCAAATGGAATGTGTACATGGCATTTTTCTTTACAACCTGAAAACAAGCAAGTTGAAAAACAGAGCTCAAAGAGGTTGAGGTATGAGCTCCAGGCAACAATTAACTATAAAATGATTCATCTAGAAAAACTATAGAACACTTTTTTGTAATGAAAATAGTCTCTGTACTAGAAAATGTATAGTTAACATTTGACAAAGTAAAAAGGATACAAAACATTTAGAAAATATCCCTGTAATTCCCTCCACCTCCTGCCAAAAAAAGAAAAAGGACATCACTCCCTGAAACACAAAGAATGTCAGTGAAAAATAATTTTGCCCTTGTGTCTGATATCCTTTACAGCAACGGTCCCTAACCTTTTTGGCACCAGGGACCGGTACTCCTATGAAAATCTAATACGTGATGACCTGAGATGGAGCTGAGGCTGTAATGCTAGTGCTGGGGAATGGCTGCAAATACAGATGAAGCTTTGCTTCTTGCTCTCCAGCCACTTACCTCCTGCTGTGTGGCCACAGACCTGTAGCCAGGGGTTAGGGACCCCTGCTTTAGATTGCATACAGCATAGTTGGAAATGTCTGGGATGAACACATACATGAAACACTAATTTTAATTCAGCATACTCCTTTTTCAGAGTACGTGGGATATAGTTGTTATCCTGGGTCCCACATATGAATAAACTCAAGTTACATGAATACTGGAAAGACCCTTAGATGAGCCAGTCCAGCCTTCTCTAATTAGATGAAATAGAATACAGAAAAAGATAACTCCAAATTCTGTACTTAAATCTACAACATCTTTTCATTCTCAAAGAAAAAAGCTGCACTATTCTGGGGCATTATTATGCACCTTATTTTAGTATTTGAAAAAGTATCATAGGAATCTGACTCTAAAATGACCCACTGATAAAACCCTTTAAAAAAAATTTCTATTTCCCTGTAAGATGACATGTACCTCCCTTATGCAGTAATTTGGGGTTTTCTGGATTAGTCTTGCTTGGGTTTCTAGAGTAAAGGATTATACTTAAAAACGTCTTAGGTTGAACCATAGGAAATTGCCATTGTTTTGAGTCAAATCAGTCAACTATTGGCAATTTCCCATGATTCAATGTAACTTTTCAACCAGCATTTAGTGCAATTTCAAATTACCGTCACTTGTCAAAAGTTTATAGCAAATTGTAACTGACTTATTGCAACAGTTCCTGAATACTCAAATACTGTCATAGGTTAATCATAGAATGTAAGTGATTACTATCTATACAAGAATACATCCTAATAAAGAACCAAAATTTTTAAATAAGGAGCAAATTCATTGTGCCAGATATCCTTATAAAAGGGTACAGGGACTCCAAATCATAATAGTGAGGATAGGAAGAATGAATGGGACTTTACAGCAAACATCCTTTTTTTGGCCTTTAGGAATTTTGCCAATCCCATAGATCAATTTCAAACCCAAGTCCCTTGTTGACTCTAGAGAATCCAAGTGTAATTTTCCTTTACTCGCATTTCCAATAACCACCAATCATCTAACATAGACTTACTTGAATTATAGCTAGTTTTCCATTGTAGGCACAGCCTATGAGAATATCTAGTTAGTTTCAAACTCAAGTGTAAATCTGTTTGCAAAGGACACAAATGGTTCTATTTCCCAATCTAACTGCAACATTCAGTTAACATGCCAACTTTGCAAGCAAGAGACCCTTCTCAGTTTAAACACTAGATTCATAGCTACAAAAATACCACTGGCAGAAGGGTGATGGATCCCAGCCACTACAGAATGGCTGAGATGGAGATCCAGAATACAAAAGTAAAACACCAGCTACTTTTGCCTCCCCTCCTTCTCATTGTTTCCCTGTTCTTCAGTTATTTTGCTTGCCTACATATACTTGTACATTTTTAAAAATTACATTTATACAACCTTCCCTCAGCCTTGTCCTAATGTCTCAGATAAGCTTACATGAATGTACTGGTTTGATGTGCTGCTTCTCTTCATATTAAAATATTTACTTAAAATTAAGATAACTGTGTATCCCCTACTATATTACCAGTGGTTAACTCATCTGTCAATAGACCCACACCATTTTGCAAAGAGTTTTAGGCCTTTGAAGGCTTAAAAAAGGTGATGCCAAACCCAAGAATCCTACACTTTCCAAGGTTTCAGGAAAAGCAGATCATTTTTGTCCCAACATAATCTCAGTTCCTACTTCACGATTTAGTTCAGAATCCATGATTTCACATATGTATGCTGATAGAATATTTGAGCTGCGCAAGACCTTTAGAATGTTTTGCTTGTCGGTTTAATTTGTACTGGCAAGTTCTCCCATAGCAAATTCTAACCAGTATAGCAGCCAAAAGATGCACCCCTCTCAGTATGATTCTAGAAGGCTACCTGAACCAGCAATGTTACCTATGGAGTGGGCTTTTCACTCAGAGCATGTGCTATTTACTCAAAAACAGCCTATCATGATTCTGCAGTACATGTATTTTTTTAAAAAAACAAAACATTGGGTTTATTAATCTGTAATTAATGAACTCTTAATACTTATTTCCCAGAATGCAGTTGTTAGTTCTAGTCTGATGAACAGGTGAGGCTAAACCCACTTAAGATTGTCTCCTCTTTCTTCCTTTCCTATTGAAACAATCTTTATGGAAAAAGAATTTTAGTGAATCTGTTCTACATCGAAGAAAATGAAAGTGTCTTTTTTTCTTTATACCATATTCACCAATTTGGGGATTAATGAACATTTTTTCATACCTTATAGCTAATCTGTAAACTTATCACTGAAGAGAACCAAAAATAAAAAGACTAACAATTTTACTTGTTTCTAACTTTGATGGATAAAAATACATTTGTAATTTTTAAAAATCAGGATGTGAAATTATTTGATATTGTTACTCAAAGTGCAAAGATTGCACTATTCACAACACACTTCAATAAATGTTATTAAGCATTTAATACCATCACACATTAACCTCGACAATAAATTTGAGGGTAGGGTTATATACACTGACCTGGCAATTATTTCGTTTTTAACTATACTTGAATTCATCTTCAGTCATTATTAACTAAAATCACAACATTTTTATGCACATAACAAATTATGCACATAAAAAAAAAAACTGAAAGGGCTTTCTTACTCTGGTCTAAATAATAAAGTCAAACCCTCCTATAAATCCACAATTATTTTATATGACCTCACAATTAGCAGCATAAATTATTGTACTTGTTACCTTTTAGAACACACTTATGAAAATCTTCCTAAAATTAAGACATCTGGCTAAAATATATGTAAAAAGTACAATCATTAGCATGAACCTTCAAATTATTTGATAATCAAAAAGCATATCAGTAACCTATTCCATATTTAAAAATTACTCATACTTCTCTAAAAATTTTTAAGGCAAAAGTAAAATTCTAGGTTTTATCCCACTGCCTTCCAAAAGTTGCCTTTTATTAGAACTTTGTTACAAAGACTTCCCTAATATCAAATGTATGATCAATTCCCTAAGCTATTCCATTCAAAAGACTAGTGCAAGGTTTCAGAGTATTCATTACAAAATGATTAACTGACCAACTAATAGTTAAATATATTATGAACAAATATAACTGCTTTTTTTAAAAAAGCAATCACGATACTAATCTAAGCCTATACATCGCTCCAACTACTTTGCAACAGTTGGTATAAAAAGTAGAAAGTTAAAAATCAGCAAATGGAAGATCAAAGTTTATTTACTACCTGCATACAAAAACATATTGCACATCAAACAACCAAAATCAAAAAAAAAAAAATAAAAATAAAAATAAGAAAAAGAAAAGATACTCTACTGAAGACTAACATGTAGTTTATACAGAATAAACCTTCTGGAAATTGATCTTTTCAGTAGTTCAGGTTATGTCTGGACATGACTAATTCAGCTTAGTGTTTAACTAAAGCTATGTTTGATTTTTAAATACTGTACACTTTAATAAATAAACCAAACAAAGCCTCAATGTAGAACAGTCACTGCCAATATCACCCAGTATCCCTGCAGATGAGAGTTTAACAAATGTATTCCAGTGGTCTGCAGATTTTTCTCTACATACAGCACTTTATAAACACATTAAAACAGACCAGTTTCCAGACTAAACTAATGAAGAAATTACAATTCAGTGCAAAATATTTTAGACTGCATTTCACTCTAGTTTTCCTCAGGTGAAGAAGTGGTTGCATATTATTAAAAATGTAACAAAAGCAGCTAATGCTTTCATAAAGAATATTACGTTAGGGATCCCACCCCACCCACCTCCCCCCATCTCTGCCATATTTTGAAAACAAAATAACATTTCCTATAGCCAGCAACTTTTTTTAATGTTACATATACTATTCTCAAGGCACATCTGATGATATATTTTATAACACAGTAGGTGTCAAAGTATGTTTAACATATGATTTCTTCAGGATCCCTCCCCTTTCTGAATTCCAAATGGAGGAACTGAAAGTGCGATGTAAAGACTGGCGATCCATATTCTATCTTTGGCAAGCTTGTACAAGCACTATTGTAAAATGTAATGTAAAAAGAACTGTAAACTAGGAACTTCTTCAGTTTATGAAACACCATTCAGGACTGCTGCTTCTTGAGTGTTTTCTTCTTTCAAGGTATTTATCTTTTCTTCTCCTGGAGTACGCTGTAGCTTAGAAATTTCATCGCCAGAAGCACTAGTTGGGCCATTTATTGCCTTTTCTGAAGGACCATGCTCTTCAATCACATCTTTTGCCTGCCAAAGGGAGACAACTTTTTCAACTTCTTTATAAATGACATCTATAGCTGAGGAGGAAAATAGCTACATAAACATTAATTAGCTAATAATTTTAGTTTCAGATACCACAATGGATCAAATAATTCAAGTGTTCTTAAAATTCAAAACAAATAATGTACTTCACCTCTCTGGGTCTTTCAACTGTCTGTAGTACCTAGCAGCACCTAAACTACAGGAAGAATCTACACTTGTTTAATGAAAACTTGTACTTAATTTAAAATTTTTATTTTAACCACTGGAAAGCTTAACATGTGCAAGGTATAAACAGTTAATACCCTAAGTAAAACAAATAATTACCTATTTTACTCACCTTTTTTTAAACTCATATTTATATATTAAATCCTTTAAAGCACTTAAAAGAATTGAAATGTAAAGGTCTACATCCATCGTTGAGAAGAGGTATCTAGCCTACTGCTCCCTCAAATTAAGCAACAGTCTATGTACCCAGTATCTTTGGGCAGACTCAATTTTATAAATGCTTGTTAGGGTTCTAATGGAAAAGTATTTCAGGCTCAAGCATGCATACCTTCAATTACCTGGGACCAACAACAAACTCAAGAATAGTCTTTAACTAAAATATTCTTCTTCTAGTTGGGGAAACAAGTGATCATATAGAAAGTTAAGTAAAAATAAAGCTAAACCATACCAAAAAAAAAAAAAAAAACCAAAAAACCAAAACAAAAAACCAAAAAAAAAGCCCCAACAAAACCTAGTTTAAATTCTCCTTACCATTTCTTTCTTGTTTTTAGCCAAAGTTTCCCTTGGGAGGTTTCTTTGTCTGCTCTGAGACTCAGCTCTAGAAATATAATCTGCAACTGTGACTGTTGAAGATGAGAAAAAAATTACAGGTGTTGAAAAAATATTTCTAAGTATTTTATTTATGGATAAGAGTAATTTTACTTTTAAAATAAAGTAATGGTGGGTTACCCAATTTCAAAATTTTCTTAGGCTGGGTACCACCTCCAACCAAAAACGAAGCTTGAAAAATGTGCCTCTTATTTAGTGATAACAACAGAAAACTTTAAGCTGGAAATCGAGGAAGCCTAGATTAAAGTCCTCTTTCATAAGAATCCAGCCTTTTGCTTCTGGTTTGAGTCTATGGCTGTGGGATGTTTGAAATGGAAATCCACAACCAAGAAAAGAAAATGCAGCAATATAAGCCCAGTGTTTGCGATTATCAGTGGAGAAAAAAATGGGGCAAATTTGGTATAAATCATGGTGTGGTATACTTCAATTTGAAAATTTCATGAATGATGTAAAAGATTTACTCAAATATCAATTGTCCTATTATTTTTAAAGATAGCACAATTAAGAAATCCAAGTGTGGTATTTTATGGTTCCTTTTTAACATCCCACACTAGAAATCATTCTGAGTTATATACCAAAAAAAAGAAAAAAAACCCCAAAAAACGACAAGCAAACTAAAGATGACAGACCACCACCCTAAAAATGTGGACACTGATCATAGTGATGAATAAAGTCACCATGAATTCACTAACCACTCACTCCCCACTGCCAATCTTTCAATCTTTCCAGAGACTGGGGGGTGTGGGTAGGGGTGTGGGTGTGTTTGCAAAGAAGTGGGTGATGGCAGGAAAAAGATTAACCCAAGCTAACACCCTACTGCCAACCCAGTGCACTAGGTGCAACATGGACTACAGGTAGGTACTCTAGACTGGCCTCGCTTCATTCCTCAATCCTTTCTCTCCAAAGACATGAAATTTAGAATTCACTAATTTGAAGAAATATCAAAAGGATCACCCTCTTTCAAAGATTTTGTATCACAAAATGGTAGAAAAAAAATCCCTGATTATGTGAAATAGTGTATTTTAAGTTATGGGACTAAGTTTATTATGTAAAAGAATGAAAATTCAAGTAAATTTCAAATTAGTCACTAGGTAAGGGGAAAACTGGTCCATCAGGTTCAAATTTTATGAAAATAAATCATCTTGATATAATAATATAAAGCAGGATATATTTATAATTTATTTTTCTTAATCATGAATTAACATTTTAACACTTGGATCTTGTAAGATCCAAGAACTTTCTAGAACAATTTATCTCTTTTAAAAACTCAAGGAAACAACTTAATTCAGAACTAATCTACATTATTAGAAATACCACTAAATAATGATATTTTGTGTCTAAAACTTCTTTTCTTCTAAATTATAAGAAACTCAAGTGTGCTCATTTGGAGCTTTTAAAATCATCGTTTAAATTCACTGTTAATGCATTTATAAATACATTTAATGGTTTCTGAAACTGGAGCGGGGGATACTATCAAATCCACTTCATTACTATGTCTACATACATGGTGGCAAAACCATTTTGGAAATGATTCTAGTTTGGGAGCACCTTAATAAATTCAGTTTCCATAGTTCGGTCCTCAGTTACACCTGAAGAACTCATCTACTTGGAAACCCTGCTGCATATAGACATACTGCTAAATTCAAATGTGACAATTCTTAGAACTCTTCATCTACTATGTACAGACACAGAATGATATACTTTGATATAGTTTATCAATTAAATAAATTAAGAGGCACTTAGCTGGAAAGGTAAAAACTTATCAGTGCCTCTCTTCCTTCTCCCCAAGGGGAGGTAGTTGAATCAAAACAAAAAAAAAATCCCATTTATAGCCACTTAAAAGTTCAATATATTAATATTTATACTACCTAGAAAAAAATACAGGTAATTTGTGCAACGTAATTTAGACTCTAGAATTTTCCCTAAGGGGTCCAAGTTAATCGACTGGACACCAGTGTATTGTCACATTTATTTTAAGCAAAGAATATTCAATGCTTAATTTACATGAAGGACAACAAATTTTAAGCAAATGAGGACAAATTAAGTGTTTATATAGAAAATGTTGATATTCTTTAGATGGAGGGTGCCTTTCTACAACTGCTGTCAGGGGCAAGAAGAAAATAATGTGTTTGTTCATCCTATCCTATCTTGGGTTTTTTTGGGGGGTTGGGGGGAAGGGGCATGGGACAGGGGGACGAACAGACTGGGGAAGGCAAGGAGTTCCAAAAATGAAAAGCGGTAATTCCAAAGAACATAGTAAAATAGGAATAAATGTGATATGAAACACAAGTTATTGAAAACTGTACTTTACTGAAGTTTCAATTAACATCATGAAGAAATCTCTCCCTCTTCTTTAACAAACCCATTATATTATTCCTTTTATGTCCACTGACTTAGAAATAAACCACTGTTTATCTAGTTATTAAATTACATTGTAATTTATCTTCTGTTAAGCCCATACTGATAGCTTGAATTGTATTTATAAAGTAGGGCCAGAGACAGTATTCACTGCTGTGTCAGCTTCAAAAAATGAAATAATACAATCTCTTGATCTAAAATATATTTTTAACACTACAGAGGGAAAAGATAAGGGAAAATAAACATTTTCTGGAAACTTTCTATTTTTGACAATATTTAATTCCTTTTAAGTTTACAACTATCTTTAAAAGATAATTTTTTTTTCCAAGAAAGGGAACTAATATCCTTAAACTGGTTTTCTCAAATGTCTCTATAACCATTAAACTTAAATACTAAAAATACCGGGATTTATATTCTTTATTTGGGAAAAACAAGAAAGAATTTGCTTTGGAAAGAATGCAAAAGTGGATTAGTTTAAAAGGGGTTTATTTCGGGTGCACATAATTTCTTCATTGTGAATATACATGTGATTCTCTGTACACAGGAAATGGAGTTATGTTCAAAATAATATAGACACAGCAAACAAGTTTCTTTGAAGTTACTAAAAATTATGACTACTTAAAATTAACATTCTAAAACTAAGTAAGTACTATTAATCTGAATAGTTAGTAGGTGTAGGGAAAAGGAATCACACTACAATAAACAAAAACATAACATGCATTCCTCTTATTAGGAAAAAGACACTTTCAAGTTATTTTTCTCATTTATACTTTTTTTTTTAAAAAAAAACTGTGGGTATTACTACAATTCCCACAAAATGAGGTGCTGAATGCAGATAGTCATAAGCAGGCACCATGCAAAAGCTGCCCAGTTTTGCCAATCAACCTCAATCACAATCTACAACACTGTCCCTTGGATGGCAGGCTCCAACTCTAGGGTGAAGAATCTGCCAAGTGGACAGAATAATGATCTTCTCAACAGTATTTCCATGTAAAAAATTGAGACACAACATTAGTTCAATTAGATAGGTTACTAAACATTTACAGTGTGAAGAATGCATTTTCTTAAGAGTAGTAGTCTTATTAGTTGAGTAAACAATTTATGCAATGCACATCTTGAATGTATATGCACACATGTGTACATGTAAGTATAATATATTTAGAAAGCAGACACATGACAATTTTTCATGCTTATGACCTGGTGATGTCAACAGGTCCACTCAAGTTACCTGGCTGTCTATCTTCTGCCTGACCCCTGAAACGACGCCTGCGGCTACGATTGCGTCGCTGGGGTTTTTTTTCACTATCATCTGTAATTGCAAAATTTACCATGAACTATTCTGACAAAAAACCAAACAAAAAGCAAATCAAAAATAACTTCTTTCCTTCAAAGATTTAAGGAAGGAGAAAGGGAATCTTGTAGTTAAACAGGAAAGATAAAACATACATTACTGACAGGAAAAATGTTTGTAGTTTTAAGCATTCCAAACAGATATAAAATGGAATTATCTAGAAATTAAGAGGGTTTTAACTCAAACTCTGAGACTTAATTACCATCATTCAAGGAGTTTTCCTCTCCAATACAGTTTAGTTTTTACCAAAGTTAATGACATTTTAGCCCTTTGGAATTAATGCCTACTCAATATACATACCTTCACTAGTGTCATTTTTTACCTTCACTAGTGTCATTTATTAACAGTTTTTAAAGAGGCAAGAAGAAAGCCCAATTTTGGTTTAGGAGCAATAAGAGTATTAAGTGCCCTGCAGTCTGAATATCTGTATTGATTTAAGGGCATCAAAGGGCACTTTAAATAAACCCTCTCTTTCAAATAACTTGGCTATACAAATCCGAGAACTAAACATTTAAAAAAGACACAAAGCTATCTTATTTGAAGTAAGCACTAAAAAATTCAGTTTGCGAATTGCATGTTTTTTTTTTTTTAAAAAAATGCATCATACGGTAGTAGTATTATACAATATCTATCTTTTCCCTAAGTGCTTACATACCTAGCCCATTTTCATTAACTGAAGCTGTATCAGATTCAGTCATTCCATCCATCAGAACAGCATCTTCATCAGTCCTTCGTCTACGAGACCGCCTACGACGGTTAGTACTGTGATGAGATTCGCTGGCATCAGTGTCTGCAGTCTGATCTGATTCTGTATTATCAAGTAAGCTGTATGGATTGCTGTCTGGATCTTTGAGCACTATATGCATGTCAGAGGCAAGAAATAGTCATTTAAGAGAGCTGCAGTTAATATGATTGTTTTGATCTATATTGAGCTATACCAATTAATGATAAAGAAATGTCAATTTTCCCCCAATAAAAATATACTGTCTTCAAATGTTTTCTGCATTTACCATATTTTACCTGAAAAATAATATGAAAAAAACTTTAAATGGCAGTGAAAAATTAATGCATAAGAGCAGCAGACACCTCAGCTTCCTACCGTTACTCTCTGTCTTGTTTAAATATGTTAGGAAATAATATATTACATGGTATTTCTGACATTCACATTCCTAGCTAACTCTACCCAGATTTCAGAAAAATAAATATTCGGCTAATAGAAATTAATTCTAAGAGCTTTTGTCCCCTTTACATAGTTCAATGGACTATTTCCAAATAGTACTGAACACCTGCATTCTATGATTTACCAGAAATCTGTTACTACGAACTAAAGCAATCAAAATCATAAGAAAGCAAACAAAAAGTTGAAACTCTAACTGGTTAAAGGAAAATGTGAAAATGAATGTTGACGAGTATTCCCATCTCCAGAAAGAGCATAAAGGTGGGGTAAGGTAGGGTGAGGATAGGAAAGGAAAAGTTTCAAGATATGATTTGTAAGGAAAAAAATACCCATCTTACCTATGTGCATTTATTGCCTCCACCAATCAAATTATAGAAGAAATTCACCTAATCACAACTTTCCCTTTCTAAGTTTCCTCTGGTAACAGCTAGCAAGCTAGCATCTTTGCAAAAAACAGTTTATCCATTAATCATAAACACTAAGTACATTAATATTGCAATTCAGAATACTATAATTTTATAAACCTTGGTAATAGTGAACAGTGTACTGAAATATAAAAACTTTTCCTGAGAGCCTGTAAACTAAAGGGCTCAAAAGAATTTCACCGGAACTAGAGAGCACCTTTTAAAAAGTCCCTAAATTTTGTAATTCGTTCCAGTTTTTCCTAATTTCTTGGTATATATTTAATTATATACACATATGTTCTATAACGCTCATAAAACTATATAAAACTTTCATAGAGAATAGTATAACATTAAGAAAGGAGTGGTTTTCCTAAAGTGGTATACAATAATGATATGTTAAGGTTATATATCACTGATATAATCTAGTCCAAGTATCCCTAACAATTCTCCCCACTAGCCCATGATGCTAGGCAAGAATATTCTGGCAACAACTAAAACATCTATTTAAAGCATTTAAAATTATCCAAAAACATGAGTAAACAGTTGTTTGAACACCTCAAATCTGTCTTCTAAACGCTCTTTACAACTCAGTTCTTCAAAGGATAAAAAAAAAAATTTTTAAGATGCTTTCACCATTTTTCCCCATTCCCAAAGCAGTACAGGTGTAACAATGAATGCTTTTCAGTTAATTTTCAGTATTAAGTATAAAATAGGTATTTAGACCTCTCTGGGCATAAAAATTCTTCGAGTCTGTCTTGCAATTACATAACACACAAAAATTCTAGGGGGAAGAACATTCTAATAACTTAAGCCCCCCAAAATTGAAGGGATAAACATTTAACCAGAGAAATCAGCTTAATTGAAAAATACTCTACAGGGCTTGCCTTCATATTGCTATATGTTCTATTTTTCTTAGACAGTGAGTGGCAAGAAAAACTTCCAAAATAGGGTGGCCCTGGTAAATGAATTAACTTGCATAAAGTTATACTGTTTACAAACAAAGAATGCTGACATAGTATATAAAAGACTACCAGAACTGATGGAAGATTTGCCACCACGTGGTCCACCACGACCTCGACCCCCTGAAACACTTCTGCCTCTTCCTCCTGGACGTCTCCTGCTGTCACGCTGATGTCGGCTCTCTCGATCATCTTCTCCTGCCAATGACCAATCACTCAGCTCGTCTTTACGCTCAGATTCTGTTTCAGAGGGGTTAGACAGCTCAGAGTTTGTACCTTGGGAAAGAAAATAACATAAGCCAATTAAGCTCCATATATTAAAAGAAAAAAAAGTGAAAATCTTCAGAATTACTTCCTGCAATTGTTTAAATTAACTCTACAGATTAGCTGCTTCAAAAACACTACATTAAAATTAAAATTTCAAAATTAACTAAAAATGAAATGTTAATATTATACTAGTAAATACAGTATAATTACCTACTATTCCAATAGATTAAAAACTGAATTATCTGAATGTGCAGAAAAACAGCCGCAGAATATTAACAATACGATGAAATATTCAAAAATTTTGCCCATTTTTAGGTTTTAATATCCAATTATTAACATAATATATATAACCACTATCCAATATTTAGAAGCAAATTTAATCACATTCAGAAAAGTAACAAATTATACCATGTATTTTACCATTATTTCACTGATATGAGAATATTTTTTCGCATTATAACATCTCTGAAATCAGGGTGTTTATTATAATTGATGGCCTCAAAATTGGGAGTGTACTTTTACTGGTTGTATAAAAAATAACTTTTATGAGCAACAGTGTCTTAAATTAGAATCCAGTATTTGAAATTACTGAACAAATTTTAAGGTTATCCTGAGAAGAGGATAACCTGACAAGAGAATCAAAGCCAGGATCAGTGAGACAAAACTTCAGTATAACTAAAAATTTACAATTTTTAACATTCCAATGACTTAACAGTTACCTTTTAATAATTTACACACTCCAAATATTCTATAGAAGCCTAAAATATCATCATCATTACATCACAAAGTGTCAGATTTATGTGATTCCCAATCACTACCATACTCACTCTCATTCTACTCTTTGGTAGTTCTGGGATGCCACTTCCACTCTTCCCCTTTACCACATACCCAAACATATCTCTTTCAAAGCCCAGTCTAATTTCTAGGTTCAGGCCAATTTAACTGAAAAAAGACCTCTCCCCTTATCATATTTCCTAAGAAGTAATATATCCCTATCATGTCATGTTTGTCAAGAGTTGTTTTCTCTTTTTATCCCTTTGAATCTACTTCACACTTGGTCTATCAGAAATTTAAAGGGTGGAGCTCTGTCTCATAACTAAATGCCCCCACATGCCTACCAACGGACATAATAATTTTCTCTTAAGTAAATTTGCTGAATGATATTGAAGTTCCTTTGCTAAATTCCCAAATAAAAGTGATTCCATAATAAAAGTTCCCTATACTTAAACTCCACTATCACTTGATAACAAAAGTAAAATAAAAACTCTTCAGAAACACAAAGTTAATAGTACTAAGGTGCAGGGAGTAAAATGTGAAGTTTAACAAATGGAGCCTAATAACTTCCTTTCTCCTTTAAAGATAACTCTTCAATGCATCTTTTTTTCTCCACAAACCGTTAAATATGGATGTAACTAGTCAATTATATAAGAATGAACAAGTAAGTAGCTGGAAGACTATCGCTAGTTTCTATTTTTTCAAGTCTTTGTTAGGAATAAGAGTCTCACACAAGAGAATGAATCTTCTAAATACTTTCTCCAATGACCAAAAAAAAAAAATTTATTAACAGATGTAATGGCTTGTTGGAATAAGGGCAATTGATCATTTCATGAGTAGTGAAGAAAACTGTTGGAATGTATACAAACTTTTGAATTTATTGACAAACTTCTACTCTGCCTGAAAACACATTACCTAAATTTGAAGGTAGGTGTGTATCTCATGTGTAAAGATTTTAACAAACGTACCTAGTGAATTCTCTTTAGAAATACAGAGTAGTATCTAACTCAGTGTCATAAGCAAGGAAATTCTTCCTTAAATTTAACCTAATCTACTATTCAAAATATTTAAATAGGATGTCAAAATCATAGATTTCAACAGATAAGACAGATAACAAGGTCAAAAACAGAAAACAAAAAGGCTATTGGCTAGTGCTCCACTTTATTCATTTTAAATAACCCTTAAACATGTTTGACATGGTAAAGGGATTTTGTAGATGCGCTCAAGGTTAAGAATACTGAGGTCGGGGGATTATCCAAGCGAAGCCAAACCAATCACAAGCATCTTTAATAAATAATCTTTCTCAGCTGCAGAGAACCAGAGAGGGGGCAGTGTAAGGACTCTTCACAGTTATTGATTTCATAAGATGGAGAGAGAGGAGGCCATGAGCCAAGGAAGGGAGGTATCAAGAAATATCAAGAAACAGATTCTCCCCTAAAGCCTCCAGATAGTAATATATCTCTGCAAAAACTTAAGACTAGTGAGACTCGTCAGAATTCTAACCTACAGAAATATAATAAATTTGTATTGTTCAAGTTTCTAAGTGTGTAATTTGATACAGCACCTAGAGAAAATACTGTTACAATCACTGTAATCATTCCAATCTCTCAAATTTGTAAAATATAAGTTCACAAAACCAAAAATTAAAAAAGCTTTAAAAATGATTCATGAAACTGATTCCATTTTTAATCATGCCCATAAATGAAAAGACATGTTTTTAACAGAATTTTAAGATTTCCCCCTAAAACTTCTAAAATCACTTTATATAAAGATGGTTCACATCCTTTTCAATGATCATGTATGCTCAACTTAATAGATGAAGTACCACATTTTATCAAATCCAACATGCCATCCGTTGAGAGTATTTTGTGTGCCATTAAAGAAAATGCTGCCAATTAAAGTTGTAAGGCATCACCCATTGTTAGATACGTACCAATTTCAGAGACGTTATACTGAGAAAATGTTTCTTATATAGCTCATATAAATTATCTTTTAAAAATTCTTCTGATATTAAGTGGATAGTAAAATCTATAACTAAATTCAAATGTTATTTCTCTCAAGTCCACTTAAGTTTGACAGCTATTTCAAGAAATGTTACTAGTCTGCAAAGATTCGGAGGTAAGAGTGCCATCTACTGAACAATTTGCATAGCTTTCTTCAATTCCAATATTCCTCTACCACTCTCATATAAATTATCTACTGTCAACAAAAGCATTTTGCCAAAGAGTGACTTCTCATCAATAAGCTAACTTGACTTCCCACAGAGGCTTATGAAATTATTCAGTGAATTCATTCTTATCATCCAAATAGACAAATCTGATCATATGAACTCGTAATTTATACCTCTAAAAGCATTCAGTATGTACCTAATTTCTATTTAATTACTGGTTGTCTTTTGTATTATATGTATTTTCAGGAATACAATAGTTCACAGTTCTCAGGCTATCACATGCTAAACAGTTTTACTCTACTGGAATTTTGCTTTTCAGGTTTCAATACAGAATTAACTTTAAAATAACAAAAAAATTAAGACATGAAAGGAATAATTAACCTTCCAACTCTACAACAAATAAGAGAGTACAAATTTAATATAATTGGCATCACTAAATGGTCCTTCAAACATGAAATCTGGATGTGGAATCTGATGAACACTGTAAGCTTTTGTGTGTTCTATTTCCCCTAAATGCTTTTTGTTTTAGAAAAGTCTCATGAAATATTTGCCTAAAGCAGTTAGGATAAGCATGGGGAGTGAAGGGGAAGAAAAGAGGAAGGGAAGAGAACAAAGGAGGAAAAAAACCAGTCACTGCTAAGATCCAAGTCCAAATGTAGAAAAACGGAACAACTCCAAAGCTGAAGAAGAATAAGTAAGAATTTAGAATTAGAGAATTATTGACCATCACCATCCACTGGCTCCTATGGGTTAGGTTCCATCCTCACAGTGAAATAAGTACATGTGAGAAAAATGTTCATTTATAAAATGTTAATTTGGTTGACTTTTAAAGCCCTCATTTTAGTGAAATGCTATTATTTCACAAAATTCCAGATGTGATATTAATATTTAAAACTGCTGGATGAGCCAATAAAGTATATTTTTAAAGCTAGTATAGATTTGCTATATGCAATCTTAGCACAGTGCTTAACATAATTTTTCATTTTTTTTTCCTAGAAGGTAAGCGAAAGATGATTTCTAGCAGCATCACCATTACTAGGGTTTTTACTGAAAAATGTACACAACTGTACAAGAGAAATATTTGAAGTTTCACATATATTTATTCTAAATATTTAGAATAACCAATCATGAACTACCAACAAAAACATGCTTCATTTCATTACATAGCTGCTTAAACACATTATATACCTTTCACTGTCATTAATATAAAGTATGCCGTCACTACTGTATTAAGATATACACCTCAGAACAATCTACTGCCCTTGAAGTTAAGATTAAGTGAGAAACTAAATAATAAGCATCAAAATGTACTGGAGCACCTAAACTAGTTCTACAAAAAAAATGTTTTTTTTACCATAACCGGAGGTGTAATTAGGGCCCCGACGACCTCTGCCTCTTCCACTATAAGACCTAGAACCTTGTACAGAAGAGACGGTACTTTCATCAGTGGCATATCCTTTCTCTTTTTCAGGCCCTCTGGTGGAAGAAGGTCTGAAACCCATACCAATCTGTCGTAGCTGTTCATCAATCTGCAGGCGTTCCATTCTTAGCTGTTCTACTTCCTGTAATCAAAACAAAACGGGTAAATCTTATTTGTAACTTTTTATCTCCCTTGCTCTTTATCAACTCAAATAGTCTACATCAGAAACAATAGTTAAGAATTATAAAAAGATATCAACGAGATAATATGATCTAGACAAAACCAGTTACCAAGAAAGCCTATCTTCATTTCTAGTTCTGTGCTCTATTTGCATCTGTACAGAACATGTAGGTACATAAGTGATAACAAATTACAGAAACACCAGAGTGACCATTTTTCTTAAACAGTTCTGTGCTCTATTTGCATCTGTACAGAACATGTAGGTACATAAGTGATAACAAATTACAGAAACACCAGAGTGACCATTTTTCTTAAACAGTAGGAAAAGAAATGTAAAAGTTTAGAGAGGAGAGAAAGAGAAACAATGTACATGAGGCCAATCATTTCATTATGGCAAAGAACCTTTTACTTTTAAATTCTCATGTACAAAAAAAGGGCATATCTGAACCTGGATTAAAAATATGTTAAGATTTGAAATTTATTACAAACATAAAGTTCATTTAACTTTAAGTTTCATGTTTAGAGCAACAATAATGTAAATATAAACAGTATACAAACCTTTAGATAAGCAATATGATACTCTAAAAGAACTTGCACATTTCCGATGCTTTCTTTAGTGCCAACAAACACAAATGGAACCATCCCCTGTAAGAAAACACAACGTCCTCAAGCATTTAATATTTTAATGTACTTCTAGCCTAAATCTGACATACCAATATATAACTTGAAAAACTTTTCTGAAACACACAGCAATTTACATCTACTGAACTTCAAGATTTAAAAATAAACTGTTTTTAAAAAATTTTGAAATACTGAGATTTTCATTGTCTTATCTGCACAACTCAGTGTTTAAGTATGCTAAAAGTTTAAGAAATTTTTTAAATATCAGTTCACATCAGATTTTCTAATTTCTAAGTCAATCTAATTTTCTAATATAAATCAACTTTTAAAGGCATTTTCCTTCCAACTGTCATGAATTTATAGACTAGACATATCGTATTATCTTAGTAGTGATTGCTTTAAAAACATAATAAAACACGTAGCCAGGTTATCCTTATAATATGTGCTCAGATAACAAACCCTTTGATGTCTATGTGTTGGAGGGAGTGCCATTAATGGAAGTATCACCCACAGAGTAGAAATACTTACACAAAAGAAAATAAAAGAATGACTGGTAAGGGCACATACTTAGTCACAGATACTAAAGCATATCAAAGGATTAACCCAGACCCTGTTTATTATACTGAACTTCAAGAGGAAGGTTTAACTTGGTTCCTGTTTGTCCTGAGAATACTCTCCAGCAGCACTTGTGTTTGCAGCGTTTACCCCGAGGTAACTCGCGGATTACAGTCCTAAACGTACCCCCTAAAGTTTGCCACGATATATCTCGCTTTTATTATTATTTTCTCATCGCTCTAGTATATCGATAGCCTTTGGAAACAAATGACATCATTGTATTTATAGCATTCTGTTTATAGTAGTGGTATTTCCATTTACAAAATATAATAATTCTCAATAGCTGAAAATGTCAAATCCCAGGAAATGTAGCATTCCTACACGTGATGTGAACACTGTTCTCAAACAGCTGTTTGCTGAAGATTCACTTGATGAATCCGACTTATACATTTGTTACATTCAAATCAGAGACAAATTCTGTTTAGAAATAACTCAAAGAACAGTTTTTATATTTTATTTTCACATAGAAAACCAGTCAGATTTACTTCAGCCTCAAAGAGCATGTTTATATAAAATTAATGCTGGCAGTGAGCTGCACTTTTTTTTTCCTAAATGAGAAATGGGTTAAGAAAGTGAGAAAAGAAACAAGATAACTAATTGATGGGCTTTTTCCTTTTAAGAAATACACTTCCAGCTTACTATACTGGCTAAGGAGAATGAGTAAAGCCTTAACAAACTTCATCCAATCAATTTCAGTATCTCTCATTTCTTGACTTTAGAAAATAGTTCCTAACAGTTATGGAACAAAGTACAGCTTAAGAACTTTTGAGTCTGTATAATAAAATACTCTATGACTTATTTTCAAACTAATTTTTTAAAAATTTAATTGG
The DNA here is from genome assembly GCF_902729225.1 of Pteropus medius. Taxonomy (NCBI): domain Eukaryota; kingdom Metazoa; phylum Chordata; class Mammalia; order Chiroptera; family Pteropodidae; genus Pteropus; species Pteropus medius. The sequence continues at coordinate 41,866,538 of NW_024354875.1, forward strand.
CAAACTTTAAATATGGGAAATTAAAAAGTAGAAAAACACACCAGGGTAGGTGGTAAGGATGCAATACAGAGCATAGCTATTATGGAACTTATAGAAAGCTGTAGTGACTCTAAAGAAGTAATCATGAAGACATGAAAAAAGGGAATCTAACTTAAACTTACGAAGTGAATCTTGATCCTGTCCTCAGGAATTCACATGCAGATAAAAGGATGCAAAGTGAATAAAAGCCAGAGGAGGGGTGGGGAATTTTTTTTTTTATTTTAAGCACATACCATATTCCTGGGACTGCATTATTTATTCTATATCTTAATGTTCATTAAGAAGTAACTTTAAAAAATACACCAATTTTATAGTTAGGAAAACAATCTGCCCAGATTATTTCACATCTAGTTACCTAATTTCAAATAATATCAACCTGGTTAATTGCCAGAATTTATGTTAATGAATAAAAGTCCCTGCTCTAAAGGCAACCACAATCTCAGAAAAGATACTAAACATTCCTATAATCTCTCATTGTGTAGCCACTACTGATATGAAAAACATTAGTAATATTAGACAGAATGTGCATTATGCTACCCTAGATGTGGAAACTTAGGGGAATTCTCAATATATTGTTACTGAAAGTGGCTTTTAAAAACAAATAAGATTTTACCAAGTAGATAAAGGGAAAGTCATTCCAGACAGATGACCTGAAAGGAATAAGAGAAATACAACGCCTTGACCCTGAACTGGAAATGTTATCACCCTTAGTTACCTCCAAAGACAAGGAGAGGTAAAAAGATATTTTAATGGCTACTTGAAAGCCATAGGAAGAAAAAATTTAAAGAGTAATTATTACTGAACATATGAGTTCATTTCTAAGTTATTTCAGTAAAATTTCTGATTTTTTTAAACTTGCTAAAAACTGATTACTTATATTTAATAGATGGCATTGAAACAACCAACTAGCACTCAAAAAACTAAAGCAGACTCCCTCCTTCCTGATACCTTACAACAAAAAAATTCTACTTTGCAAAATTTAGCATTTAAGTGTGCTAAAAATCTGATAACTTTTTACATATTAAGTTTATATCAGGTTTTCTAATCTCATGAGTGAAAAACTTACAAACCAAAAGACTAGAAAATAAAATATAAATGGATTTCTGAATGATCTATAAGTAGTAAAGACCCTACCAGGAAGGACACAAAATGCAGAAGTCATAAGTCATAAAGCATAAGCCTAAAAAATCCAATATAAAAAAAATTTTAAATGTCAGCACAGGAAAAAAAAAATCAAAAGAAACAAAAAGTATCTTGCCACACATATGGAAAGATTAACCTCCTTAAAATGCGAAAAGCTCTTATAACTAAGGAATAATAAAGACAAAAAAAAAAAGGCAAAGGACAAACAAGCTATTTACAGAAAAAATAAAAATATCTTTTAAACATATGGAATGGTAATGTACACCTTCTGGAATGAAACTAAAGTATGATGAAACCCAATTATTGACAAATATGTGGGAAATGGACACATTTCCTATATTTGTGAAAGAAATGTGTGGGAAAATCAACCGAGATCTAAAAATTTAAATGCCATATACCTTTTGATCTAACAAATCCACTTTCAGGAATTTACTCTCCAGTCACAGGGATGTTTGCTGAGGCATTGTTTTTAACAGCAAAACAAAGACATGAAAATGTAACCTGACAACAGTGTAAAATCTATTAGGCACGATGGAGAGAGAAGAGAAACATGGACAGGACATAGATATACATTTAGTTTTCACACTAAACCCTTCTGTCCTACTCTCTTACACAAACATTTCTTTTACAATTAAAAATTCAAATTTAATTCTTCAAAAATCTTAACTAATATAAAATATTTATCAAGTGCCTACTCTATATAATTCAGTGTGCTGAGAATGAAGAAAATGAGAATTCAGATTTGATTTCTTGAGTCCAAAATCTGGCTTAAAAATATAAAGCAGAAAATATATAAGGCTAAAAGAGTATCATTAAATACCCAATTATATAGACAATGATAACTATGGTATACAGGTGGAAAAGGTCATCTCTGCCTAAAGGTGTGTCACCAAAGACTTCAGAGTAAGCAAGTTATAAACTGAGTCTCCAGAGGATTTAGACAACTTTAATTGTAAAATGGTGTACCCAGATAAGCCAGTATCAACCTTCAGATTTGTTTTAACATGCAATGTTTTGAAAATTCAAAACATAATGCAGCATTCCCACATGTGAACTACATTAAAGCTGAGCATGTTTGTTTTATAGAAAGGCACCAGGTGCCCTCCCATCCATCTATATATGTCAATCTGCTTAATCAATCATTTACATAATCTGCTTGATTTCTGTAAGCATTTAAATCTAACCCTGGCCCAGAAATAGCAATGAAAATGACCAAAACTACAAGCATCAAAAAGGGTAAGTTTTTATTTATAAAGGAGGTCCTAGATGAATTAGTTTGCAACAAGATGGTAAATATGCAAAACAACTAGGATAAGTCAAGCTAAGAAAAGTTTAAATATCAAGAAATTCATACAAGTCATTTAATGGCCTTGGCCAGTAAACCTCTTGATCTTCAAACCAATTTCAGGTGGTGGTTGTATGCCAAATGAACTGCCATTATTTTATATATTAAGTATAAAGGGGGAAGTGCCTATAATAACAGTATGACACCACCGACCTTACTCTTTTATCTCTAAGACATCTTAAAGTCATGAAAAATGGGGTAGGGGGCCTTAAGAATAAGTAAGTTACTTGATATTTATAGCAATTTCAAAACACTGCAAGATGAAATCAATCTGAACTACAAGCATTCATTTATATAATACCAAGTCATTTGTTTTCCTCATTCGTTTTAAGTGTATATACCTGCATGTTCTAATTAAAATGAATAAAGGAAGTGTCTATCTTTAATAGGCATCTTTATAACATCCTTGATGTGAGACTATTTATCTGGGCTAAATATCTACAGTTTTGTTTGTTTTATGACACTGACTTTATCCAATCAGCTAAAAAATCTCTCCAAATAGTAATCTATTCAGCAGAACTAAAGAAGTTGTAAGTATATTGCTTTCTGGAAGATAGTTTGGGAGAAAATCCTTGCCTTACATTCAGGCATACAAAGTTTAAGTCAACTATAGAGTTAACTACTGGAACCACAAGGGTTAAGAGATCTTTAAAGTGATGTACAAAGAGCAAAGAACAGCACTGTGGACGAAACATCAACATGTAAGAATGAAAAAAAAAATTCATAAAGCTGGTACCAAAATTAATAGCAACATAAAAGCTTAAATATGTCAATTAAAAAATGGTCAGTAGTTACAGATTCTATAAAAAATGTCAAGGAGAACGTTATTTATCAAGAATTCCTTTCTAGAGACTGCTTTGTAGAATATCAAATTCCACTGCTTTACATTCTAAGTACAAAAAAGAACTGTTAAGATCATGAAATTAAAACCTTTTTATCAAAAACTGGCTTTTTACTGAAGTATTGAGAAACCAACTAAGAATCCAAGGCACACAGTTAAAAGATGGACTGTTTTCTAATTGTGTGAAGAAATATAAAAAACAGCATTTTTTTAAAAAGAAAAATCCACTGCACCAGAGCATAAGTAGCTCACTAGATATAAACTAGATGTAAAATCATTTCATAAAACCATTTCCAAAATATGAAGTAACATTATAAGTCAGCCAAGAAAAGAACATGAAAAAAACAGGCCAATTAAACTAATTTTAAATACTTACATCTTCTCTAGGTAGTTTATTTTCATTGTCTCCTTCGATTCTCACCCGAACCACACCAGATTTGTCCACTATTTCTTGAATAACTTTGCCATTTTTTCCAATTACTTTTCCTTTAATAAGAAAACAAATATTATGGTTAAGTTAAAAACTAATACTGCTATCCTTTCAACACTGTCTAAATAATTTTTCACTTGCTATTAGATTATAAAAACCCAGCAGCTATGCTCCATCTTTCTTTCAATTAACTCACCCCTAAAGACCCCTGAGAAATTTTATCTTTTGTCTGAAACTTCCTTCTCTTCAGTATGCCTAAGGCAATTATTAACTGGGATTGACAATGTGGCTGACATGTACAACATTTTCAAAGTCTAAACTTTTTAATATGTTCTACATTATTTTTATATTTTTAAAATATCGAGTCTAACTCATTTCATAAGCTTAGATACATTAATAAACGCAAAAAAAAATTTTATTTTGACATAAATCATGTGTTTGTTATAATTATTCAAACAATTAACAAATTCAATCTTGCTTTATTTTCAAGTTTCTATTTGTTCAAAAGACACCTATGACTTGAAGATACTTTTAAAATGACTATGCTCTTCACTGAAAGTTTACATTTAAGAAGTGTAACATTTAAACTAGTTAAGTTTTTAAAGTACTTCACAACAATATAAACACAGCATATATATATGGTATGCTGTCTTCCTAGATATGAAATACTGTAATGACATAAATCCAAATTTTTTATTTTCTCCACAATTAATCTATTAAGTCTATCAAATAGCAGTTACTGAGTATCCAATAATTAGAGGAGAACCCTACAAGGGGAGGAGCATGAAGACTCTTCACCTTAGGAACTTACTAGTTATAAAGATAACATACACTCTCATAAAATAACAAAACAATACTGGGTTGTGTTACCTGGTAACAGAATATTCAGGTAACCTTCATTCCCTGTAGGGAATGGATGTATCCCTTATAAAGTTAATAGCAACACTATATTTGTTACTGAGTAAGTCATTTTTAAGTCTGAATCCCCAATTAATTTTTTTACTAAATAAGCAATCTATTTTCACGATAAATTAATTTTGGTTGAAAAAGGTTAAAATGGATTTTTTCCCTACTGCAAGCTTGAGAGAACAGTTTCCATTCAGGAATAAAAAAGAGAACAATAAAGCTGGTCAATACAGCGAAGACGCTATTATGGTATTTTCTATCCCTATTCTCAAAACCTCCTTCCCCATTAATAACCCTAAATTTAAAATTGACAGCAATTGAACAGGTTAAAAAAAAAAAAAAAGTAGGTCAGGGACTTCACATGATGTATGTCTTCTCTGAGCAGCCCTAGCAGCAGCATATAAAAGCAACCTTCATTGTTAAGACAGTGAAGCTCAAGCAGCAACTCCATCCTTGACCCTGCTAAAAATAAGCAAATATCTTTTCGAAAAAACAATTATCATGTTGATATAGCAGAATACCCCCACCCCACAAATCTGTGCCCCTTTCTTCTTGTGAACTATACCAGTGGTGAGTGAACAGCCATCATCACCCTTCTGAGGTCTATGGCAAGGACCTACCTGTGAGTTTTATTTAGTCCCACCAGAGACTGTCAATATTTTAACTGATCAATTCCAAAACATAATGACAAACTGAAGCAGACCCATAGTACAAAACTGAGTACTGAGCATAAATGCTGAAGGGACAGAGTAGAGAAGTGATTAATGAAGGCTTCTAGGTGAAAAATTTTGATTCGTTTTCAAATGAATGTTCACATATTTTTTTTCTTTTGATTTGGGAAGGGTGGGAATAGCTAAGTTCTAGAACTAACTCTTGAAACCTGAATGTGTAACGGAATCCTCTCTGGAACTTACCCACCAAGTAGTCCTCATTCCCTTTTATTCCTCAGTCTTTTTCTCTTTCTCTTGGACTAAGAATGCATTATTTTTCAAAAGACAGCTTCGCCCATAAAACATTTTGGAGGGAAATATACTATTATTATATACAACAACTAACTGAAATCTTTATACTACTTCTGATAATTTCACCAATGTATAATGGCTGCTGCTAATGTGTATTTCCTAAAGAGTACACAAATCACCCAATCACCAAAGCGAACCAAGACAGGCAGAGGAAAAATGAAACAATGACAGGCACTCACATCACTGCACAGATGGATGAATAAAGAATCAGGTAACTACAAACATATCCAAATCATTTTTACAAGTGAAAAAAAATCCCAAGTTAAATTATGTTCTGTGAAGCAGCAACTCAATGTTTGTACTTATAGCTGTCAATAATTGAATATAATTTAAACAAAAGGGATCATTTTCAAACTCAGCTTTCTTAACAAAGGCAATTTCATTTGACAATATTTGATAATTTTGTAGCGTAACAGTTACTAAAATTACACTAAATTCTTCAAACTTATATTCAATTTTAACATCTCAACTCTCTCCAACAGTTCAGTCTACAGTGAACAGTGGTTTCCAAGAAGAGATAAAGTGGAGATTACTTAACTGGCAATTATGTCATACCTACACAAATGCTTGGGCAAATTTGAAAAGCTTTTTATAATAATGAGTACCAAGAAACTGTCCAAATTTTTGCATTGTACACTACTGTACCATAGTATACTATTGTTATTGGCCAAAACAAACATCCATTTTTATAGTACAAGGTTTTAATTTTCTCCAATATTTAATAGAATTTGACAAATAGAACACCTATAGCAAAGAAATCATTTCCTAAAGACAGAATCGGGCTATTTACATGTAAATGGAGCCCAAGGGGTTCTAATAATGTCAATAAGGTTAAAAAAAAAAAAAACTGATACAATAGGTGATTTATTCCCCTTCTAATAAACTTTGCTATTTATATTGATGCTTATTTCTTAAATTTCTAGAAAAATCGAAGTATTCAACATGTGACAAAAGCTTTCCCATGTCTCAAATAGCATTCAAAAGGACAGACAGCACAAATAGAGGACATAAATAACAAAGCTATTAAACAACTCATCCCAAGCTATAACTATAATGTTCATTTAATTACAGCTTCAAACTCAAAATTTTTATCACAATTTCTAACCTATGAGTACAGAAGTTATCATTAATGGTATCAAAAACTTTAATGTGAAACCTATCATACATAACATCCTTCTCCTCTCCTGCCCATGACATCTTACCTTATTCTACGCCTTTACAAAAACCAATTATTTATTCAGTGTCCACTGTGCAAAAATTTTATTACTCTGTTGTTAGTTCACTCTCTGCACTAAACAAAAGAAAAAAATTACCACACCTTCTCAAAAAGTACTGGCAATTTTGATATGTATATGAATAAAAAGACACTGAGTGAACAGGACTAATAAGAGCCCAGGGCATAAAAACGCTTAAAAACTGTAATGACAAACTGTTACAAAAATTATGGGTCTTAGCGGGTCACCTTGTACAGAAAAGACATTTTTACTTTTTAACATGACAGTGATGAGACAGTCACATACAAATTTATTAATGAAAAAATAAAATCAAGTATTGCTATCAAAATACTCTACTAAAGTAATATATCATACAAGACTAATTTTCAACTAAGTCATTGTCTGTAATTAAATAACATTTAACTTATATAACATGTAGAACAAGTACCTACCAACAAGATTCCTAGGAACCTGAATAAAATCCTCCACAAATTCCAAGAAACTTCTAGCCTTTTTTACAGCATCAGCGCTCTGGGGGATAGGGGAGGGGGAGAGAACAAACATGAAAAAAACCCTGAAGAAACCCCAAAATCCAAAACAAAAAACATGAGAAATGAGAAAAATCTGAATTATTATGTTCTCGTACAAGATTCTCAGCCCACCAGACTGACATTTCAGGTCAAGTAATTCATGAAGTACTTTAAAAAAAAGAGGGCTAGGAAAAAAAATACTATTAGAACCAAAACATATAAAACATCTCTAAGGTCCCTTTTTAAGCTCCTGAGAAAATTAGCAAGAGAGTTTAACTTACTTATGTTAGCCAAATTTTAACCCAGTCCTAAATATATTTGGTCCATTCTCCATGTTGAATTTCTCCAGGTAAACATTAAAAACAAATTGTTCATATTGTCTCCAGGGGTCACCCCCGGGGCCGTGGACAGGTACCTGTCTTGGCCTGTTAAGAAAGGGGCCGCACAGAAGGAGGTGAGCGGCAGGCCAGAGAGCGAAGCTTACATCTGTATTTGTAGCCGCTTCCCCAGAATTAACATCATCCTCAGATCATCAGGTATTAGATTCTCATAGGAACACTGCTCTAAAGAGAATTCACTGTTCTCAGTAACATTTAACTTCCACTTTTAATGTTTGTTCTTTGATAATCATAAATCAAGTATATTTTGTGCTCATCATATACTATATATAATAAAATTTTTTAAATGTATTTAATCTTCAAATTTTAAGGTAAGCACTATTACATTTCTTATTTTCAAAGTGAGGAAAATGATGCAAGGAGGTTAAATAACTTTATTCAAGCCCACTCAAAGTGATAGATATAGAATTCCAACTCAGGAAATATGCCTTCAAAGCTTTTCAACTTACTTTGTTATACTGTCCACTTCTCAAGGTTTGAGAAATAAAAATTAGGCCTATAATCAGATTTACTTTATGACTCAAGCTTTTCATAAGAGCTATGTATGAGAAGTCAAGAAGTGAAATTAAATTATCACCCCAAAGAATTTCACCCACTTATTCTAATGTGAAGGATGGTCTCAATGAAAGCTTTGAATTATTTTTCAGTTTCTTGTCCACACAAATTTCATAATTAACCAGTGATAAAATATCTAAATTCAAGTTCTACCAAAGCTGTTCTATCCTATGCTATTTACAACTGCCAGTGCCTGACATATAATAAGCATGCAGAGAGTAGTTGAACAAATTGTTTGTAATGCACATAAAACAGAGTTAAACTCAGAAGCGGTTGGTTAAGAAACTTCTGAAAATAGTACATTATTCAGTAAACCTTTCACTGCCCCATATATCATCTTCAATCCACACGCATATGTGTAATGATTACTAGGCTGACTGATTTAAAGTGTTTCACTGAGAAATTCAAATTCCAAATAAACATGATCAAACAATAATGTTATAGCAAAGTTACCTCACTAGGTGGGGGACAGAAAACAGCTTACCTCTCCATAGATTCTAAACGTTCCAGTATCTTCATCCAGCTCAATAGCTGTAACTCCAGGAACCTTCCTAGCTTGCTGTATGTTACTACCATGTGTTCCTATTGCCAGGCCCATCAAATCTTCTCTCACAACAAATTCCTCATGAAAAGCTGCCGCAAGTTGTTTTGTGCACTAGTAAAAGAGATAAATTAAAATTATAAAAATCAAAAACAAAAAGGTTTTTATATACCACCCACGGTTCACAGCTTTACAACAGTCACAAAAAGATAATGTTGTATGATTCCACTTACATGTGGTATCTAAAGTAGTCACATTCATACAAACAAAACAGAATGGTGGTTGCCTAGGGCTGGGGGCGGGGGCCGGGAGGTAAGGGGAAGTTGTTTAATGGGTAGAGTTTCAGGTTTGCAAGATGAAAACTTGAGATTGTTTGATCAACAATGTGAATATACTTAACACTACTTAAATGTACACTTAAAAATGATTAAGATGGTAAATGTTATATTATGTGTATTTTACCACAATTAAAAATAACAACAAAAAAAAAAACCCTGAAAAAACGAATAAAGAAAACTCATTTGGGGGTCATATAATGGAATGGGGGAAATGGTTCGATGAATCTATTTAGTCATGGTCACAGAAAACAGTAATTCTAAAATAATTTTCTAGAATTACTGATACAGGCAGTTCTCCAATTCAGATGATTCATGTTTCAAAATTCATTTGCATAACTTGTTTGGAACTTTTAAATTAGTAAGAACACTTGCAAAAGTTGTCCTAAATATAACATCATCTCAATTTCTCTAAGACAGAGTATGTGCATGTATATTTAAGGGAATGTGGGAGGAACAAGTCCCTTAATAAGTGTGGCTGTGACAAATAGAAGAAAACATGAGTATCTTAGGACAAAATAGAAAACCAACCTTAGGCTCTTTTAAATGCTGTGTGTCCTACTCTTCTCTTACATAAGAGTTGTTATAATAACCTAGTTACTAATGAAAGTGCGTTGTGACTGACAGGGGACAAAGGAGTAAAACAAACAAAAAAAAAAGGTTAAGGACAGAGCAAAGAAGAATTAGCAATACAGTTCTACTAGATATCCCTAGTGAGTTTCTAAACTCTCTGGCACCTGTCATCTAAGACCTAACAAAAAATTCAAAAGGCATTTAGCAAATGAAAGGTATATTTGAGAAAAGTAATAGAAAAAAAGAAATTCTTCTAAGAACACAATGACACCACAAAACAGGTCCTAAGTTCCCTTACCTAATAGTCAAGTAGTAGTTTAAGCCAGGGAACATGAATATACTTATGAAACTGGGACACAAAATAAAACCTTTAGAGTAAACACACTTACTTCTAAATGCTTAGTGGCCTCTTCATTTCTGGACATAAGCATCAACTTTGTACGAATACTTCGCAAATGCATGTCACTTAAAATATTTACTCTCTTCACAGTTGCCTCACTGGCAGACTATAAACAAACAAGGTAATCACTCAAAAAATTATTTTTCAAGATAACACAAATACAACCTTCACAATAAGCCTTCCTTGATTCTCACCTACCACACTTCTCTCCTCACCTAACATACACTCCCCACCTCCCTTGGCCTTACCCCAAGTAATCTACTTCCCTTTCTGAATTTCCATACTATGTAATTCTGCTATTCACACTATGATGGGAGAGGGAACCCCATACACTGAGAATTTTATATGACGTTAAGATCACTTTGTGAGTTATATATATACATATATATATATATAAAATCACTATGTTGTACACCTGAAACTAATATATTGTATGCCAACTATAACAAAAACATTATTTTAAAAAATCTGGGCAGAAATCAACATAATATTTTTAAAAAGTCAAAAGATTTTTTCCTCCATAAGAAATAAAATATTAACATTTTATACCTACAAAAAATTTTTTCTCCCACACTGTATTAATAAAATCACTATATACAAAGTTAGCTTTTATTTTCTGAAATAGTCAATGGTAAAATCTGTCAATAACCATTAGCTTAAAATACGGAGTTACCTTACCAGTATCATTAGCTGTGTGGTTTCTGGATGGTAAAAAATTCTGCATGCTCCTACTGCTTTCTTAAAATCTTTATGTGCATTTTCATTAGCACACCTAAGGAAGAAATTAATTCATGTATAAAACTAAATAACAGATTAAAGGGCAATTATAATGCAAACTCAGTTATTTCATTTTGACACCACCCATTAAAATTTTTATTAAAGAGATTTACCAGAAGTTTCTGATTGGGTGTTTGGGGAAAAAAGATTTTTGTAGCACTGAAAAATCCTCTTAGTTCACAAAGCAATTCAATAGTAAACAAAATTACTCACGCCTCTCTCAAATCTTCAGGAACATCCACTGTGCATTTAAAGAAGGTATTTTTTTTGACAGTTTTATTTTGATTGACAGGCCGAAGTCGTTCAAATGTGACTATTTCATTGTAAGTGGCATCACAAGCAGCATATTCAATGACATAAAACTAAAAGACATCAAAATACTTTAAAAATCCCATATGAACAAAAATAATAAGCTTTAAATGAAGTTCTAATTACCTTGCTCAGCTTAAACAGATGACCCTCCCCCTTGTGGCACAAATATCAAGCACAGCTTAGTTACATCAATCCGATTTGCCTAAACTAGATTATAAGTTCTTACAAGATGAACCTTGGTGGCCCTTACATGCTCAGGGTGTACCTCTGGAGATCAGATTTGGTGTTTCCAAATTCAGAACACATAGAAATTAATGGTTTGACGAATTTTTGAAATGTGTGATAAACTATTTCTGAAGTAGGCTTTTAGATAAACAGTTGGAGGAACATTTTCAGAAACCAAAAGTTGAGTATTTCTTGGGAAACTAGTCACAAACCAAGTGTTAATTTCACTTACTTCTCCTTTCATCATTCGAACTTTAGCCAACCACCATCCACAAGGTTCTTGGTCATTTGCTCTTGAATATACCTGAGAAGGAGAGGGGGGAAAAGCCTTCGTTCATTCATCCCAAAAGATTTCAACATTGTAAATAATGCCTTATTATAAATGCCAAATCCTGTTAAACTCCAGAATCAAAACAAAAATGTTATTGAAATTGTTACTGAAATTGGTTTACTAAAGTAGGTTAATAAAACCTGCTTAAATTCTACTACTGAAAAATAAAACAACCTTTTTGGGGTAAACTGGCTCCTTGAAAATCAAATTCATGAGGGTTTAATAACATATTTTAAGAAGCATTTAAGAAATGCTTCTTAAAAGCAGTTTTACAAAGTGTAAAAAATAGCTCTTTCTGGTTCTGTTAAAATTGTTCAAGTATTGCGTTTTGATGATTCAAGTATGAGAATAAAAAACTAGTACTTGAATTAGAGATGTATTTTAAATGATATATTTGTAAGATGTTAAAATCAAGAACTCTGATTTCAATCTTATAAATTATCAACTTCATTGTTCACCATAATTAGAAAAAAGCTATGAGAAAAAAAAGATATGCCTATATACCAACTAGGCTGATAAACCAAATTTTAAAATTCTTTCAAGGATTTGACATTAGGATTCCTTGCTGAAGAACCTAGATCAAATGTACTAAACATTTAGCAGATAAAAAATTACACATTAGTCCATCTAGCGGAGTACATAAGTATCTTACAAAACCCCCTATCCAAAAAATATATATATTCTATATGCTCTGTATCTGTAATTATCAAGTATTTTTTAACATAATAAAGTCTCCGTTAAAGATTAGTTATTTTTTATGATACAGCAGTTTTAATGTATTTTTTTTAATACATGGAAAACTGGAGGAAAGGCCTGAGAAGAGATGACTAAGAATTATTCCACAAAAATCTTGATTTTACAAACTAAAGTTGCCCCTACAGAGGTGGCCAGAGAAATCCACCAATACATGTTAACGGCCATCTGTGAGATAAAGGCAAACTACTATTGACAGGCAAGTAGTTTTGGAAAGCCTGAAGCTTCTATCAAAATGACCTGAGTGTCATTACTGTTTTTAAAAAAATCTAAAGAAAACAGAAGAATGATGGTATCACCTAGAAGAATACAACAGTGAAATAGTTACTATTATATCATCCTCTAGTTTCTGTAACTACTGCACAGCGTTTCAAGAATATATGAAAAGACTGGAAACAACATTCTTGCAGTCTGCCTTTGACTATTGTTGAACAGTTAAGAATTCATAACTTTTATTTTCCATTCATAATAGCAAAGAGAAATTATTAGTTTTTCAAAATTTATTACTTTCACAATTATTAGAGGAATCAGACTGATGAAGAGACAGACAATAGCATGCTAGATTCTATTGATCAATGTGAAATTATAAGCAGAATCTCAGACTAAGTCTTCAGATGACAACATCCTACATGAGAATCTCCAAACAATATACTTCCTAGGAGAAAAAGGAAATTTAGTATTCTCGTCCAGTTAATCATTCAACTGGGACTTTATTATATAAAATCCTATAACCAGAATCTGGACCATTCTGTTTTCTAAAAGGACACATAACAGTATTCTTTCATCTTTTATGTTTATACACCAAAATATACTTGATATGGTTCGTAAGTGACCAAATGCCAAAGTCAGCTACGTATACAAAAATTAGCAGAAAGAGATAAAGGCAAAAAACTCAATGGATTAGTCAATCCAACTAGTTAAGTAGGAAAATGATATAAAAAGATTATGCTTTCTTTGTTCAGTAAAATTAGAAGCTATCAAAGTTCCAAATATTCTTAAAGTATTGCATTCTGATGATTCAAATGTAAAATGAACCAAGAAATGATAACTAGAACTTACTAGAGATGTATTTTAAATGTGATATCAGTATAAGATGAATATGTTTGGGGTTTATGTGTAATAGCTAAAGAGCATAAGTAATATTTAGAGAACTTTTCTCATTTTAGGCATATGTATTATCAAAACCAGGAATATATGGAATAAAAAGTTGGATTTACTATGTATAAATGCTAAAGATATCTAATAATGTTGACTATCACCATTCTTTTATTATTCCTACTTCTGTTAAATTATATGTAAAATGACTTTAAAGTATTTTAAAAACCAATAAATATGGCTTATTGAGCCCAATAATAAATATGGCTTATTGAGCCCAAATGATAAATGATGACTATTTTCCCTAGAATACTGTGGATTGAAAATAAAAAGACAACCCTAACAAGAAGTCCTTGCCAATTCCAAGCACTATCTCAGAAAGGTGGTTCAGCTGGACTGGAGTATCTCTCGGTGAACTAGAGTGGATGAGTAGTACCACAAGCTTAAATACTGGGGGGATAGGGTTTTAAAATCACCAACTCCCTTTTTTCCTAACTCTGTTTTCACCAAAGCATAACCACCTACAAGTCTGGCTTCCTATGTAAACTTATTACCTACAGAAAAAAAGGATAAACTATTTTGGACTGTCTTGAGACTTTATTCTCACTGAACACTGAAATGCTGGATCCCATTTTATACCTACATCCATATTCGTGTAAACTTCATTAATAACTTTACCCCTTGAAAGACAAAGCTAACTATGAATGTGGCTCCACTTGAGTGCTGTGGGTCAAATCACATCCTTTTTAAAATGGGCAATATCTCACACAATTTTAAAAAAATCACTTTAATAACGCGGAATTAAAATTGTGCCCTAGTGAATTACGTTCAAAATGTTGATTACTGAATTTATTTATGACTATGTCTTTGGAGTATGAGCACCTCACAGAAATTCCCTTTTTCGGATTTCACTTAAACTTCTAAACTATTCCAAGGGAGCAATTCACACTCTAAAGAAATGGCCTTCATTGTTATAAGAATCTAAGTTTCTTCCAATCCAAGGAAGAGCTTAAAGAAGCAGGAGACTAAGGAGTGCCCATGGGATAACTAAAAACACAACAGTACTGAGATTGAAGAATACAGTTTCATGGAGTGAGTGGAGGATGGAATATGAAGAATCAATTTGAAAAGCCTATTTAAGGATTCTACGAAATGACTCCAAGTCAAACCTTATTACAAAATGGTCTTCAAATTCTAGTACACAACCAAATTGTGACTTAAATGGAATGCCAGTCCGGATCCTAATGTTACCAACCTATCATTCAAGTTAATAATGTTCAACTATGCCCTTCAAAGCCAACTATGCCTTTCGAAGTCACAGCCAAATAGAGGTAATAAACACCACAGGTAGAGAATTTTTACGCATTTTACAAAATTTCTAAATGTTAACCACTAAACTGAATACTTAACCATAATTTACAACTACATTAGATATATGTATTGAATATAGATCCCCTGTATCACATTTCATTACAATCTGTAAGGAAATAGAAAATGTACATTAGGAAAGCAAACGTAAATCTAGAACACACTAATCTACCTATACAACATTATTACTTCATTTGTATTTGTGGCTGCTACTCCAACAAATGGGTTTCATTAAGTCTTAAAATCTAGCCATTTTCCAAAAGAGAAAATAATAAATAATATGATCACCTCTTTTTTTAATGTATGAGCATTTCCAAGCACTAACAATGGACTTAGTATTATGAGAAAGACTAAGGCAGCTAAAATTTTCATTTTGGTGGCAAGAATCAAACTGAAACATTTTTAAAACTAATATGTAAACAACGCATGTAATGTTTCTTTTATATAAAATAATGGATTTAAAAAATTGTAAGAGTGTCCTATCTCAAACTATCCTTACCCTCTTTACCTAGCTTCTCTCTCAATGCACTAACCTTAATATTATAATTAAAGTATAAAAATGTATAACCATAACATCTGACAATCTGCCATAAAAGATGGAAGGCACGTCACAAGAACAAAACCTTGCCAATTCTTATTTCAACCAGAAAACTTCACGATTCAAAAAAAAGTTTTCTTCTTATCAAATATGTTAAACCCAAGAAGGAAGCCTTGAAAACCTTGTAAAATTTTATACTGGCTTGAGATGTCAGGCTTCCTATGTAACATATATATGTGTACATTAATTTGCTGAAGAAGGCCATATCTATTTAAAAAAAAAAAGACAAAGCACACCTCATGCGAAATCACTGGGGAGTGGGGGAAGTTTTCTACTGCCCTTCCAATATCTAAAAACATTATATCATATAACCAGCTCAAGAGAATCTAAAGAACTCTTCACTTTCTCATTTCCTCCAACTTTATAAGCTGAGTATTATTTTCTTAGTAATCTTTAGTTAGCAAAAATCAACCACTAAACAAATACCTATTTAAAAAATTTAATTATTTAAATGTTATAAAGACTTAAAATACATTCCCCTTTTTAAAAAGTCAAAACACCACCAATTTGGTTTAAAAATTAATCTTTGAATTTTGCACTTTTCAAAAACAACTTATTATATAGTGTCTTCTTAAGGCCATTACTAGACCGTGACATTAGTTTATGTTCTATAACTTTACATCTCAATAAGTTGACTGGAAAGGTGAACCTAAAGTAGCCAAACATTTTTAAGGTAATAAAATTTCAGAGTTAACTATATGAAATTGTTAATATTCAACCATTCCTGACTTAAACACTGGAAATTTCATATGGCTGAACTTTAAATAAATGCCTGAAGAGCTCAATGGAAAGCTCTCTCCTGGATCATTTTTGTTCTAAATTTATTACTAATGACCAAATCAAAGTCATCTTTCCGTTCTTCAAAGAGGAGGGGTTCCTAAAGCTGCAGAACAAAAGTTTTGAGTCTGGCATAAACCTGACAACACCCTACACATATAGCATGATATATTAAGGAATAACATTTAGGACAAAAACAAACTGGTATCAAGAAATGTTAAACTGAAATAATCTGTTTAAAGAGCCAGTTAAATTATACATTAGTGCTATACAAGTCAGTTATCATTATTGTTATTACACAGCATTTGTGATTAGGATTAAAAAAAAGTGGCTGATCACTTAAAAAATTAATATACTAATATACTATGTAATAAATTACCTAGAGAAAAATATCGGATTATATTAAAAACCTAAATACTCTTTAAAAAAAAGGCAAACCTGTAGAAATACTGAAATGAGTATCTTAGAAACAACACCCAAAAACAAAACAAACAAAAAAACAACAAAAAATAACAGCGGATGTGAATAAGGAAAAGTGTAACTTAATTACAAAAGTCACTGAACATTATTTTAATTGCCTGGGAGAAAACAATACATATGTAACAGATAAAAACTTATCTATAAAATGCAAAAATGTCCTACATCAAAAAACGACATGGACAAAAACAGAAAAACAGACAATTCACAGAACAAAAGGCTAACAGCCAATCAACTAATTTAAAAGATGCTCTCTATTTCTAGTGATGATCATGGAAATAAAGATTCAAAAAACTTCAGCTTCCTTCAATTAGGTTTATAAAACTTTATAGATTAATAACATTCAGCCAATCAATGAGGAAACAAACATCTTCATGTGTTAGCAAAATTATGAAGTAATAATTCAAACAGCATTTTTAGAGGACAAAATGGTACATTTTGGTACTATCAAAATTTCAAATATACATGCAGTTTGATTCAGCAATTGAATCATTTAAATCTATTATCAGAAGATGACATATTAATTCTGGCTATTGAGGGGTAATAAAAAATGTCAATAATTTCAATATCTTCTAATTATGATACATCTGTACTAAATATTATGAGGTGGTTAGAAAAAACAAGGTAATCTGTATGTTCTGACTTGAAAATGTCTATGATGTCCTAATTAACTAAAAACAAAAATCACAGATATATAATGTAGTCTCTATTTTGTAACAAAATACAAAGGAAGAAACGCTCAACTCTGGTAAATGGGATTTAGCCTGGGGTGGGCAACGAGCACACCTACACTGAGAGAAGGTTCACTTTTTACTTTATGTAATCCTGTATCATTTCATTTTTTTTATACTGAGCTTTATTACTTTGAATTATAAGGGGGAGGGCCTTTTGAAAGTTATTTTGTTCAAAATATAAAGCCTAACAACCATAATGCCTAAACATTTCAGGTCATATGGACAGATTCCTAACTACTGGTGGCCCCCCAAAAAAACAAAACAAACAAAAAACAATAAATCCATAGGTAGCAAAATTAATTTTAAGCTTCTTTCTTCTGTAAATTTTCAAATTTTTCAAAAGCAAAAAAAAATGACTTTTTAATTTCAGATGGTTCTCATAATTGGAAGGAGCAAATTTTAAGACTAAACCATAAAACATAAAGTGAAATAAAACACTCTGTAATCATCAATTTCCAAATGGGCCACAAAGATGGTCCAGGAACTAGACAAGACTTTCCTTGACTAAGATTGGAGAGAGCATACTGTTAATAGAAAGAACTACTCTCAGAATTGACCACCAGACATTTCTAATTCTAGAACATTTCCAAAACTAAGTCATTCCTTGCTTGACCTGACTCATCACCAGAACTGGAAAAAAAACTTCTAAAATAGAAACAAATTTTGAAAAATGAAAACAAGCTTTTATCCATCCTTAAGAAATATGTTGATCAGAAAAGGATATAATACTGAGAAAACCACTTTCACTGAAGTTAAAATTCCAAGTGAACATAGTACAATGGTAACCAGCAGCATCACTGCTATAATTCACAGCATCCACCAAAAACTCCTAACTTTACACTTCTTAATTTTCAACACTTTGCCACTTTGTTTCCCCCATGTCTTCCTATACCATGTGAGACATTTCCCTGAGGACTCCAATACATACACATACATACACATACACATACACACACACACACACACACACACACACACACACACATATCACTGAGATTAAAGTTACAGGTCTCCTTACACAAAAGATTTTAATACTCACTTTTGGTCGACTATAAAAGAAAAAGGTGAGCAAAGTGAAAGCTTTAATTTTAGAGAGCAGGCTCACGGTGCCCTGACACAAGTTATAACACATGCTTTTAGATTCAGCAAAAACAAAAAGACTGCACAGTAAACTTATAGCCAAATAATTAAAATCTAAGTAGAATTTTAAAATGGAAATAGTTCAGGTGGTCAGGGGTTAAGGCATTATAATTCTTTGGTTTCCTAATACAGTATCTGCAATTAATGGAAACTCAAAAGAAAATTTACCATAAAAAAATATGAAAAATAAAAGGTTTACTAAATGAGTTCATTTACCAAGTGCTCAGAACAGTGTCTGGCACATAGTACATACTGTTAGGTGTTTATGAACACCTTCAGATAGCATCTTCATCAGTAAAGATTCTCCTATGCCCCTTTCTTTCCCCTACTTGACTCTACATAAACTAGGTATAAATGAAATTTGAAAATCTCAATAGTGTGAAGCCAACTCCTTGTGAGAAATATATTTAGCATATGTAGACACCTTGGAAGAATTGTATCAATTTCTTGAAGATTGAAAATCAAATTTTCTATCTCCAATGAACTCATTACACCTGTGACAATCATTTTCAAGTTTCTTTTTACAGAGTAGCAGGCATATTAATCAACAATATTAACATATTGAAGTCAGACAGACATTCAAGATCTATCAAATGTGAAAAAGTAAGATATAAAGAAGCAGTATAATATGATCTTATTTTTATTTCTTAAAAGAAGGGAGGAAGAAGAGCCTGGGAATGATACCTAACCCAAGAATAGTGATTTTTATCCTTTTGTTTTTCTGTACTTTTAAAATTTTCCAGAATTTCTAGAATATTCAACAAGGCAGTATACTAATTACAATATTTCAAATTACATATGAAATATATTAATGATCACTATAATAAAGGTTAAGTATTTTACAAAGATACTGAGGAAAAAGCACAAGATAAATTTTAAATTAGCAAAAAAGAAAATAGCAACCAATGCCATATAATTGTCTGTGCCAGATTCCATGCAAAGCAATTCAAATGCATCATGATCCTTAACTCTCACACTATTTTATTATTTTCATTTTAGAGATTAACTTGGCCAAGGCCACAAAGCTAAAATAGTTAAGCACTGAGCCATGAATCCTAGTTCTGACTCCGAAACGTAAGCGTTGCTACATTACACAGCCATTACCAACAGAAAGAAAGAAAGGAATTAGATTTATTCTCCATCAGCTAGATTTTCCCACAAGAATATTTATTTAAAACAAAAAAAGACACACAAGAATATAAGCTTATAATACATACCTCTACTTCATCTCCTTCACTGATTTCTTTTTTTATATCAGGTGGTGGTGGTAATCTCACTTCATTAAATGGAACCTGACGTTCTGGCTGCCAACTGAAAGATTAGTAAAGAAAAGAACAATTTTAAAATATATTATTCTAATAGCCCCTAATATGGAAACTACATAGTCTATGCTAAGTGCTTTATGTTTTTCAAATTAGTCATTTAGCAGTCCCTAAAGAAAAACAATTTTTATATTTTTCCAAGTAATTAGTTTGTTGAGGGAGAACAGGTTTTGTATGATTCTTAATGAAATTTATAAATAATTAATATCATTAAAAATTACATTATTATCTGCCAAATTACTCATCCTAAGGGAACAGTACGTACATTATTCTGCAAATGAAATAGACTACACTCATAGTAATGACTTAGATTTGAAATAATATCCCATCTACACCACTGGCAAATTAGCAGCAGTAAGATCAACTTAATACAAACACACAACTATGTGACCTGTCAAAAGAACATAATTTCAGAGATTATAAAACAATACAAGCTACATAATTTTTTTAGTGTACATGTTTACAAAAATACAGAAAATTACTCAATTTTTGAATAGCTGAATTAAATGATTTGATTTTTTCACACAGAATTTAGCTTTTCTACAGTGAATGTATACACAATTAAAACCTAGAAAGGCTTAATCTTTGAAGCAAATATGTACCAACACTACACTACGAATTTCTTTATTGCTTAACGGACATTTTTTGTGTTTTATTTTATAAACTGAGTCGATGAGCAACTTAAAGTTTTAATAGGTCATTCATATGCCTAGGAAGTGTACCAGCACATAAAATGTTCCTACAGCTTCTACCTGCCAGTGGAGTAGCAAAACAACAGAAGACAAGATTTTTTGAGTGCTTTCTTTTCATCATTACTGTTTAAATGGCAGCTGCTAAGAGACAGAAATCACCACACTTGTTTCCACATGAAACAGCTGTTGGGCAAGTATCTTTTCAGATAGCTCCAGAAGCAGC
This sequence comes from Pteropus medius, assembly GCF_902729225.1. Lineage (NCBI taxonomy): Eukaryota > Metazoa > Chordata > Mammalia > Chiroptera > Pteropodidae > Pteropus > Pteropus medius. The sequence goes on from NW_024354875.1 coordinate 41,887,634, forward strand.
TTAAAAGTCAAAGTTGAACAGTTCTTTTCTGACCTTCAGTTATACAGTGTTCCTTTATAACTGAAGGTCAGAAAACCCAAGCCCAGCATACTGTCATTCACGTTTTTTGAACATTACACCTAGCCCATACAATATTTATAAAATTGACATTATTCCTTATTAATATCAAGCAACTGAAAGTGGCTTAATATTCATACTGACTACCAGCGGTCATTCAAAAAGCCTACATCATTTCAACATTCTGTTTTTTCGTAAGAATTAAGCATATTGTAATCCCATTTGTGCAGCCTATTTTTGCAAAAACTAGTTACTGATTCATGGTCACATGTGTTTTATCAAAGAAAAGAGTTATGAAAAGGGTGATGAACAAATTGTGGGCAGAAAAACAGGTAACGAGTTATCAAAATTAGAATTAACTGAACTCACAGGATGATCAAACCACTTAAACCCGACCCAAAAGCAAAATCATTTTCCACTATCAACAGGAATACTCAAAGCAAAAAGTTTAGGACTATCCATCTTTAAAATTAACATCCCTATCAGTAAAAAGTAACTTACTTGTTCTCGAAAACAACTGTGAGGGAGTCTTCATGAACATCTTTGATAAATCCCTGCAAAAAACAAAAACATTAAAAGTGTATCAGCATTCAATTAAATGTTAACTCTAAAAGGCGATATTAAAGATTCAAAGGTAATATGGGACACTGATAAGAACACAGAGTTTGGAATTGAGCAAATCTGAGTTTGATTTCCAGTTCCATCATTTGTAAAACATAAGACCTTGGAAGTAACTTAATCTCTTTGAACTTCAGTTTCACAGAGTATCATAACCTCACTTTCACACACTTACCTCAGAATTATGAAAAAATAAATATATATGCCTGAAACATCACAGGTATTAGTCAATACTCAACTGAGTGAAGCAGTATTTAGTACTGTGACTAACAGTTCAGGATCTAGGGTCAGGCTTCCAGGATTCATATTCCAGGTTCTATCACTTACATATTGAGCATAGTTTTAAAACTCTAATTCAATACAGTATCATACCTCATAGAATTTTGAGAATTAAAATAATTAATGTTTACCACAGTACTTGGCATGGAGAAAGAACTCAAATTTATTTCAAATATTAGCTATAAATATTAAATTATAGCTCAGCTTTAATAAAAGGCATGACATTTTAAATACTAATCTTGCCATTAACTTATTTTTCCTACAATATCTCTCCCTCCTTCACTTTAAAAAAATGGGCTATAAGTATATTGCCTCAAAACCATTTTGGAACGACTACAGATTCTCAATTTTAATCAGTAGTCATTTTCTAGCCTTGAAATTAATTTTGAAATTAGTCTTTTTATACTGTCTTCATTTAATTAATACAACCTAAAGAAACCATGATATGACATAATCAAAAAAAGGGCAAAGGACCTGGGTGTAGAACAACTGTTGTTCAAATCCCTGCTCCACCACTATGTAACTTTGGGCAAGCAGTCCTTCCTTGACTACAACTGACATTAAATGATGTTTTATATTTATGTTAATCAGAACTGCAAATTTCTCAATCCTAGTCAAATGCTACATGCACACTTGTTAACACTAGGTAGCTAGTAAATACTTTCCTAAACATCTTTATCATACTGGACTCCATAATGTGCACTAAAAACTATCAAAAATAAACACAAACTCCTGCAGTACCTGATAAAACATAACAGAAAATGAACACATCTGTTCGCCTCATCTCCCTCCCAGAAGTCCATTAAGTAATACTAAAGGGATTTTAAGGCATAAATCTCTAATAAAAGACAACAAAAAGAAAAACTTGCAACAAAACTTGAGAAATTTACAAAGTAGATGGAAGAGGAGTAACAAAAAAGCAACTACTACTACTATTTAAATACTACGGCTTAGATATTATTCTAAGCAAATTAGCAAACCAAAGACTATGAAACAAATTCACAGCAGAAAAACCTTAAAGCAAGATCAGCACTAACACCACAGAAAAATCTTTGGAACTTGGAGAGGAAAGGATAACGGATGGAGCTAAAAATAAAATCATTTTATTTTATTTAGGACATTTCAATAAAAACATCCTCATGTGAGGCCTAAAATGCAGGATACAGCAGGTCCTCGAATAACAAATAATGTTGCCTCTCTATAATGTTGAGGAGGATAAAAAAAATCAATTCCTGTCCAGGGCCAATCCTGTGTGGCATTTGCATGTTCTCCCCATGTCTGTGTGAGTTTTCTCTGGGGACTCGGGTTTCCTCCCACATCCCAAAGATGTGCCCGTGAAGCAAACTGGCATGTCTCAACTGTCTGACTGGGTGTTGAGAGTGGGTGTATGTGATTGTGCCCTGCTATGGAAGAGTGTCCTGTCCAGAGTTGGTTCCCATGTTGCACCCTGCCTGAGCTGCAGGGATAGGTTCCGGTCCCTGCTCCCCTTCCCCCACACCCCTGAAGTAGAAGAAGAGGGTTGGAAAATACTTATTCTCACTCATTTCTATTAATCTTTCTTAAATGTCTGTAAGCTCATTTATTTCAATGTTTAATATGAGAAGTGTTTTGAGTCATTTAGAAATTTGGTGACATTTTTGTGATCAGAAATGTGCTTTCGGAACTTAACTCATTTATATATCAATTAGCCTATTGTAAAACTAGTTTTATTATATGTCATTTGCTTAAAGCTGCAGTTTCCCAGAACCCATTTGATGACATTAAGTGAGAAAGTACTGTACCTTCCTTTCAAAAGTGCTACAGTAGCTCCTTTCTTGCAACTGCAGTGACATTTTTTATTTCCCTTTCTCCTCCCATAGCTAAAATTTAAGAGCTGCCACTCTAGTTCAAGTTCTATCTCACCATGTCATAATCATGACTTCCTGGTCTATTTCTCTATTTCTAGTTCATACACACATCCACTTTCAGCAATCACTTTTGGTCAGCACTTCCATAATTGTTACCAGTACATCTATCTCTATTATACCTTTGCCGTTTCTAAGGAACATTTCAGAAACTAAGAATTTTCAAGTCTATGAATATTAGAGTAAAACATCTTATCGTCAGAGGTCAATCATACTTTCAACTTTCAATAATGTTTTCTAGTCCTTCACAATTTTCAAAGTTTGGAATGTTTTGTTAATCCTTTTTATTTCTGTATAATTTATATAGCGGATTAGCTCAAATCAAAACTCTAAAGTCACTAGGAAATTCCAGTCATCGTTATAATAAAAACTTTCTTTTCTAAAAAAAATCAGTGCTTATTCTTCTCCCCACCCCATCCTCACTTTACTTTCACCACCACATCAATATCAGCTTTGTCTGGGTGCACATTTTCCACAACCTTTAAGAAAAATACAGCTCTGGCCATCTACTCTTATTGCTAATATCCTCCAGGCTTAAGATTAAACGGATTAAGGACTTAACAACCAGTTCTTAAAATACGTTTGGACTGTAGTGAAAAATCAGAAAATATTTTCCAATCTCCAAACTCTAGGTTCTAAGAATAAGGTACTTCTAGTGGCCAATCTCTATTAAATTGTGTCCATTTTATGCAGGACACTATCAATACTTTTCAAGATATTTTTGTACTCTCCAAATCACCAGAGTGGTGGGTCCCTTTATACTTAAGGCCCAAAATGGCAGGGTTGGGTCTTGTGCAAAATCTTTGAGTTGGGGACACCAAATAACAATGGGGAGCTTTATGACTTCAAGTCTCCATAACTCTGTCCTCCTAGTGTTAGTCCAACCTTTAGGGATTTTGTCTCTTTTACTCATCTGGCCTAGGAACGATATTTCTCAGAATAAAACTTTTCACATTTCTTTTTTCTTCTTCCCATACATATAGATATGAAAGATTCCAAGGCATCTTTATAAAATGGTCCCTTAATTTGTTCACTCATAGTCTGATATGTTTACATTTGATTCTCTTAACTTAAAATAACCACCAGTAGTAACAAGACAGTGTAACACACTTGAAATATTATCAAAATATCTTAGAATATGCTTCCTGACAAAATCACAGAACATAGTATAGTAAAAACCCAGGAATGCCATAAATTATGTCTAAATTGGGGGTAAGGGAGGGGATAAAGGAAACAGCAGGAATCCCTAAGCAGTGGAAGCACTATTTTAAGAACTGGTAATTAAGCTTAAAATAAAAACTTTTAAAAACAATTCAAAAATTCAGTAATTAATTAGTTGCCTGTATAAAAACAATAAGCAGCTGAAAATAAAAGATTCTACTAACAGCAGCATTAAAAAAATAAAACCCTAGTAATGCCCTCAACAACAAAAAATGTGCAGAACCTATATGCACAAATCTTTAAAACTTGACTAATGAAATAAAATATTTAGAAAAATGTAAAGCACATCACATTCTTAGATAAGAGTTCTTGATATTGTGAAATTTTCAGTATATCCCTAAATTGGTTCCCACATTTCTGCTGGGAGGAAAGGGGTTACTCTTAATAAAATTACACCAAAGTCTATCTAAAACAAGCACTGAAAAAGGAAAGTTTTGAATGGGAGTAGGGAATAACTAGAATACACTATCCCTTACCAAATAGTAAAAACTTATTTTAAAGCTACAGTAATCATTTAAAAAGACATTTTATAGGAAGAGATAGATTCCCAAAATAAGACTAAATCATTTAGGAAATTATAAATAGAGGGATAAATGGATTATTTTTAAACAGTACTGGGACATTTAGATAATTGAGGAAAATGAAAATGGATTTCTTCAAAAAAATTCATGAATGACTGAAACTTTAAAAAAATAAAGATTGTAAGTGGAAGCACAAGTAAAATATTTATAAGGCCTCTGTAATAAAAACAAAAAACAAAAAACAAAAAACCCAAAAGCCACAAAACAAAGTTTCATAAACTTATGCTACCTAAAAACTCAAATATGATAAGCAAAACAGAACCACATACAAAGAAAGGGTGAAACACAGTTAAATTCCCAATTTATAATATATAATAATTTATAATATTCTCAGGTGAGTTAGTAAGGTAGTTGAACAAGCTGATAAGGAAAAAAAAGAATCAGTATAAACTACATGAATGGGTAATTCACAAAAAAATAAGTGTAATTTTAATAATATATGTCTTCATTAAAACTTTAAACATTTACTACAATTTGTTTTGAACTGTGCTTTCCCCCTCCCATTTTACATCTTGTAGATCCTTATCAGAATATAAAGATAAACTTCATTTTTTAGTGTTTGGCAATTTTGAGATGAAAGATAAATGGCCTATGGAAAGAACAAAGTACACAAAGATAATATTTACAAAAATATATTTTTGAAGTTACAGAACACTACGGCTGAAAAACACATGTTTTCAACTTAATTATAGTAGTCATGGGGAGAAAAAATCCTACTGGTTAAACAAGAAACATAGTATGAATATATTCCTGGAATTCAAAGATATACAACCCCAAAGTTAACTCCCTAGGTTATTATAAGTATTGAATTTAAAGCCTCATCTTCTGTCTAGAGCTCTTTTCATTATATCATGAATCAGGTGATAAAATGCTTTTGCTAACGTGTAGTTTTAAACCCCGTAAGGTTAAATCTGGTAGCAATACTAATTTGGAATTTATAAATAGAGGGATAAATGGCACCTTTCCTAAAAAGCCTATTTAAAGCAAAATTCCAGAACAAAACATCAAAATCTAGTTCACAACTGGAAAGGCAACTATCTTGTCCAAAACATAAACTCAAGTTAAAATAAAAATTTTAATGTTTAAAGTACTGATCCATCTATTAGAGGTTTTGCTTAAGCTATGGCTTATAGTATCTATAAAGATACATGAATTCCTTAGAGAATATTCCCACTAAATTCATTAAAAACATACTGTCCTAGTCTAGAAAATTTCCTTTGACTGCAAAGTATCATTTGAAATTCACCTATTACTTTATATTTTTCAAAAATCCACCAATGACTTCCTACAACTGCAATTTCATTACAAGTCTAAGTTTACATTCCTTCCTTATAAAGGGGAAACAGAAACTTAAAAACCTTAGTACTCAGCAAAGTGCTAACAGAAACTAGACAGCCTGAAACCTCAACTAAAGTAAGGTTTGGAATGGAAAGACTAGATCCAAAACCATGAGATTTATATCCTAAAGGGATAACTCTTAAATTTTGAAATCCCTCTTAGAAGAGTTTGCTGGTTGCCAATAAACTGAGCAAGAAACAGTACTCTTTTCCTAAGTGGACGGTAGGTTTTAAAGACTCTATCTAATCTCAAGTGGAAAAAGCAAGGGTTCCATCAGGAATCAAACCTCTGGTTCACATTTATTCTCTTAAGCAAGCAAAAAATTCTCACACTCACATTATGCCTCCTTCAAACTTGATCAAGTATTCCCATATAATTTAAGATTCACTCCAGCCTTAATATTTCTATCAATTCTTAAAGTCTTTGTCAGGATCACTAGTATAAAATTTAGAGATTTTATTTTTCCATTTATTTGGCATTACAGTGAAATAACTAGTTTTTTTTCCTGTTTAAAGGAAAACTTTTTCCTTTTCACAAAAGTGATGCATTCTTGCTGTCAAAAGAAATAACTACATTTTTGATACTTTCTCCAATGTGTTAAAATATTACAGCTGATGGCTTAATTGCTGAAGCAAACCTGTGATGAAATACTGCAGTCTAAAAATAAACTGATTTGAATTCTTTCTATATAAAGGCATTCGACTCAAGTTTGTTCCATCCTATAGGGCCTATCCTCTGACTGGGTTAAGTTTCCATTTTCCTCAACTACATCAGGTAAAGTTTACTGCTGAGGATAAATGTGATTACAAAAAGAATCAATGAGAAAGATTAAGTTAACAGCATTTATGTAAAATTCACCTTAGGTTTTTGCTTTTCAAGAACTGCCATAATGGATCTGATTATCACTTGTTACCCTTTGATCAATTATCAGTTTATTTTCTGATTCATTCTCTGGCCCCAGCCTACCTTCCCAGCCCATCAATTCTAACTTAACATCTCTGAAATCAAGATGCTTCTTATAATTGATGGCATCTCAGACCAGCTAATAGCCATATGGCAGCCAGGATATAAACATCACTGTTTAAGCATACTCAAACCTGGTTTGCTTGCAATTTTCTGTGACATATGACTGTAACCCTTAGACATTTATTTTATTCAGCAAATCAATGAAGGACCATTTTAGGAAGGACTGCGGTTTCATACCAGAAGGTTGTTCTGTTGACACCTTCTGATAAAATAAAAAAACGCCACCATCGAAATTTGCAGAGCAGGAGAAAATTCTCGGAAGAAAATCCTGGAGATAAGAGGAGAGCACTTTAAAAAATAGGCTTAAAACAGCCAAGATAGTGTGAGAAGAAACACAATCACCTGAATTTGAAGATGTCTTAACCAATTTAAATTTTGTTGGTTTAAATTTAAATGCTTGTATTTTCCATTTTATGTGTGCAAGTGTTTAAAGATGATCTTTCAGTAAGTATGTAACAAGAATTCTAAAAGAAAACCACCACTCATAGATTAATTGGCAACATTTCTTAAGTGACTCTTAAAATGGATTATCATTTTCGATACAATGAAATTGTATGGATCTTCCACTAACATCCCAAATCTATGGAAAAATAACCTACTCCATGAAATCTAAACCCAACTTCCAAATACAGAGACATCTCCACCTATGGCTGACTTTCACACCTCAAATCAACATGACAACAGTCAGAATTATCTGTTGTCCTACTCTGCACTCTAACACGTGATCCAATTTACAGAATTAAAAAGAGAAAACTGAAAACAGAAAAGTGTGTCTTAAACAGGGTTCTAAAAGAATACAATCCAATCATTAAGACATTTTGTGTAATGAATTAACTTCTCTAGAATGCATCTAGAATGGTACTAGCTATGCACCATACTTGCGACATTATGAAAAAAATTGTATTTTATAATGCATGACATACTCTATTATGTTGAAGAAACTAACTTAAGGGACTCCCAGATGCAAGTGATCATCACAACCTAAGCAAATATACATACATACATACACACACACACACACACACACACACACACACACACACACACACACACACACACATTCATTCTAAATCTGCAAACTGCAGAAGCAGAAGCTTCTTAAACTAAACTAAGGTATACCCAGGCACTCAAAGGTGTGCCAGAAGTACTGAAAGCTATTCTTCCCCTCCCAAAAATACCATGTTAAGTCTTCCTGGAGCATTTGTGTTTGGTAATTTAAATAATTTATAATAAAACATTTTATGTTGCTGAACAATGTATACAGCTAACAAATATAAAAAGAACATCTTATCAGAGAAAGGAAAAAAATTCTCATTTACTGAAAACACTATAGTATAGTGGCATTTCACTATTAAGATTGATCTCAGATCCACTACCATGTGGTTAGGTAAAACAAGAGAAGGCCCAGGGCAGTAAGGTAAGGAAAATAAAACTCCTAAAGGCTTCATTTGCCCAAAAGCAAGTCACGATGTTCCCCTTCAGGGATTCTATGGTCTTCCTACAGCACCCCAGAGACTTTCTCGAGCAATCCTCAGGAAGTTCTATCAACCCCGAATGGGACCCAGCTTTCTTGGATGCTGGACAGCCTCCTCCCATCTCAATCCTAGAACTGAGAAAGATTTGGCTAAAGAAAGCAAGTATCTAATCCCTGCAGATGCCAAAAGGAAAAAAATGACAAAATCTTTAAAACAGAGGTTTATTATTTAAAACATGGTGCTAGCACGACTGCCTATGAATATTAAAAAATAAATCTTGATGTAATGAATATAAATTAATAAAACACTACAAAAAATTCTAAGAAATTATATGTATCATCTGAACACAGGCTACCTTAACCAAAGTTGGAAATCCTGAAGCCTTAACAGGGAAAAAAATAGTTCAGTACATAAAAAAAATAAAACATCTCTATGGTGAGGGATACTGGAAAGTCAACAGATAATAGATGTGGAGGCGGCACTCACAATAAATGACTTTTGAGATCTCAAAAAGTGACAAAGGATATCCCAATAGGAAAATGGGCAAACGACAGGCAATTTAAGGGAAAGTAAATCCAAATGGCCAACAAACATTAAAATTCATAAGTGGGGACCTTTACAAATCAAAGTTCCAATGAGATAACCCTTTATATCGAACTGACAAGATTATAAAACCCGTTTCTGGCAAGGATATAAAGATATTCATCAATGAAAAAATAGGAAGTGTTAAGCCTTTTGAAAAGTATTCTGATAACATTAGAGTTAAAAAAAAAGTTCTCTTCCACCAACAATCTATACCACTCTTTCAAACATATCCAACGAACTGAGAACAAAGTGTCTATTAACTAGGGAATGGCTGGATTTCACAGTAATTCTTACCCTGACATATTATGTAACCATTGAAAAACTAAGTACACTCCAAGTGAAAATAGCCAAGATGTAGATTATCTTATTTTTATAGAGCAGTATGGAAAAAAACCTACATATTTATCTGAATGTGTATCTATGTGCCATTCTGAGTATGCATACTTGGCTATAAATGAATTTACCTAAAAGAGAAGTGGGAAAAGAGATCAAGGGGTGAAGGGAAGCAAGTTTGCATAAATGTTTTTTAAAGAGTTGAGATAGAGCTTAAACACTGTCCATACAGCACATATATACATCACCACTTCCCACATCTTTTAATTTTTCCATCTCTAAGAATCACAAATCAACATTCTAAGTAATGAACTTGTTTGATGTTTACAACGCTCTAAAAGATCTGAGTTGTAATTTGATTCCAATAACAAGCACATTCAAGACAGCTACTGCAATCAAAAAATGTCTTAACTTCAAATACTTTTTTTGAAGTTCTACATAACTAAATTTACCAAAAATTATTTTAAGTCAATAAACACGTGTTCTATAAACAGTCTGCAAATTTGCTAATAACCTTACACATTAAAGAAATTATTGCATCATTACGGAATAAGTTCTATTAAGCAAAAAAGTTATTCAAGGCAAACTTCCAGCATTCATTAGCATTTAACTGTTCTGAATAAAAGAAAATGAGGATCTGAGAATTTCAATAAGAATAAGAATAATGCTTACGTACTAGTAATGTTCCTGGCTTGTTAATTACACAAGTTTAGACTCTCCAACAGTTCTCCATGAAATGGGATGATTTAATGATTTCAAATGGCCATTTAAAACTACTGTGACTTTCCTGTCGCGGAGTTTCCTGTCTCTACTGTTCTCTTTCCACATGCATAAAGTTCTGTGACAATATTTCAACTTGACCAGAATATATAGCCCCTAAGAAAAAATTCAAGTTGTTTGCATCGAAATCAAAAAAGATGTAGTTTTGTATACATGCGGTTATACGAAGATTAACAATAAATCAAGAAGTGTCCAAAAGCCAAGAATGGCTGATTCATTTGTTCAGTATGTACTGAAGGCCTACTATGTACGAAGTACAGGCATCAGGTCACTGGAAAACTTAAAACTTGAAAATAACCCAAAAAACTACGAAAGTAAAAAGTTATAAAATGGGAAGAAAAGTTTTCATGATTCATTATCCTGAAGAAATCTTGACAGAGGAAGGCATGTTCCTTTGCGAACAGTATTTATAAACTCCATCAATTATTACTAGGAGACTTCTACTCATCCCAAGAAAACTAAGCAAAAAATGCTGAGGACAGAGTATAAAAGACAAGCTAAAACAACTAATATTTAACTGAGATTTAATGTTGGTTCAATTTTGCCATGACTTTTAGCCTCTTCAATGTAAGGACAAATAAAGGGATTGTTATACTTGTAAATACATATGTTTAGAATAAAGCATTGCTTTTGTTTGGCCTGTTTTTATGAAGAGTTGGTCCAAGAAAATTTAACCATCAAAACAGCGTTTCTTAACTATTTGCTAAACATATGCCTAAGAACCTTCTAAAGCCATTTGATACTCAAAAATACTACCGGGCATGGGAAATACAGTCAAAATACTGCAATAACTATGTATGGTGTCAGATGGGCGATTACTTAAGGGGGTGACCACTTTGTAAGGTAGTAATCACTATGTTGTACACCTAACACTAAAAATATTGTAAAACTGTAATTGAAAAATAAATGTGAAAGAAAAAAGTCCCGGCATGCTCAAAAAAAGGCTACATGGCAAGATTACCAAGAAGTGCCGCATCATAAGAAAATGTGAAGACAGTTTCATATATATGCATGCATAAAGTATTTCTAGTATTTCCCAAATACCTTACATAATCAATGCAAAGCTAACAACTGAGAATGATATAAATGAACAGTATGGGTAGTTTTACCCAGCATAAATTATATTTTGAGCCACATATCTAGTTTTAAAATTTCTGGCAGCCATGTTAAAATAAGTGGAAAAAAAAAAAGGTAGAATTTTAATAATAATTTTACTTAATCCAATATATCCAAGATACGATTTCAACATGTAATCTGTATTTTTAAATTATGTACATTCTTTTTTTTCATACTAAGTCTTTCAAACCCAGTATGCATTTTATAATGAAAGCACATCTCAACTCAGACTAGCTCATTTCAGCCTTATGGCTAGTGACTACCATACTGGAAAGAATAGATTTTATAAAGTGAAGACATAAATCATTTCTCCAAGAATCCTCCCAATTCAGTCCTCTTGACTTCCATGGTATTAATTACTAGTAATCAGTAATTAATAATTGATAAGCTATATATTCGTATTTCAAAAAAAAAACCACACTATAATGGTTAGAGATCAGAAAAATCAGACTAAATATTGAAACAGCCTTTTATTTTACAAACCTAGATTATTCAACCTCACTTTACTCAATTAATGGTAACACTATCTCCCCATCATCGTGATTGAGGACTAAATGAAATAAATTCATGTAAAGTACCTGCACCGTCTGATAGTCTGGATGCTATAGATTGGCTGTTATTGTTGTTAGAGCTAGATGGGATCTTAATGAACTAACAGAACCTAGCAGATTCCACCAGCTGATAAATCATTAAAACTGTCTCATATTGTAAATGAAAACTCCAAGGTGTCTCAACTAGCTAATACAAGAATTAGGGATCAGTTATGGAAGGTACAGTTTTCTTCCCACTACCAAAAAATAAAAAACAAGTCTGCTACATCCTTAACATTGTGGTAGAGAACTCAATTCTAAAGTTATTATCCGGTCAAGTGTCTGCCCTGTCTTCCTAACTAAAGCGTAAGCGCCCTACCCTAAAATTTCCTTTGAAGAACTTAATACTATGCTAACCTAGGCAATTGGAAATGCGAAGCCCTAGAGTTAAATCTCACTTCAGCTACAGTATATTCTTGTCCAAGTTAATCATCAGCAGTTTCCTAATATGAAAATTGGGGATAAAACCGCATACACTTCATGGAGTCCTTGAGAGAACAAAATCAAGAAATACATGTATAAGAGTCATGGAATATCTAGTAAACAATAAGCAGTCATAGAAAACTGTTCTCTCACAGAAAGCACGCAAATATACGATGATGTAGAAAATACGCAGGTGCATTAAAGTAAAAACATGGAAAAATGTGTTTTCTCTAAGTATACAAAAGCCAAGGCCTTGACAGCATATCTCCAGATAGATAAGATTTTTAATTTGTTTTCAGATTTGTCATAGTTGTGTACTGTTCTTGTAATACAAAGAAAAATTACAGGAAAAGTAATTTTTTTAATTGTTAAAGTGGCCTTTTCATTTAGTTAAATCTTAGTTTTTACATTTTTATAAAAATTTCATTTTAAAATATACAACTAAAAATTATCTTTAAATACCTGTATGTTTTTAACTGCCCCTAATATTATTAAGACAGCCACCATCTTTTCCTCAATTACTAATTTCCACAAAAAAAATCAAATGAATCAATACCAACTGAAAACTAAGTACACCCTGAGAACACAACTCCATAAGTCATCATGGGTGATAATAAAGCGGCATTGATCTAATTACTCTCAAATTTCATTTTAATATTAAACTGAGCTAAAGTAATAAGGAAATTTTGGAAATATTCTATTTTAAATTTTGTTTGATAGTCAATTACAGCCAAAAAAAAAAATCACACAGATCTAAAGTTAATTCTATCTTCTATAGAAAAGGCCCAATACGTCATTTGACCAACTTACAGATTACATATTTCCTTGGAACACCACAGAAACTTCTCTACATGAGCCAGAAATTGAGTGACTTACTTTCAATGTGCATTTAAAATTATATTCTACCCATGGCTATGCAAATTGCGACATTATTACAAAGCTTAATATCATACACAGTTAAAAAGCATCTCAATGACACCAAATGAGCACAAGGTTTTTGGGGGAGAGTAAAAAAAATGTTCTAAGACTGTGGTAATGGTTACACAACTCTAAATACTCTTTAAACAATCATAGAATGTAAATTCTATCTCACAGCTTAAAAGAAAGTTATCTTATATGGCTAGTAGTATAAACGCTAAAATGCCATGCTCCGGGTAGAAAAGGCTATAAAAACAAATATTTATACAAAAATTATAACCCCTATTAAATGTTTAATTAACATATCTCCAATTCATTTCAATCCATAGTTATAGGACTGCAAAGAACAACATATCAAATTTTTACCTCTTTAACAACTATAGATCCACTGTTAAGTTAAAAAAAAAAAAAAGATGCAAAACGCACTATCATTTGTGTAAATATTTTCTAGGGAAAAAAAGACTACCTAATTTTAGGTCAAATCTTTAGCTTTTCACCAGTTTCAATTAATTTGTGGAATGAAGTTTCAGTTCCACTAGGAAATCTTTAATCAATCTCTACAGAGCACTGCCTCAGGCATGATACTATCTAATCCCATGACTTTGAAATTCTTCACTAGCAACTCATATTTACAGCCAAAAGCATGTATGTGTCTGTGTATTAAAGGGGAAAAAGGAGAAAAGGAGGAGGAAAATCAAAATCACCTGTACAATGAAAACACAACTGAAAGAAAAAATATACCAAAATGTTAACAGCTGTTATCAAGGCAATTTCTGATAATTTCCAAAATTCCCTCACTAACCCTGTATTATTCAAATTAAAAAACTTAAAATTGTGGCTATATTAAATGAAAGAAGCCCAAATCAAAACACTATAAGGTATACAATTCTACATGTAGGACATTCTGAAAAATGCAAAATTACAGGGACAAAAAACACACTATGGTCTGGGGGTGAGGAGACTGACTACTAAGAGGCAGGAGGAAAATTCTGGAGATAATGGAACACCATTCTTCATCGTGTTGGTGGTGGTTACACAACTGTTAGCATTTACCAAAGCTCATATAATTGTCCATTAAAAGGTTAATGTTACTATATGAAAATCTCAAGTCACATAGTTAAAATTAAATTGCTTGTGCATTAAGCCAATTTTTTTCCAACTGAGAAGTTTCATGAGATAAAAAATATTGGAGACCACTAAACTATTTCAAACTTCTCATTTTACACAAAAGAAAAGTGAACCAGGAAGATCTGTTCAGGGTCCATTGCTAGATAATGGTAAACTGAAGTACAGACCTAGAATTCTCACTTAACTTCAAACCTGGGATTCCTCCACTTCACCATTCTTCCAGAGTTCTGAAGACCAGTTTCCACAAAGTACATGTACTAGTCGATTATAGTAGGATAAAAAATTCCAAGCGTTCAAATGCAATTATCCTAGTACACACAAATGTGGCTAGGGATGCTTCAGAACCTTTGTCAAGTCACCTTACTTTGTTAAGTAACAATGAGTAATGGAGTCAAAATCTAAGTTAAAACCAGGCAGATTTTAAAGTATGGATAGAGATAACAAATGTATGGATAGAGATCAATAAATAGAGTTCCGAAATGGAAACATTAGATCTACTGTGATTTGACTTAACAAAATACTCAGAAACCGAAGACTGTAAAGTCCTTACTAAACTTTCGATGATCTTAAATAATGAAATCTTATTAAAGAGAAATGCAGAACATCTTGTAGAGCAATCAACATGAATTACATAGCTAAAAAGAAACGGTACTCCATCTATCACCCACATGCTGCAAAAGACAAAATAATTTTCTAATTTTCGATATGACCAAAGAAAAAAATACATGCCTCCATTACACAAGAAATATAAAGCCAAATAGTGTTGATACAAAAGTGATGAACCTTATTTATCCCTTGATAGGAAAAGTATGGCAAGACCATCTTTTGTGCGTTGTGCCACAACTCTATCTGCAGTCGAAAACCACTAGGTTTCAATAAGAACAAAAGTAAATAAAATACCTACTCGAATTTTACTTAGGTTATTTGACACCACATTTTAAACGTGACTGCCAATGTAGTCACCCATTAAGACACCTTTCTACAAGCCACAGTTTTCACTTTGTTGACCACCAAAGGAGAGTTAAACTTGTATAAAGCTTAAGGAGATCCTTTTAGATGCCAACTGTGATTTCTTACTATGCTATTACCACGTGACAATTAAAATCCACACAGCTAATCCGTAAACTAGTAAACTAATCAGAAAATAGGAAATTGCGACCACCAAATAAATTAACATCTCGTGGGATAAAAGGTACGCTGAAATGAAACCCAGTGAGGATACATTCTGCATACGCACAATACTCCTGTATTAGAAGGCGGCTCCTTCATAAAAATAGCCAGGACTCAAAACATTTGAGATGCTGGCTTAGTGAGATTGACTGACAGACAACAGCTGGGGAGATTTTGTATTGATCTTGTAACATCCTGGCATACTTTGGGAGAAAGAGAGAATCGGAAGAGACCGTTACAATGGGCAAAACAAAACTGCAAGGATTTCATTTTCAGTTTTGTGACCCCCTACACTGGAAGCCCCTACTAAATTCCTGTACTCTCTAATTCCTCTTCCGTTTTCCAACCCCGATCCCACAGTAATGAATCTCCTTCCTCCCGATGGAAACAAAAAAACCTCGTGGGGAAAAAGAAAACAAAAATCAATACCTTCTTCCAAAAACACTGGGTAACTAATATAAAGAAACTAGTCACCTCCTACCTGTCTCCCTAATCCATTTCGCATTTTAAATCTTACTTTTAAAGCCTAGAACTCTCGCCTTTTCTTCCGTAATAGAGGGGCTCAGGCGCCGCCCAATTTCCCAGGCCGCAAAGATTTTAACCCGCCACATTTCAAGGTTTTCTAGTTTTCTATCTTCTGTCCTCATCCTCAATCCAGCACCCGCTTCTTCGGACACTAAAGTTTATTAGCCCAAAACGCTAGTACAAAGGTGAATTCCTAGGATTCCGCGACGCGCCCCCCCCCCCACCAAGGTAGTGGGGAGGGGTCGGAGCTGCGGGCCGAGGCGCTCCCGCTCGGTCGAGTCCGAGGGGCGGGGGAGCGGCTATGACCACACAATCCCACCACCTCCTTTCACGACTCCCCCACCTCCGGGCGCTCAGGCCTGCTCCCAGGGAGCTCCCCGCTGCCCAGTAGCAACTCGGCTTCTCCTCACCGGCCCGCCAAGGACCGCACCAGCATCCAAGGAGATGATTTATAAGTAGGAAAATGCAAAAAGTATCCAACGTGTTGTTCCAAAACATAACGGAGCCCGGGCCCCCAAGACCGTTAAACCGCGGGTAGAGGGGGGAGAAGCGAGGAACTCAGAGGCCTAGGGCTTTGGCCTAGCCGCCCTTTTCGATCCCAAACCTCACACTCCGTGACCACCAGCCCTCTCTCAACCCTGCCCCAACCCCCAGAAGACCCGACAAGCAGCAAAAAGGTCAGTACCTTGTAGAAAGCCCCGTTGGAGCCGCGAACCTCCACCGTCAGCTCCGCCATGTTGGAACCGCAAAGGCCGCTGGGAAGAGATTCTAGAAACTTTCCAACCAGAGGGGAGGAGGGGGAGGGGCATGAAGGAGGCGGGGGGAGGGGCGGGGAAACCCGAGCAGGGACTGGTATCCCCCGCCCCGCACCCTTAGGGTCTCCACGCGCTGCTCCGACTCTCCCAGTGGGATCCCTCCGCTCCTTACATCACTGGCCCTGGGCTCCGCCCGCCGCCGCCGACGCCTGGCTCGCCTCCCGAAACAATCGCGGGAGCTTTGCTGACCCGCCCCTACGTCCCCGCCCCCGCCCCCCTCCCCACGGGCGCCCGCAGCTTGCCCGCTCCGGCCGGTCGGTGCCTCCAGCCGCCCCGGAATGAACTGCGTGGAAGCCGCCCGCCCCACGAATGTGCATTCCGGTGCTCTTGGATATCCTGCCCTTAAACTTCTTGAAGTGCTGGTATCCCTAGAGTAGCTTCCTCTACTCTTTGGGGGCTCCAATTGCCCACTGACGCAACATTTTGAGGGGATAAGGGAGCCTAAAAATGAAGATACTATGTGCTTCAAATTCTTTCGCCTAGCTTTCTTTTTTTAATTGGTGGCCTTTTTTGACTCAGTTTCCACATTTCCGCACCTCCTTACACAGCTCAGCTGAAAGTTCACACCTGTTAGCATATTAGCCGTTTAAAACTATTTTCAGTTCAACTTAGATGTGTTCACAGTCTACAGCGGAATTTAGGTGAATACACCTTGTTAGCAGTAGTCAGGGAAAGTTTTAATTGAAGGGGAGACCACGTTTTCTTCGGCTGCGACGCTTGCGAACTTCCACAAATAAGATCAAAGCAGAATAAATTTATGACTTGTCTTCTAGAATCTACATCAATACCGTAAGCATTATGATGGAGATACTTTGAATATTTTAACAATACTAAAGCTCTTTCCCAAAGCAAGGCCTTTAGAAAAAAATACTAGGGGGGAGAGAGAAAGAGAGAGAGAGAGAGAGAGAGAGAGAGAGAGAGAGAGAGAGTGTGTGTGTGTGTGTGTGTGTGTGTGTGTGTGTGTTTTATATTACCATTGTGGCAGAAAAACTATAAAGGGATGCTTTGCTGGCACTAAATGCTCAAAGAAATGCCCACTGGCGCAGCCTTTTTTGAGAAAGGTTGGGGGAAGAGGATCCTAAAAAAATGTACATAGCATTTGATCAGCACTTTTAAAGCTCCAAAAGGTAATGGTGGCTGCAAAAGTGCTCAATATTGTATTGCTGTATACAGTGTCCTTTTAAAAACGTTGATCATGGTGAGGAAAACTAAATATCCATCAATGAATAATAGCCACCATTTATCAAAGGCTACATTTATCTAACACTTTACATATGTCTTCCTATTAAGCTCCTTCAGAATTATAATGCCCTAGTTTGCTTTTGTCGCCCAATAGCCTTATTGAGATATAATTAACGACCATACAATTCATTCATTTAAACGGTACAATTCAGTAGTAGAGATTTGTGCAATCAATTTTAGAACATTTTCATCGCTCCCAAAAGAATCCCTGTACCTGTTAGCAGTCATTCCCCATTTCACACCAACCCTCCAGGCCCTAAACCAGCCGTCTGCAACCTTTTTGGCACTAGATCCCAGTGCTCCTATGAGAATCTAATGCCTTATAATCTGAGGTGGAGCTGAGGCGGTGATACTAGTGCTGGGGAGCAGCGGTAAGTACATATGAAGCTTTGCCTGCTGGCCTGACACTCACCTCCTGCTGTGCAGCCTAGTTGCTAACAGGCCACAGAACCAGTATTGATCCCTGACCCAGGGGTTGGGGATCCCTGCCTATACAACCATTAATTTAATTTCTGTCTCTATAGATTTGCCTAGTCTAGACATTTCATATAAATGTAATTACACAGTACGTGGTCTTTTGTTCTTTCAGTTAGCATAATGTCAAATTTCATCCATGTTGTGGCATGTATCACTACTCATTCCTTTTTATTGTCAAATATATCAGCATATGGATACACTATTCATTTATTCATTCATCCCACAATAGACATTTGGGTCATTTCTACTTTTTTTAGCAATTAAGAATAATGCTGCTATGAAGAACACTGTACAAGTTATTGTATTGGCGGATGTTTTTATTTCTCTTGTATATACATCTAGAATTGTAATTGTTGACTCATTTATGTTGGCTCATAAAGTACTCCATGTTTAACATTTTGAGGAATTGACAGACTCTTTTCCAAAGTAGCTGCACTCCAACCAGCACTGCATGAGGGTCCTAGTTTTGCTTTATGGGGCGCAAGTGTGTGCTCATGCGCACGCCCTCTCTCTCGCTCTCTAGCTCGCTCTCTCTCGCTCTCTCTCGCTCTAGCTCTCGCTCTCACTCTCGCTCGCTCTCTAGCTCTCTCGCGTGCGCTCTCTCTCTCTCTCTCTCTCTCTCTCTCTCTCTGTTTTGGTTTTCAGTGTATTGTTTTGTTTCTCAATGTGAGTGACTTCAGGTAGGACTGCTGAAGTTCCATTTGGACACAGGCTAAAGTATTCTGTATTATCTGAACTTTCAAGAATAAAGATTGGTCCTCTTCAGGTCTTGCGTGCTAAAAATATTTTAATTTGGACCCTCCCCCGGTTCTCACTAACACTTTACTACTCCTGCTAGGTAGACCTTGTGTCCAGTAAGCAATTGAGATTTATAGCAATCAATCATTTGTCTAAGATCACACAATTTCTAAGTAGTAGAACTAGGACTTAAGTCCTCCCTTTTCCATTTCCATAGCCCACATCAATGACCCTATTAGCTGCCCTATGTTATATTCATGACAGAATATTACACAAACTTCAAAATTTTGGTGTAGATTTATTTTTACTTACATCATCTTGAACAGATGTTCATTATTAAAAGGAAAAGAAAGTCCATTATAGCTCAATAAAACTGAGGAAAAAAGTAAAAATTAAAAATTTTTAAAGGAAAAGTAATAAACCATGTATAATCAGATTTAAAACATTTTTTGTGTGTGTTTGTAGATAGATAAATCAATAGTCTAGAAGTTAATAATGTATATTTCAGAAGATGGACTTATGGCCAATATAAACGTCTATATTTTTTGCACTGTCTGAATGAATTTTTTGAAATGAGCATATCAAAAATAAAGTATTTTTATTTTTAAAACATTCTACCATGGAATATTTGGCAGCCATTAGAGATGATGTTTTAGAAGGGTATATGCTGACATGTGAAAATGCTCATGTTAACTATAAAAAGAAGACTGTCAAATAGTGTTTATGGAATCAATTTTGTACAAAAAAAATGTGCACATGTATTGCCTGAAAACATATTGTAAAAATTTTTCTCAAAGTGCTAACTGGTTATCTTAAGGCAGTGGCATTATGAATGATTATTTTTCATTGTTTTCTATGTTCTGCAAGTTTTCTGCATTGAAAAGTAAAACTATTTCTAATTTTAGAAAATTATAAATTAAATAGGAAAATATTCTTTAAAGATAGAATTAAACACATAATGAAGACTTGTATACACAGTTACTGGAACACTAAGAACTTAAGATTTTTGTCATTTCTGTGCCACTACATTTAATGAGTCGTCTTAATGAAATGTGATACAGAGACATGCTATCAACATTTTAAATCTCTCTGAAGTAATGCATTTAAAAATAATTTTAACTTGACTAAAGTAAAACTCTATGTATATTTCTTTCTCAAAAAGTAAAGATCTAGAACGTCTAAAATAACTTTTAATGCTTCAACCAACAGTTTCCAATACAAATTATGCCCTATTTTATAAGTAGCTAGTGAAAGACTCGAGTCATATTTAAAATATTTCAACTGTTGTTCCATAGGCATCTCTGAGTTTTTTATCACAAAAAATTATCAGACATTGAGTATGAGACTATTAAAAAAATTACATTAAACTCAACTAATGAGTTCAGTTGTCTTGATATTGTAGAGTCCCTTGATTTATTTCTTATAATATAGGCAACGCAGGGTAAAGGAAGAAAGGAACCATACTGATTTTCTTTTGCAAGTGAGAAACTGAGCCTCATTCCTCCCTAGACCCTAACCTAATGTAAAGTTGAACTCAATGCAAAAAAGACCAGATCATATACCTGACTGAAGAATAATAAATAGAGTTAAGAGCATGGGCTCTAAATATAGATCACCCATTTCAAGTCCAGCTTTGTTTGTTATTTTCTATTTTGGACTAGGCATGAGCGAGAAAGAAGTTTTTATGAATGTTAAGCTTTCATAAAAACTTAATTTTAGGATCGTTTAATATAGCAGCAAAAAATGCATATCCCTACTACTTACACCAAAATAAATTCTGGTTGTAACAAAGATTTAAGTGTAAAAATAATTGTGAAAATACTGCAAATAAATATGGGTAAATTTTAAACTATTGTTTGTTTCTGCCATAACAAAATGCCCAGAAGCCAATGGGGAAAGACTTGTAAATTTAAATACATAAACATTTAAAACTTCTCAATGGAAAAAAAAATTACTGTAAAGTCTAAAGATAGCCTAGAGAAAAAAAAAATGACTAAATTTCTTACCAAACAAAGATCTCTTTCAAATTGTAAGGAAACACAAATAATCCCATAGAAAATGGACAAAAACATGAACAGTTGACATAATACTAAATATAAATGGCAACAAACATAGCAAAAATGTTCGCAACTAAAACTCTCAACAAAAGAAATACATATTAAAACATAGTTTATATACCACATTTTTCCTCTCTGAATGATAAACATTTGAAATTTTGATAAAACAGTTTTAGAAAAAACTTGGAGAACAGCAATATCAAAACACCAGTTTAATCCCTTTGGAGACATTTTTCAGTGGTATCGATAGTTAAATTAATCATACCATTTAAGACAGCAATCCAATTTACAGGAATTTATTCTACAATATAGGAATTTATACTCAATAAAGTTGTAAGATTTAAAAAACTTACAGTCACAATTAAGGAAAAAATAAAAGAGGAAAGGAAATAAAAACCAGAAAAGAACTAAATGAACCCTTAATAGAACAGCAATTAAAACAAGTTAGTCCATAAAATTGATTAATATGTAACCATTTAAAGAAATGGCATAGGGCCAGAGTTCCCACATTGTGCACAAATAGGCACCAGGATGCAGCAATGCATTCATATATCTTGTAAACACAGTGATAAACACAGTGATAAACACAGTGATGCTTGATACATTGTGCATACTGCTGTCTCAAGGTAGTTAACAATTTCAGTATTAGACATGCTACATTATATTCGATGATTTCATATCTTTGCAAGCATTGTTTTTCAGCAATTGATGGAACAAAAAGCAAAAATCAATGTGGAACAGGAAATGAGGGTGGCAATGTCCACTGTGATTCCAAGAGAAGTGTGTAGTGACCAATGGGTAGACGCATCCCCATTAGTAAGTAATTGGATTACTTAAAAATGAGATTAAAATACTTTTTTCTAATAGTTTGCATCTATTCCGTTTCACGTGTCTATTAAATTGTTAATACATAAATGCTTAAATTCTTTAGATCTAACTACTTAATAAATAAAATCATTAGGTATTTATTTAGGCAGCATACTGAGTACAGAGATACTAAGATGCTATGAATCAAGAAAGTTTGGGAACATTTGGAGTAGAAGGAGATCTATATGTGAAAATATAGAACTCTTTCACATATATTATTAGGAGAAATAAACTGCAGAACAGTTTGTGGGGGGAGGAGGCATTGGTTTCTTTCATATACTTTTTGCTACTTTTTTAAATGTATATGTATTATATTATTTTTTAAAAAGTAAAAGTTTCTAAATAAAATGTCATACCCCACACACCATGAAACAATAATCAAAACGTCAACCACCGAAATTCTCACCTGGGTGTGGTAAGGTATTTAAAATTTACATTATTTTTCTATTGCTTCATACAAAAACAAAATACCACAGATTTAGAGGCTTTAAACAGCCTACATTATCTGTTAAGAATATGTATTTACCACATGATGTAATGTGGCTTGATCTCATCTAATCAGTTGAGGCCTTAAAGGGAAAAGACTTAGATTTCCCCCAAAGGAAGGAATCCTATCTCCAGGCGGCCTTCAGACTCAAGACTGCAAATCAACAATTGTCAGAATTTACAGCCTTTCGCCTACCCTACAGATTTCAGACTGGCTAGCCCACAGGATTATGAGAGCCAATTTCTTAAAAGCAATCCATCAATTTCTCTCTCCTCCCACCAACTCCTAAATTAGAATTTTCTCAGTGATAGGAGGGTCTTTTGTTATTCATAAGGAGCCATTATGAGCACCTGAGTTTATGCTAATGAGGTGATTTAGGGTGAGGCCCTTGGTAGCCTCAGGATGGGCTAGTCCCTAGAAAGACCAAGGGATTAGAAAGTTGGAATTTTCAGCCCTACCTTTGACCTCTAGGAAGGAGAAAGGGGGAAGGAGAAGGCTGGAAATCAGATCTCTATAAAAATTCTTGAACAATGAGATTTGATGAGCTTTTGGATTGGTGAACACATCCACATGCTGGGAAGGCTGCACACCCTAGATCCATAGAGTCAGAAGCTCATGCACTCAGGGCCTTTCCAGACCTCGCCCTTGTACTTCTTCATATGGCTATTCGCCTGTATCCTTTATAATATCCTTTATAATAAACTGGTAAAAGGGGTCGTGGAAACCTCCAATTTATAGGTGCAAGAGAAACAGGTGACAACCTACACTTGGAGATTATTTCTGAAGTGGGGGCAGTCTTGTGGACTGAGCCCTGAACCTGTGGGATCTGATGCTGTCTCCAGGTCAATAGTGTCAGAATGTATCTGCACCCAGATTTGTCTTACAGCTTTTTCTTTGATTCAAGCTGTTTTTGCCTAGATAATGGATGGCTTTGTGACTCACTTGCTTTTCTCCTCCACCCTTATCCTTCCACCTCTGTATGCCTACTCCCTTAACCTTTAAGCCTTATGACAAGGTTGTGGCCAGTGTCAAGTCTTTTAAGAAAAAAGCCTCAGGTCTATGATCAAGAGGAAAATAAGTTTTGGTTAAACTAAGAATAACATAATTAGTTTTAAATGTGCTTCAGCCCCAGGCCTATTGAGGCAGAACAGCCTCAGGACCACCAGTCCAGCCCAACGGGCCAGGCTACGGTACCAGAGGGGATGGTGCCATGGATGATTCCAGAACCAGACACAATGATCAATTACTCTAACCCCATCCAATCAGTAGTGCCCATGACTCCAACTCCCTTAGTTTCCAAGACTAAGGATTTTCCCCCTACGTATAAGCTATGCCCTCAAGACACCTGGGGAGCAGGTTTTTGAGACTTATACCTCACCTGTGTTTCCGGGACTGGCAACTGTCTAATATAAATGCTTGCTTTCTTTTGCTGCAAAATCTGTACATATTTCATTGATTTAGACACACTTAGACAGACGGACCCCTTTGCTCTGGTATCAAGAATTGAGTTAAATTTGTAGGTCACCCACTCAGTGTCTACTGAGAATTGGAGAACTGTTTGGTAGTGTTGGAAAAAATACATCAGAGAGGATTATCTGCTTTACTCAAAATCTACTGATTTAAATGTTAATCATATCTTTAAAATATCTTCACAGCAACACCTAGACTAGTGTTTGACTAAGCAACAGGCACCATAGCCTAGCCAAATTGACAAAATTAACCATCTCAGTCTCTGACTTTCCCTTAAAGGGCTCACCTGATTAGGTCAGCTCCACCCAGGATAATCTTTTTGATTAAGTCAATTTATTAGGAGCCTTAATTGCATCTAGCCATACAGTAATTCCCCCACCCCCACCCCTTATCCACAGAGGATATGTTCCAAGACTCCCAGTGGATGCATGAAACCATGGATAGTACTGAACCCTATATATGTTTTTTTTTCCTTTACATACCTTTTCCCTTAAAGGAAGCAATCACAAGATGGTGGTAGGCCATCTTAGAATTCTGCCTACCACAATGGAAAGAGAATAGAACTTAGTGTTGACTCAGAATCTGTGAAGTACACTTATAGCCAGCCAACTTCTCTCTGACTTCGTCTATTCACTCATTCTTCTACGCATTTATTCATCTAACTTATGTAAAGCACTTAGAAAAAAAAAATGGGCATATAGTAAACAGTAAAGTGTTGGCCACTGCCATTTTAATTTTGTGTTTTAAACAATTATTGATAGTACATACCCAGTGCTATGTGTGGTAGAAGAGAATACTAAAAAAAACCAGACTGATTTCTGTTTATAGCCTGGGGTTGAGGCGGGGGACAGCCTTATAAATAAACAATGATAATTCAACAGACCACATAGTATTACAACTCTGTCCTATATAGGATGGACATTCAAAGGAGAAATGCCAATTCTGTGCTGAGAGGTCAGTGTGCTCCATAGGGGAGAAGACAGTTTAGTGGCATCTTGAAGAAACTATAGTTTGTCATGTAGTCAAGGAAGGAGACATTCCCAAGAACAACATGAAAAAATGACCAAAGGTCTTAAAAAGGATAATTTAGCCCAGTTGAAGTTTTTTTACTATTTACGTAGAATTAGGAATATTTCCGTTTCATTGTATTATCTACTTCATTGTAACAGTTTGTACTCATGTTATTTTCAACTATATTTGGTATTTGATAAATATCTAATGAATGAATGGATGGATTTTGGACCCAACTAGGAGGAATACTATAAACCATATTAGGAGGTTTGGAAATAGTGTTATTTCTGAAAGGCAATTTAATATAATATTAAGGGCAACAACTCCAGAGTCCAACTGCTGGCTCTGCCACTTACTAGCTATAACCTTGGGGAAAATATTTAATCTCTCTGTGTCTTGTTTTTCTCATGCATAAAATTGGGATGAAAATAGTGGCTGCTCCAAAGGGCTAATGTAAGAATTAAGTAAAATAATATATATAAAACTTAAGAACACCTGGTATATATTATATGTTCAACAAATGATGATAATGCCAGATAATAAACAAGCCATCACAAGTTTAGAAGTAGGAAGATCACTTAACCACGTTTGGATTTAGGAAGAGAATTTTTATTAGTAGAGAGAAAGAAAGGGATCAAAATCAAAATAGAAAAGGCAGAAACCAATTAAAAAGCTAATTGCAAGTGTACAGAAGCCTGAACGAAAGCGGCTAGAGAGAAGAAAAAGAGAAAAATTGACAGCTGAAAACTACTGGTCAGATATTTTTAGAATGTCCCTCAATTTGGTTTTGTTTGATGGTTTCTCATGATTAGACTGCAGTTAGGGATTTGGAGGAAGAATACCACAGTGGCAAAGTTCCTCATCACATAATATTACAGACGTAAAATGCCGTCCACATGTTGTATTACTGGTGATATCAGCTTTAATTACTTGGGGAAGGTAGTGTTTTTCAGATTTCTTCACTGCTATTTTTCCTTATCCATATTGTGTGCTTTGGAAGTAATAAATCTTACCTACATTTAAGGCCAGGGGTGGAGGGGGAGTGGAGGGGAGGAAACAGAATTCAGCTCTACTTTCAGAAGGAGAGAGAATCTACATATATTATTTGCAATTCTTCAGTAACAAAAATTTGTCCCTTCATTCTTATTTATTTATTTATTTATTTATTTATTTATTTATTTATTCAATGACTTATTTATATGAACATGAACTTATGGTTATTTACTTAATACTTTGGATAGAATACAATACTACTTTATTTTCTTGTTCAAATTATTCCAGCTTTGACTATTAAAGCTCTTTCAGGTTGGCTTCTATGTCCTTTGACAAACTCCTATCATTTTATTTTTTGAGTACTTACCTTGCTTTTTGTCATTACAAGATGCTCTAAGTTCATTTTATATTTTCTCTACTTCAGCCCAAGAATAACTTATTTTTCCAAATATTCCTTTTGATTTGCAGTTTGTCCCAGATTTAGCCAGTAGGAATCTCTTCAAAACGGTTGTGAGTTTTTTTGGACATCACTCACCAATATTTGAGCAATGTTTACTTTCTAGCACAATAAGATGTTCCAGGTTCACCTTGTACTCTCTATCCTCTGTTGTGGAATTAGCCATTTCTCCAAAGAGACCTGGTTCCTTTTATTGAGGTATTGTATTTAGAAACCAAGGTCTGGGTGATAAATATATATCTGCTTCTTTTAAAATACAAAATTTTATCAAAGACATTTTTATAAACTAAACTTAAAAGATTTCAGAACTTTATTCTTAGATATGAAAGATGAGCTAGAATGCAATGGATCCAAAAAAAATTACCTTTCTGCACTTTGGTGGTCCTGAAAACTAGGAGTTACCTTATTGTAAATGTGGACAATTTTTTTTATATAACAATGCTTTTGCCAAAAAGGAGACAACCGCCACAATCTTCAAATAGTAGGCTTTCCTCCAACCAACAGTCAGGTCAACGTTTCTCAAACATTTAAATAAACTCTAATTAGTGCAAGGTACTCTAGTCTGTGAATTATATTTTGTTTTACTTTTTAAAATGTTGATAATGACCCACTGAATTGATTCCATGACTCAACAATAAATGATGACTAGGAGTTTTAAAAAGCATCAAGTACCCATAATAATTTCAAGTAAATGAGTCTCATACTTAAATGAAAATACTGTTTCTAACAGTAATATGCTTCTGGAGTTTAATAACTAAGCACTCATTACATGCCAGACACTGTATCATTACTTTTACATATACTGCTTCACTTAATCCTCTCATTAGCCTTCAGAGGTGGCCATTATTATTTTTCATTTCTCAAGAAAAAACTAAAGCTCAGAGAGGTTAGCTAACTCACCAAAGACCATATAACAAACAAAGGATCAAGTCAGAATTCTAACTCGATCTTTCTGATTCTACAGCTCATGCCCTTAACTGCTACATCACAACGTTTTAGTACCATGGCAATCTAATTCAAGTAGAATGGGCATAAAAATTAGATGATTAGAATTGCTTAAAGCAGATGGTGGAGGAAGTCAGATTAAGAGGGAACAACTGATTTCAGATAGTGTGAGCCTGGAACAAGAATGTAAACTTGAGAACCAAACCTTGCCTGCAGATCTTCCAAACATCTTTCTACTTTGCTCAGTCACCACTTGGAGCTACCAGACCTGAGATGTTCAGTCTGGATCTCTGCAGAGCATGCAGGATACTCTTTTTTCTTCTGAAAAATTATGCATCTCCTCTTAAGAGTTTCTTTTTGTCAAAAATTATACCTCATTTAAAGAATCAGTTAGTTCTCCAGGAATTTTAGAAACTACAGTGCCCCATTCCTGTCTACAATTATTTCCCCTTTTCCAAAGATAACCACTTTTAACTTTTCAGCTTATTATTTTGCCATCTTTTATACATCTAAATAATATGAGTGCATTATCTATTGACTTCCCACCAAGGAAGAGGGGGCCTTAGCTTTCTTCTTTTTACTGCTTCCACTAAAACATGCACACCTTCTATTGCTCTTCCTTTAAATTAGTTTTATTGGAATTTAGGTTGGATTTATATATATATATTATATTAGTGTTCCAGGCTCACACTAATTATATATATATAATTAATCATATATTCAGAGCTGAGCCTAAAGATAAATGAGGATTACTTTTCTGGGGTGACTTAGTATTTTTTTAGAGTTTTTAATTATTTTTTAAACTTGCTTAATGTTCTAACTACTTATCAACAATTCAATCCCAAACTCTTCACTAGTTGTCTAAATGTCCTCTTAAGAAGTTCATTCACAATAAGAATTCGAACAGATTCATCTTGAAACAGTCTCTCTTGGGGATTTTTTTTTTTTATCTCCTCTAAATTGGACTAGTTATAATCTTCACTAGGTACCAGCTATCATCCTGAGGTCTCCCTTCACCACCATGCAGGGGATTCACTTCACCTCTCTCCTGTGTTAGAGTCCCTTATTTACTCCTTCAATTTTTTTTTGAAGGATCACAATATTCAGTTGTTTCCTCAAAAAGAACATGGGGAAATAAAATTTTCTACATTTTTCTATGTCTTAAAAGTATCTTTATTTTACTTTATAACTTATAATAGTTTGTTTCACTATAAAATTCTAGTTGGAAATCATATTTCTTCAGACATTTGAAATTCATTGCTCAAGTATCTTCTTGTTTGCAATGTTGCTATTGAAAAGCCTAAGCAATCTTTACCCTGTCTTTTGTATGGGATCATTCTTTTATTTATGGAAGCTCGTAATATCTTATTTTTGTCTTAAGTATTCTGGAATTTCTTGATGATCTGCTTTGGTATGTGTCTATTTATATCTAAGTGTTGAGCATAGGGTTTTTCAATCTTGTACCACACGTATTTCTTTTGGGGCCATGTTCTTGAATTGTGATGATTCCCCCCTCTTTTTTCTCTATTCTCGCTTTTTTAGAATGCCTGCTATTGGCTATAGTATCTCCTAAACTGATATTCTAATTTTATCGTTTCTGTCTTAGTGGTAATTTGTTAATCTTTTTGCTCTATTTCCTGGAAGATTTCCTCAACTTTATCTTCAACTTCCCTACTGAGTTTTCATTTTTGTTATCATATTTTTGATTTCCAGAAGCTCTAATTTTCTAAAATGAATAAATATATAATTGTCTTAGTCCATTTGTACTGCTATAACAAAATACAACAGACTGGGTGGCTTATAAAAAACAGAAATTTATTTCTCACGATTCTAAAGGTTAAGAAGTCCAAGGTCATGGTAGGGGCAAATTTGGTGTCAGGTGAGGTGTCTGGTGTCTACTTCTTCATAAAGATCTGTTTTTTCACCATACCCTCATGTGATGGAAAGGGCAAGGCAGCTCTCTCTGGTCTCTTTTTTAAGGGAACTAATTCCACTCAGGAGGGCTTTATTCTCAGGACCTAACCACTTCCCAAATGCCGCACTTCCTAATAGCACCACCTTGGGGATTAGGATTTCAGCTGATGACTTTGGGGGGATGTAAACATTCAGTCTATTGCATGTATGCAATGTATACAATAAAGTGTATATTTTTTTTATGCATTTCAGAAAAAATGTATTGATATATATTATATATTATATATATTCTTGTTAGGTTTTGGCTATCTTAATGATATTATTGAGGAACAATCTTTTGTAAGTTTGTCCTCTTGCTTTGTCTCTGTCTTCTTCAGGTTGACCCACATTACTGTCCTGACCAATGATGTTCTGCCTGTTCACTATGGCCTTGCCACGGACTTCCTTAAAAAGGGTTAATTTAAACTCTCAAGGAAGCTGAAGCAAGACAACCACTGCATACAAAAAATATTCAGTTTCTTTTCTCCTTGGAAGGTATATGTAGCATTGGCAATACAGCCCTTTCTGCATACATCTGGGTTTGGATTTGTTACTTAGGTTTTCAAAACAAAATAATAAGCATGAAACTGCTTAGGGGTAGGTAATAGAAATTGTAAAGAAAAGCAAGGGAATAAATAACAAAGAAGTGAGAATAGCAGTTACCTCTTGGGATAGGAGAAAGATTTTTTTAATTCATTAATTTTTTTTATGGTGACATTGGTTAACGAAATCCAATAAGTTTCAGCTGTACATTTTAACAGTAAGACGGGATACAGGGGGTCAAATATGTGGTGACAGAAAGAAATCTAACTATGGGAGGTGAACACACACACAGGAGAAAGATTTTGAAAACAGTTTCTAAGGTACTAATGTTTTCTATATTAGACCAATGGGTTTCTGGGTGTTCATTCTATTATTTTTATTGTCTGGACTGCTCAATTTTTATATGCTTTTATGTAGGTATGATACCCTAAATTTTTTTTAAAGATAAATTGCGAACTAAAAAAATGATAGCATTTTCAATTTTAATATAAAATTCCTTGTATTTTAGACTTAACTGCTTTTGCTAATTTTGACTTTACCATTTCCATGAGGCATTTTGAATGATAACTGCAATGATATATACTCTGTAGTACTTTTAAATATATATTTGGGATACGTAAAACTACTTTGACACATAGATGAAATTTAACAGTGTTTTCTCTAATTTCCAATATAAAAGAAATTTCAAAGCCAAAAAGATGGAAATAAAAAACTTTCAAAAATTTTACTGTCCAATACTCTCAAGAATTATTAAGACAGGAGAGGAAATTGGTTTTCTAAAACATATTTTTAAACATGCCATATCATTTCATAATGACATAAAATGTGCATCAAAGAAAATTATTCTAAAACTGTATAAAGCACGGCAGTGCCACAGTTCTGGTCAACTGTGATAAGAGGAAGTGGTTGGAGCCCCTATAATCTGCATGTGAATTTGATTAGAGTTATTTTGCTTTAAATCTATACTTGGTGATGTTGAGAGGAAGATATTTTTGTATAAAGAACATTAAATCAGGTAGATGCAGTTGGGCAAATGGGAAAGAAGACATCTGCTCTAATTGAGGGGAGATAGAAAATTTTTTCTTAGGTTTGTTGAATCATTTGACCTGGTCTGTTTTTCTTTTGTGAGTTTTTCATTTTGTTTCCTGTGAATAAGCTAATGATTTTTATAAAGGAGTTGCTATAATACTAATGACACACTGCTATTAAGAAACCATAAGAGCAGGGTATGTAGAGGATACATTAGATTCAATCCACTGAATAAAGCTAGGTTCTTATCCATAAATGAAGTTTAATTCCTCTGCAAAGCATTATTAGAAAAACTGGTTAACATCATCAATGTACAAATATACATTTGTATAGAGACTAAGGTAAGATTTTTGAAAATTCTAGTGTGATCTTAAGAAGAACTGATTCTTATAAAAACAGCTTGTCATTCATTCATCAATTAAACATTTCTGGAATATACATAACATGTTAGTATTTGCTAAGTGCTAAGTATTACAAAGAGTAGAAAAAGATATGGTCAATTTCTTTAACCATCGTATTGTTTTGATGGGTATATGCTGAGTAAAATTTAAAAAATTATATGAATTCCCCATCCTCTCCCCAGGGAGTAAAGCATAGGAGAAAAGAGAAAAAGGAGATAAATGCCTGGATCCTCAATTTCCTTTGAATTGTCCAGTTTAGTAATTAAATTGTGTATAAGCTTTAATACCAAGATAGTAATCCATACAACTCTTATTTATAGGTCATATTGTTTGTTTAAATGAAGATTCGGTTGGCATGCATCATGAGAAAGACCAAATATGACTTCACCCAGGAAATGGCTTACGAACTTAAAAAAATTTGTTAATGCACCCAACTGCAGTCTTGATATGTTATTACAATTTTGTTTTCCGAAAGTGGCTTACAGACTTTTTTTTACTTCTTTTTCTGATCTTCCTTTGTAAATTCTTTTTCTACCACAGCCAGAAAATAGAAACATTATTTTTCTTCTCTACGAAGAATTATCTTCTTGGGGAAAAGGGTGTCATTGGTAAAATGATATTTTTGGAGAATAATATGTAATTACCTTACAACAACTCGGCAAGAGTGATACTCAGAATTTTATCTTCTTGATGATCCCTCATTCAAAGACATCAGTTTTCTAGGCAAATATACTGTGAAAGCATTTTTAAAACATTTTATTGTTATTATTATTTTTACTGCATTTTCTATTTAAAAATGTTCATATTAATGGGTTGGAGGAAGAATAAAGTAATCAGAACCTTAGGGGATTGCATTACTAATAAAATTATTTTTTAAAGTAATAATATTTAATACTAAAAATAAAATCTTCAGTAAAATGGAGAAAAAGCTCCAATTTTGACTTTTTATTATTCTACAAGTATTTACCAGACATTTACTGTCATATATTTTTCTAGGTACAGGTGGGATATAATAATGAGAAAGAACCCTTGTTCCCTAAGAGCTTTCATTCATCAGGCAAAGAAAGTGACTGAACAGGCAATTACAACAAAATGGAACAAGTTTCAGAAGGGAGAAAAGACTGGGTTCTTTTAGAGCCCAGAGCAGGGTATCATAACATAATCATGGGGGAAGGCAATGCACTATTTCCTGGAGGAAGTGAGATTTAAGCTGATATCCTACAGTAACAAACTACACTATACATCTATAGTCAAAATATATGGGAATTATAAAGATAATGCTTAAAGACACATCCATAAACCTTTACAAACTTGACATTCAACAGGTAATTAATTTTATAAACTAGTTTACAAACAGATGATCATTAAATAGGCAATGTTATCCCCACTTTAAAGAAGAGGAAGCATGTTAAAGATGTAAAGATATAATTGAGATTCTAATCCCTTGAATCAATGTATATGGAGTTTAGGCATCTTCAAAAAGGTATAAATATATAATGGTTGACATAAAAAGTTTAAGGCTTCTTTGCATGTCAGTTTAAAATCAAAAGAACCAAGAATGTAAAATGTTCAGTTATTGAGGAAATCTCAAAGAATACTGAATAAGACAATGAATAAGTATAGTTTCATTTCACCATCACTAATCAAATATATTATTATTTTGAAATAAAAGGCAAGTGAGTTTTGGCACTTCTGAGGAATCCTGTATTACAAAATATTTTATTGATTTCAACATTATTTTAAGAACATATTTATAAAGCCACTTGTATGGGTACCTCTGAAGAAAAAAACAATTGAAAAAATAGTCAGGTTGGAACTTCACAGTCTTGGCCAAGTTGTCTAAAATCTCTGTGGGAATTTACCACATAGGATTATTGTGAGAAAATGATATGTAACAATGTATTTTGTAAACTCCTAATAATACTTTAAGTTTACTTCCCTTCAACTTTCTATTATTTTCCGAGGGCTGAGACCAGTGTCTTATTAATAATAACATAATCAAGGAATTGTTTCCAATCATATACGATTGGACACTGTTGGGGAGGGAAAGGAGTGCTCTGCGTCACCACTCTTCTCTCTATGATCAGCGCTGCTTTTATAACTCTTCTACGTATTAGACTTCATTGTAAGCCCATCACAGCAGAAACTTAGTTTTGTAAAATTATGGAAAACTATTGCAGTAAATCATAATTATTTAATGCCGATATTCTCAAATTTATACATTTTAAAGTCAATGAGTTGGGGGGGCATACAAGCAATGTTTCTTAGGGCTATTCCAAATTTGTGTTATGATATGGGAGCCATGACTTCTTTAAAATGATTTTTGTAACCAGACCTAACTTGAATTGATCACCTATTTTGTTCTTATAGTGATTTTCATAAAGTCTACTCATCTGGCAACAATTTTGTCCAACTTTATGGGATTGCCTAAATTCAGCGCTTAATTTCTATCCTAAGTTTTCATATGTTTATCTCCTTTATAGACCTTGAGCATGTAGTAGGCACTCAAAGAACAATTATTGATTAGTTGATAAATGTGAATGTTACAGTCCCATGCCTCTCCATATTCTGGAATTTAGCAAAGTAAGCCACATAAAAATCTCAGGTCTTGAACAAACAGTTCTCCCAAGAAGACATATAAAAGGCAAACAGATATAAGAAAAGATGCTCGACTTCACCAGCTATTAGGGAAATGCAAATCAAAACCACAATGAGATACCACCCTACACCTATTAGAATGGCTATCATCAACAGGACAAATAATAACAAGTGTTGAAGAGGTTGTGGGGAAAAAGAACTCTCATAATACTACTGGTGGGAATGTAAATTGGTACAGCCACTATAGAAAACAGTATAGAGGTTCTTCAAAAAACTAAGGATAGAATTACCATATGACTCAGCAATCCCTCTTCTGGGTATTTACCCAAAAAACTTGAAAACATTTATCCACAAAGATATATGCCCCCCAGTGTTCATAGCAGCATTATTCATGGTGGCCAAGACATGGAAACAACTGAAGTGTCCATCAATAAATGATTGGATAAAGAAGTGGTACATATTTACAATGAAATATTACTCAGCCATAAGAATAAATGAAATACATGGGTGGACCTTGAGATAATCATGCTAAGTGAAATAAGTCAGATAGAAGTTAAGAACCACATGATTTCACTCATATATGGGATATAAAACTAAAAATAGCAAATAAACTTGACAAATAGAGACTCATGGATAAGGACAGTGGATTTGTGGTTACCAGAGGAAAGGGGGAAGTGGGGAGACAGATGGGGGTAAGGAGAGGGTCAAATATTTGGTGGTGGAAGGTAATTTAACTTTGGATGGTGAATACCCATGCAATATACATATGACATATTATTGAGTTGTACACTTGAAACCTATTTGGTTTTATTAACCAATATCACCCCAATAATTTTAATTTAAAAAATTCATATTGACTGTTGTGGATGTAGTAGGAAATGAGCTTTGAATTCAGAGGAATTAAAATCTCAACAATACCTTAACATCTCTAAACATGTTCCTCTTCTTTAAAATGGGAAATAATGATGCCCACTGCAATAGAAAGTTGGGAGACAAAAGCACTTAACACTTATAATTCAATTCTCTCTCATAAAAACATGGATTCTTTATAGATCATGAACTCTTTGGGAGCAGGAACCATATATCTATTTAAACAGCTAACAAAATGCCTGGTGTAGCATGTAGTATACAGCCAATTTTAAATTTTAATGGTATTGAACAAATAGTAGTGGGTTTCCTATAAATAACAAGATAAATTGGAGACCTTATATAACTAGATATTTTGTTTACAGACTTATTTTTGGCTATTATTGCCTTCATTTTTCTTTAGTTGTGTACATGTCAAGATAGTTAATGTTTTTTGAATAAATAATGTATTTTATGTGTTAAGGCTTTCAATAATGTGGGTTCAATTAAATTATGGAGCTGTTATATAAATGGTAAATAAGAATGAGTCCCTTCCCTCAAGCAGCTTGCAATCTAAATAAAAATGTGTAAATGTCCTTACAGAAAGAGCATTTAAATTTAAAAATAAAAAGAAAGAGCATTTAAAAGCATTAAGAGCATTTAAAAACAACAAACAAATAAATGTGCTATATTAGAATGGCTTTCAAACTTTTTATATCTTGAGCCAGAATAAAAAAATACATTTTATATGGTTACCAAGCATATATACACATATATTACTAAAACAAAATTTCATGAAACAATGCATACTCTTATTTTATGGTTGCATCCTGATATATATATTTTTTAATCTCATCATTTTTTACTGCATTTTGTTTAATTTAAAAAATTCTGGAATCTGCCAACTAAACTTAGTTTATGAATCCATAATGGGTTATGACCTGCAGTTTGGAAAACATCGAACTTGTTAGGTTGCTAATAATACTCTTCGTTTATCTATGATAACATGACTTCCTGGCTTCCCCTTTTTGGATCAGGTAAAGTTAAGGATAATATATGAAATGACACTCAAAGGCAATAATTTTGTATGAGGTAGGAATTGTTTGACAGGAATAAAGTTGATAAAGCTACAGTTTTCTCTAGAGAATAATCTAGGGTCCAAAGTGTGAACTAGGCAAAGTTGACTAGAGAACTGTGGGAACAAGAATGATGAAAAAGCATTATCTCCAGTGGCATTAAATGAAACAAGAGCAGAGCTGGAGACATAGATAGGGTAAGTGGTCGGTTCAAGACATTCGAAGAGTAAGATCAGCTAAGAAGAGCCGGGGGAAAACAATTCGACCGAAGCTTATGGTTGGTTAGAATGACCCAGAAATATTTGATAAAATATTATGGATTGAGGGAAATATAATAGTCAACCTAAACATAAAGCAGATTTGATGCAAGACCCCATATTGCAAAATTGTTTTCTGGGATTATGTTTGCCGGCAAACGGTCATTTTGATGTGGTTTCTGCTCTGATGTTTTTTTATACATTCTCAAAAATTACTCCGAGTTGCTTACGCTTACTAACTACAATTTATACTAATCTATCTTTACTTTTGCACAGTTTCCTTATAATCAGGCAATTTATGTCAGACCAAAAACATTAACTTTTGAGATAATAACATATGTTCAGTGCTTACTATGTGTCAGGCATTGTTGTAGTCACTTTGCACATGTTCAGTCATCTAAACCTTGGAATGACCTTTTGAGATATATAGTATCATTACTCCCTATTTTACAAATAGGCAATATAGGCAGAAATAATTTGCCCAATATCATAGCTAGCTAGCAGCAGAGTCTGGCTTCAGAGCCCTTATTCTTAAACAATCTCCAATACAGGCTGCCTGAGGATGGTGTGGTCTGGGGAGAATAGCAACTCTCACATTGTGTTTCCTAGTTCTAGGGCCCACCCATCTGACCTAGGGATCCCAGGCCTGCCTGATTCTATGACTCAGTAGCAGCATACATCACATATACATGTTGCAAAAACTTAGGAACAATGATGTATATGAAAGAAATGATAAAATATTTAATGTTATTGCAATTTATACAAAGAAATTATGTGAATTCTAGTGAGATTAAGCAAAGGAAGTTATTTCTGATATTAGCAAAAAGGAAAGCTTTTGTAAAACAAGGAAATACCCCCAGGCAGAGTAGTCACAATGCCTCTTTGCATCACAATTTAGACACTGTGCTGGATACCTTCTGTTTATCCCTCCGGGCCCTCCTTCTCTCTACCCTTTGTCAGGCTGCTCTATGCCCTGGGAGACTGACTGTGTAGACTGCATCAGCAGGATTTTTGCCTTTTAGCTTTGGATGGATAAAGCCAATAGACAGTCCCAGTAGGAAATGATAGGAGGTCAGAGAGCAATGGGAACTAGTTCTACCATCTCATATCCGTTTGCATCCATTGATTGAAGATCAGAGTACTTGTCAGATGACTCTCTCCACAGAGTTTCCGAGTCTCCAAGTTCTGGAAGTCACAGATTCCTCTTGATCTGCAGGCCTAGCTAGCAGTTCCAAGGGAGCCCAACTACTACTGGGCTATATATCTCATGTACTTTCCCCCTATCTCGATTGCACTTTTACTAACCCCTTCTCTTTTTAAAACTCTCATAAAATTATCCAATTTGAGTATGCCATCTATTTCTTGCCAGACGTTAAATAATAAAAACCCTTTAGGACTGTGCTGTTTTTGACCTTTACCCTAAAAAATTTGAAAATAAATAAGATAAAATTTCTAGGATAGTTATAACGTAGTTTTCCCAAAAACAATGAAACAATATTTGTTGTTTTCTTGTATTTCACTCCATTTGTATTGGAGAAGGAAAAAAAGAAGGGAAAGTGGGAGAGGGAGAAAAAAAAGGATGAAAATAAGAAATTAACAGTGAAATTGAGACTAATCAGATGGGCAGCAGGGTATTGTCATTAAGAATTTAGTTTTTGATGTCATAAATCCTGAGCTGACCCACACAGCCAGCTACTTACTAACTGTGTGATATTGAGAAGGATATGTTCTCTCACCTCTAAATTGTTGACAAATAACATTTTCTTTTTCTTTAAGTTTATTATTTATTTATTTTTATTTATTATTATTATTTATGCCTACAATACCTGGTCTTCCTTGGTGGTCTCCCATCCAAGTACTAACCAGGCCCAACCCTGCTTAGCTTTTGAGATCAGACATCTGGCTTGTTCAAGATGGCATGGCCATAGACTGAAAAGAACATTTTCTACATTGTAATACTGTTGTAAGGATTAAGGAAAATCATTTGTATCAATTCCTGACAAATTTGGGTCTTCAATAATTATTATTTATTTCTTTTTTCCTTTCCTCTAGCCTTTATTGAAGACTACTAAAACAACATGTAACTATTTTATGTGTAGTTTTATTGACATTGGATCAATTTAGAATTTGAAAGAGAATCAAAATCTGCTTTCTGATTCCTAATACTACATCAAAATTTATCATTCCAACCTTCCCTAATGCTCTTGTGTTACATAAATTCAGAATTTTAGTTATGAATTCAAGATTTTCAATATTAATTTAGTTCATACAACACTTATGTTTTAAGAAGGTAAAAACAAAAGTCAACTTAACAATGAAATATTATAGAGAATACCAAAAAACCTGTCTACCAATTCTTGGATGACTATTTGATTTTACCAAAGCACTTTTAAAAGAACCATGTGTAAAAAATAGGAGTATTTTGATTTAGTTTATAATATATAATTCATGTCATCCCAGGAAAATGTGATTTAAAAAATTTAAAATGCTTAACTGGCAAGTATTCACACTTAAAAAAATAACAATATTAAATACACCAGGAATATTCATTGCTTTCTTCTAATTATTAAGAAATCATTCTTCACTGGTGTTATGTCAACTCTTTTCTTTTTATTGATTGATTGATTGATTGATTGATTGATTTTTATATTTTTATTTAGTTTCAAGTATACAGCACATTGCTTAGACATCTATATATTTCATAAAACGATCCCCCAATTGCACCCTCCTTCCCCTGACCCTCCGCCTAGCCAACATATTAATGCTAACAGCATTCCCTATACCGTGCTCCCCATCCCCGTGACCATCCATCATCTACTAATTTGTACTTCTTTAGCCCTTCACCCCATTCTCCAAGCCCCCCAAACTCCCTCCCCTCTATCTGTCTCCAAATTGTTCACTATATTTGTGGGTCTGTTTTTGATTAGTTTGTTCTTTTTATTCCTTAGATTCCACATATAAGTGAAATCATATACTGTTTATCTTTCTCTGTCTGACTTAAATACCTTCTAGGTCCATCAAAGCAGTATCTTTTTCCATCCCTTTCCTTTTCATATGTTGAGGTCTTGTTTTCTTATCCTTTCAGCCACTCTCTCTTTTGGTTGGAGCACTTAATTCTTTTCCACTTAAGGTACTTATCGATAGGAATGTAGATGTTACCATTCTTTATTCTTGTTTTTGATACATGTTTTTTCTTCTTGAAGGAGTCCCTCCAGCATTTTCTGTACTACTGGCTTGGTGGTGATAAATTCCTTTAGCTTATTTTTGTCTGGGAAGCTCTTTATCTGTCCTTCAACTCTAAATGATAGCTTTGCCGGATAAATTATTCTTGGTTGTAGTTACTGGGTCTTCATCCTGTCGAATATTTTGTGCCAAGCTCTTCTGTCCTGCATAGTTTCTTTTGAGAAATCAGCTCCCAGTCCTATGGGTATTCCCTTATATGTAATTATTTGTTTTTCTCTTGCTGCTTTTAATAGTCTTTCTTTATATATAATCTTTGGCATTTTAATTATGATGTGTCTTGGTATGGGCCTCTTTGGATCCCTGATGTTTGGAATTCTCTGAGCTTCCTGGGGTTTTATGTCCATTTCCTTCACCAGGTTAGGGAAATTGTCCAACATTATTTCTTCAAACAGCTGTTCAACATCTTGATTTTCTTCATTTACACTGAACAGAATATTTGGAGCCTTAATAGTGTTCCACATCCTTTTAAAATTATTTTTATAGTCTTGGCATCTTTTTTCCTGCCATTCTGATTGTCCTGATTGGCTTTCCTGTCCTCTAGATAGGGCATTTGGTCCTCTTCTTTATTCACGTTGTTTATTCCTTTATTTCATTTTATATACTTATCATCTCATATAATGTGTTCTTCCTTTCAGACTGGTTCCCATTTATAATTTCCATTTTTATTTTTGTGTTTTTTTATCTCTTTGTTGAAGTTCTTACTGAATTTATCTACACTTCCCAAAAGTTCATTGAGCATCTTTATAACCAGTGTTTTGAACTCTGCATCTGTTAGATTGCTTGACTCCATTATATCTGGATCTCTGTTCTGTTCTCTCATTCTGTTTCTGCTTCTTTGTCTTCCCATTTCGGCTGCCTTTCTGTGTGTTTCTATGTACTAGGCAAAGGTTCTAAGTCTCCCGGTCTTATTAGTGGGGATTTGTGAAGTAGGTGTCCAGTGGCACAGTCTTGAGAGGGATTCAGCTGCAGGCCAAATTTAGCCCAAGCCTCTACCCCGCCAGGGCCACCTGTTAAGATTCAGCAAACAATCCACAGATACTGTACTTATAGTTGCCTCAAAAGGCTACACCAGAAACCGAGGCCTACTGGCTCCAGTGTGAGTCTTGGCATTGCTTAGCAAGGAGCACCTGACTCGCTGAGGCTATACCTGGATGTGGCTTGGGTGGAGCCGTGAGTTGGGAGAGGTGGAGTTTCAGGGAATCCTCTGGGTGGAGCAACCTCTGTTATCCAGCTTGATGATGTTAAGACTATGGTAGCACTGTGTCCAGGCACTGGTAGCGGGGAGGACTCAACAGGGAATAAGGATACTGAGGGCACTTCTATACAGAGCGAGTCTTGCCTCGGCCCTCATTCTGTCTCCCTCTAAGTCTCTGGTGCCCCTTGTTCACAGTCAAATTGGCACTGGTGCTCAGATTGAGCAGGTCTGTCACCGTGAAAATTTGCTCGGGGATGCGGCCCCTTTAAGAGGCTTCTGCCACTGCCGCTGCCCTAACCTATGTCTCACTCAGCCACTCAGATCGGGCACCCCCGCGTCCTCGACTCATCCTACCTTCTTCCATTGCAGGGTGCTTTCTTGGATTTCTCCCTAGTTATATGGCTTGTTCCTCTAGATTCTAGGTGATTTTTCCTTGATACTACTCCTTGTTTCCATCACAACTTTGATTTGATTGCCAGAGGGATGAACAGAGCCTCTATCATCTATGTCATTTTTTTTCCATGTCAACTCTTTTCCTATTTGCTAGTTAAATAAATTAAGCAAAACCACATACATGCAATATACAAAGAACATAAGTGATATATAGATATATATTTTTAATATATATTATATGTAATGTAATATAAAATATATATTTCAGAATCTAAAATTAACAGAACAAAAAGTGAATGAATGTATGACACAGAATTTACCTTAATATGTACAAAAACTCTCTATAGCATAATTTGTTGTATTCAATAGATATAGCCATGATTGTTATGGGTGAATACTTGAGAATGAGAGTTTTCTTCAATATGACTGATAAAGTACAAGGTAGATACAGCATTTTGAAAACTGTTGTAGCATCCAAAATCAAATTCAGGTAAAATGTATCATGTAGTGGTAAAAAATCTTCAAGTATAAATTTAAGAACATTTAAAAATTAAGCCTGATTGAAACCATACCATGAATGATAAGGTATTCATGAATATGTCTGAAAGACATTTGAAAAATCCCTATGTGCTCATAAATAAAAATCAGTGCCTTCTAAATGTGGAACAACATGAGCTACCTTTCTGATAATGGAAAATATTAAATCAGAAATATGAGTCACCCTTGTAAGAAGGGAATCAATTTTTAATTAAAGGGAGATTTCTGAAGCAATCACTTTACCCCTCAGTTTATTCAAATGCAGTGCGGTAAATACCCCTGCTCTGGAATATTTACATACCTTGTACAGCAAATTACCTGAACCAGTTGGGCTAAGAGTCAAAGCCACAATTCAGATTGTATTTTGATATACTCTCATTTCCTTAATAGAGTTCTTCCTCCTGTCATTTGACACTCAAGTTATAAGAAGATAAAAGGTCTCTCAAATGTGTTACAGAAATCATATTCTATTAGAAATATAAACTCTAACCCTTATTCTTTGTTTACTTTAAGTTCTGCAATTCATACTTTAGATAATTTTTTGAAATCATATAACATGGCTAGTATTAGAGGTAAAGATAATTTACATATTGCAATATTATCTACCACTAAATTATGTTTTTGTTTTGTCCCTTTTCCCACCTTCACATGGGTCTTTTGTTCTCCTAATCATTAAAAACAACAAACATACAGAACAAATCTGCCTCAATATAACTTATGTTGCTTGAGATAGCAGTTTCCTGTGTTAAATTTTAATACTGCAGTTGTTTGAATTAAGCTTATATTAAAGGTGCCTCAGCTGTTTTTGGAACTCCAGTGTAACAAGCTGAAAGGACGCTTCATGGCAACAGAAATTTTTGTTTTGTTCACTGATATAGTCCAAATACTCCTGTTTGGTATACTGTAGAAGTCCAACAAATATTTGTTGACTATCATACTTTGTGGTTGTAACAAATATAAACAATACAAAAATGTTTAAATTTCAAAATAAAAGTATTTCTTCCACAATCCCGATTCCCCAAAATAATTGCTCTTAAGTGGTGTGTATCCTCGCAGACTTTTTTCTATATATATCTGCTTTTTTTTAGTTCTTAGTGAGGGTACATATTTTTATATGTTAGTTGGCTATTTATATTTCTTATTCTATGTATATACTTTGCCCTTTTTTCTTCTTAGGAAAAATGCAAGATATAACAAGCTTCTGCACTATCGCTTTATGGCATCAGCTATAATTCATTCCTATCTTTAGTCATTGCATTGATATTTTGAAATCACTTGGTAAATTGTCACACTCTGAAATTTCCAGAAAGCTAAGTTTGATTTGTTACTCGAATGTTATGTGAACTTGAGAAACTTATTCAATGTCTCCATGCCTCATATTCCTTGTCTATAAAATGAAAGCAGCCAAGCAGTTAGTGCTGAATATTTGTCAAATCTTGGTCATCAAAATGAATAATGAATAGAATTTCCA
Source organism: Pteropus medius (assembly GCF_902729225.1). NCBI lineage: Eukaryota > Metazoa > Chordata > Mammalia > Chiroptera > Pteropodidae > Pteropus > Pteropus medius. The sequence goes on from NW_024354875.1 coordinate 41,930,802, forward strand.
TCTCTCACGATCCAATCCCATGCCATCACTGAGTAGGAATCAAATAAATCGCATATGCTGCAAAATTAAGATGATAATAGTCAATTATTTTTTTCCTATGTAATTAATAAAATCATTTAAAATGCACAGTTCAAAAATTTCAGTACTAATGGAACGTTATTATATAATCAAAATTTGAGAAAGTATTTATGGTTTATAAATCACAAATGGTAGGAAATACTTATGAGAGCTACTTAAGAGTATTTAGAGTAAATCAGAATTAGAGTTAAAATCTCCCATTATTTACTAATGCATTTAAAAAAACTTCCTCTAATTTTGTAAGCACCTTTGCAGATACAAATGCATATTTGATTCTAACTCACTAATTAATTAATTAAATGTTTTATTTGCTTTATTTTTCATTTAACTCATTACATTTTAAAAACAGTCTTTGGTTAAAGTAAAAAGAGATTGCTATGATGTTGGTATGAAAATGCTGAGAGTATAACTAAGACTTTTTTAAAAGACTCAACTGAGATACTTGAGTCAATTATATAGTCTTCTAAGAAATCTATATATAGTCTCTAAAAGTTTTCTTTATTTAGTATGGTTAAATTAAATTCAACTTGGCAGGAAATTTTGTTTAACAAAATTCTTTACACATACAAGGAATGTTATCTATTCCTGCACTTGACTGATATCTGACCTGGCATTTGTGCTAATTGGAATAACTTAGTATTCATTCCTTTATGGGCTCTTACACTGCCAAATCACAGAAGTCTTTTACAACTGGCTGCCAAGGAAGACCTAGACCACAACAATAAACAAATTGAGTAACTACTCAAAACAATATTGGAATAAAAATTAAAATGTATCCTTTGTTACTGTTTGGGACTCTACAGAATTTTCCATCATGCATTTTGCCTTATGGGCTTTAAAAAGTTGGAAAAACTAGTTATTGAATTTTAGTACTTGAAATCCACACCTAAAAAGAGCAGATCATGATCCCACAGAAGTCTAAAAATACCCTCTGATGCCTTTCAGACCTTGATTCTGTTACAATATTCTTCTTACGTTGCTAAACTGAGAATTACTGCTAATGCAGATGGTAATATGTGAGGGAGATTTGGTGTCGTTGTTTGGTTTGTTGACCCATGAATGACAGGAATATTTGATACCTTATATAAAACTTATCAAATTTCTGGTTCCTTTCTGCTGGATGAGAAAATCTATTTATAGACTACATGATAACATGCAAAGCATGACAGTGTTTTCTTTCAGGCAATAAAAATGTAATGCAAGTCTTCCCTTATGATAAAAAACAAACAGCTCAACAAGTGTAATTCTGTAACTGCTTTAAAGAGGACCGCTTTTTTAAACTGATCTTTTAGTCTTCTAACTGGTTGTGAAAATTAGAAATACCTCTTAAGGTTGTTCATACATAATCATTACTACACGGATATACCTAGGTAATGGAAGTACCAGGACTTTAAAGGTGTAATCTAAAATATTTCATAAATAACTGATTTCCATAAATATGAGAAGAAAGAAGGAAGGAAGGGATAAAGACGAACTGGAACTTTAAGCAAACACAATCAGTTGAGAGGATCTATGGGAGGAGGTAGGGCTTATGGAAGTTCTCACACCACATAATTGTGAGACCCTTACACGTGAGAACTCTATAGGAAGAACCCTATGTTTATAATAAAGCTCTAACTTCCCCTTTTTTTAACTTCCATTTCCCTTCTATAAATACTCCTCCATCTTGGCACGCAAGCAGGAGTGGGCACGTGGCTTGCCGTGTCTGCACGTGCTGGGTTGTAATCCTTTGCTTTTTCCCGAATAAATCCTTTTTAGTGACAAAACGCTTGGTCAACATAATTTTTTTAGTTGATGGAAGGAAAGGAGAAAAAAAGGAAGGGAGATGAAAGGAAAGAAATTTGGTCTAATAAACCATGCCTAAAGTCAGCTTGCATTCCCAGTTAGTCAGCTCATGAACTTATCTATTGCTATTCCATTGTAAGACATGAGACATTTATTAAGCATACTATTATAGATAATGTTCATGTAAGCAGTGAACTATTTGTTCAAATGATATATTGTTACAACCTGTTAGACAATCCTCTATATGTAATTGAAGTAAGAACTTTAAGCAAACATATGAGAATGATTCAGAGAGTATTTTGTTGTTCCAGGTATATATGTCTCAACTGATTTTTTAAAATGCTATAGGGAAATATGAATATAGGAATATTTATAGTTTGTTGCATATTGTTTGTAATAACTGAAAATTGAAAGGAAACTAAATGTCCTTTAATAGATATGGCTAAATAAATTATATGCACTCCACTGTTGAATATTAATTATGCAGTTGTTAAAATGAGTTCTGTATACTGACTCAAAAAAATTTCAAAACAAATTATTAACTAAAAATGCAAGCCACATAATATATTTACAATGACTCCATTTATGTAAAATGTTTAAAGTTATATGTGTGTATGTATTCAAATACTTATAAGCAGGAAAAGAACTTTGAGATTGTTTAATCTTTCATAATAAAATATATTTATGTGTTACTTATGAAATTAAACAGATGTCTGAAAATAGCAGTTATATTTGGTTTCAGATTCGTTCATTGTGTGTTTAGCATGCAGCTGGGTACAAAATTAGTGCTCTTTGTGCTAGTTCTTTTGGTTTCTTGTCAGTTTTTAAGGCAAATATATTACAATTATTGCTTAAAACACATGGGCATTCTAATTTCCAAACCACAGTGAAAATAAAACATGTCAGTTTCAGAAAAAAAACTCACTTAGGAAGGTTTAATGAGAGAAGTCTGGGAACCTTGCCCTTAGTTTGTTTTGGGATAAGGCTCTCAAGACTTTTAAACACAATTCTTTATTATAATTTCTATTCATACTCGTGATTCATGAATTTTCTCAGTATTCTCTGAAGCTCTGAAGGCACTAAACTTAGAGCTTCCAAACCAGGACCACTGAAATTTCCTAAAGAGAAATCAAATACACAATCAGCAACTCCCCTCCCATAAAACAAAAGCAGGAACAAGAGAAAGAAGAATAAAATTTAAGTCATCATTATCAGCGAAAGTGCCTTGGTTGCTGATAACCTAAAACTATGACTCAGTTGCCTTAAACAATAAGGAAAATGTCTAATTTTATATAGCAAGAAGTTTTCCAAGAAGATTGTCTGGGAATGTGATGGGTCTCCAACAAAGAATCTGAGAAGTGGGCTATAGAATCCAGCAGCAGCTAAGGGTGGATCAGTAGCTAAAAGTACAGAAAGAACAACCTATGTCGTGGGAGTTGTAGTTGGAAGGATGGTTTCCAAAGAATCCATAAAACCATCTTTAAGAATGACTCAGCTTTAAGCATTTAAGCCAAACCAGAGAATGCAAAGTCATCTTAAAATAGTACTAATCATGGAAGAACTTTTCTGCCTCCCTTTGCTCTCCTCCCTCATAATATTTCAAACTAGAGAGGTCAGCAATAGCAGCTGAGAATGTGGGAGGTGAACAAGTGAGAAAGTTCACCACCGCCCCTTTGCAAAAGCAGTTAGTCTGCCTTCAATAATGCCTTCCCTGGGTAAAGGAGTGAGCGGAGAGAACACTATTATTAATAAAGACTGAAATGCTGATTAACATAATGGCCTGGGCATTGAAATTTCAGGTCCCAATGACTGTACAGACTGTATAATATAATTTAAAGTAGTGTTTCAACTTTGTATTACCTAAGCATGAAGAGGAAAGTTAAGGAAGAGTCTGGATTATCTTCCAAGGACTCAGGAAGAAATTCTTTTATTCTATATATTTTCTGATGGAAATTTGGAAATAATGATCTCTTTAGATTCATGGATTAGTTTCCATTTCTTTTGTATCATTAACTGCTCACTCCCTGTTGGCTACTCTGCACAAGCATTTAAAACTCAAGTTACTTGTGATCTAACAAACCTCTCTGTCTTCACATTCTACTTTAAATATACTGACCTCTCTCCATTTCAAGGTCAGACTTCCAGGAAAAAAATGTTTATTGTTTGATATAATTGACATCTGCTATGTATCTTCTTAGCATTTGAGGTGTGTGTGGGAACTGCTCCTCAACCACTCTGAGTGGGTAGATGTCAGAGATGTCTATCCCAGAATTGAATTCTTGACCTCAGCATTGGGCACTTGATTTTGACCCCATAAATCATTGTGATCCATCTCTGCAGAAACAGTGATTAGTCTGAAAATAGACTATTCTTTTACTCATTGAATAATCTTGGCAACCTAGTCAAAACACTATAAATATAGGGGTTTATTTCTGCACTCTCAATTATATTATAACCATCTATATGTCTATTCTTGTTCCAGTACCACACTGTTTTTATTACTGTAGTTTTGTAGTTAGTTTCAAAATCAGAAAGGGTGAGTCCTTCAAATTTGTTATTTTTTTCCAAGATTGTTTTAGTTCTTTTGGGTCACTTGAATTTCCACATTAATTTTAAGATCAACGTGTCACCTTCTGCAAAAACTGCAGTGGGATTTGATATGGATTGTGTTGAATCTGTAGATCAATTTGGAAAATATTGCCATCTTAATTATATTAAGTCTTCCAATCCATGATCATGGAATGTGTCTCCATTTATTTAGATCTTCATGAATTTCTTTCAACAATGTTTTATAATTTTCAGTGTATAAGTCTTAAACTTTTTATTTTGATTGTTTATTTGTTAGTATTTTATTCTTTTTGATGGACTTGTTATTAATGGAATTGTTTTATTAATTTTGTTTTATATTGTTTATTGCTAGTATATACAATTGATTTTTGTATATTGACCTTATATCTTGCAACCTTGCTAAACTCGTTCATAAGTTCTTGTAGTTTTTTAGTGGATTTTTTAGTCTTTTCTTCATACAAGATTATATTATCTTCAAATAGAGATAGTTTTGCTTCTTTCTTTCTAATCTAGATGACTAATCTAGAGTCTCCAGTACAATGTTGAATAGAAGTGGAGGGAGCAGACGGGTTGTTTATTCCCGATCTTAGGGAAAAGCATCCAATCTTTCACCATTAAGTTGATATTAGCTATAGGTTATTTTTTGTACATGTCCTCTATTGGTAGAAGAAGCTCTTTTCTGTTTCTAGTTTGTTGAATATTTTTTATTATGAAAGGGCATTTGATTTTGTTAAATGCTTTTTCTGTATCCATTGAGGTGAACATGTGGGTTTTATCTTTTCTTAGGATGTGTGCATTTTAAACTCTGATAGATAATGCTAGATTACTCTTCTCAAGCAATAGCAATTTATATTCCCAAAATAAATTGCAAAACTCATTTCCTCATTGTCAGCAAAGATTATTATTAAGGTCTTTTACTTGTTGTCAACCTAATAGGTGAAAAATGCTATCTCATTGTTTTACTTTGTATGTTTCTGATGACTAGTGAAGTTGAAGATGTTTTAATATTTTTTAATTTATGGATGTTTGTAATTTTTGTAATTGTAATTTTTTGTAATTGTGAATTGTCATAATGTCAATATCCTTTGATCATTTTTTCTCAGTCTCATTTATCTTTCTTGTTAATTTCTAGAAGCCCCTTATATACTACAGATATTTATTTTATGTCATTTATGAAAATTACATATATTTTATCCAAGTTCGTAAAAAGGTGATTCTGGAGAATATAAGAAATCATTCACTTTGCCTTATTCATTGCATTAAAATTACTTTTTAGTTAAGATCTTACATTAAAAGTATATAAAACTCCGTGACTCTTTTTATTAGGCCTTTAAAAAGTCAAATGCTTTCCATCACATCTTTGATACATTTAAATTATATTCTCAGATTCTATTGATGTTTTGCTAAAAAACTGATCATAAAGGAACTAAAAATTTCTGGGTGTTAAAAATGATCATTATGATTATGCCCTGTAATTTTCCACACTGCTTCTGTTCTCTTCAATTACTTGCTTACCTGCTTTTGCCTATTGAACAGAAATGGGATTTCCAAAAGAAATGCTTTGGTAGTTTGTGTTTTTCAAGGAATTTTAATATTTCATCTAGGGTGTTGAATTTAATGGCATAAAGTTGTTCGTAATATATGCTTATTATACTTTTAATATTCGTAGGATCTGAAGTTAATTCACCTCTCTCATTCCTGATCTTGGTCATTTCTATCTTCTCCCATTTTTTCTGATCAGTCAATCTAACTACAGGTTTGTCAATTTTATTGATCTTCTCACAAGAAAAATTTTTGTTTTTATTGATCCCTAATGTATTTTTGGTTTCCTGTTTTATTGGTTTTTTATTATTTCCTTTATTCTGCTTACTGTGGGTTTCTTTTGATCTTGTTTGTCTAGTTTCTTATGATTAAAGCTAATGTCATTAATTTGAAACCATTTTCTTTTCTAAGACAAATATTTAATGCTATAAATTCCCCTCTAAATACTGCTTAAGGTGTATTGCATACATTTTGAAATATTACATTTATATTATTTCAGTTGCAAAGACTTTCTAATTTCCCTATTGATTTCTTTGACCCAGTGGTTATTTAGAAGCGTGTTTTTTAGTTTCCAAATTTTGGAGGATTTTAAGATAGCTTTCTGTTATTGATATCTGAAATAGTGTGTGTGCAATTATCTGTCTCATTACCTTCTTATTTTAATTGAATGTCAAAATAGCAGGTGCTTCCTAGAGAAATGAAAAAAACTTATTAACAAGGAATTATTTAAATGATGGAAATTTCAGGTGCTATAATAATAGATAGTAGCTCTCAAGACCTCTGAATACAATTGTACAGTGTGTACACTGAACAGAAGCACCCGGCTGAGGTGGCCAGGGGATGCTAAAATTCAGTTCAAGTTCTACTTTTCAAGTTGGTATATACTGGGCTTTTTCTAATTCAAAAGAACTATAAAATCTGGTGGTGGCCCTGATAGCTACCATTTATCTCTATAATTATTATATGTCTGACACTGTGCTAAAGGTTTTAAATGTGTTATCATATTTAATCATACCAAGCCTATATTGAAAGTATTATCATTTTCATTTTAAAAATGAAAAAAATTGAGGATTAGAGAACTTATATAACCTGATCTAAGTTGCAGAATTGATATGTATGGTACTCTGAATTCAAATTAGATTTGTCTGATTCTAAAACTCCTATGTTATATTGTCAGTGATTGATTTTTTGTTAAGTGGATCATCAAATGTTTCTCAAATTTCTCTGGTAGTTATTTTAGGCAAGTAAAACAATCACAGTTTACCAGCCACTAAGAAAAATAATACAATAATAACATGGTTGTCTGAAAAGCTTTGTACTCCAACTGAAGATAAGTTTTCTACTTTGATTACTGAATGTGCATACAGATAAATTGCTTGGGTAATACTAAGTGATATACATTTATGAAAGTAGATAATCTAGGAAAAGTAGATTCCCATTACAGCTTTGTACCTACTGTTGCATTTCGTGGTGAGACCACTTATAGAATAGTGCTTGCTCACATCCTTCGCAGAATATTATGGCCACATCAATTTCAGTGGAGAGCTGTGGGAGAAAGTATTATGGACAGTCTAATGACTTGGTATGAAAATGATTCGTTTAATGTCCTGCTAATCTTTTTCAATGATAAGCACATAGGATTATTACTGTGATAATTAATGAAACCAGTAATGACCAGAGTTATTATTTATAAAGAGAGAATTTGGCAAGGTCTACCATGCTTATCTTGTAATCTCTAACAAATTTTGGTTTTGGCTCTTGCTGGATGCAAGATCCTATTCAGAGGGAAGCAAGGCCCACAGTGGAATATCATACTATTTCATTTGTTTGTCTTTCATCATTTCTATTCTACCCAACAGAGTGTGATTCAAGAGATCATGTTGCTTCTACTTAATATATTCATTGATATTTGATCCTTAGGAAATAGGTTATTCATATAAAAATTGTCACATCTAGTGAGCTCTGGTTGTAAATATTCTCCCTGGTCTCCTTGGCAATAATAATGCTCACCTTTTGGGGGCTTCAATTCATTCTGAAGTAGTCATTTTGTGAAAGGGATGTATCATTGAAATTTAACCTGTCAGTAGAAAGATAAAGATAGAGGAGACACTGGCTATGGTTATGGAAGAGGAAAAAAATATAGTTATTCTGTTCGCTTTAAGTTGTTTAAGAAAAGCTGTTTGTAAATGTGTTGATTTCTGTTTGGACTTCTTGTGAATGTTGTGTTTTCGATACACATGTTAATAAAAAATCCAGTCAACTTTATGTGTTGATCTTTGGGGGAAAATAGAACTTAAATGTAATATAAACTCAGCATCTTTTTAGCATGTGTTGTATAGCTTGATGAAAAGATTGATGTACATGAGAATTTGGGCCTTTCAGTTTCAAGTAAATAAAAGTTGGTTTGAAGTGTGATACTTTTAAAAGACATTCATCTTCCAGGCATCATCTAGCAATAGCTTACATTTTCAGTAATTTGTATTCTAGATAATTTATTCACTAAATTGTGCAAAATTTGGGAATCCAAGATAGAGATTATTCTTATCAGTTGGCTATATCTTGACAACATTTCTGACATTTTAAGATTATTATTCATTGTATTATTATATATTGTGGGATTTTCTTTTAACATTTAGTTTTAAGAGTAAGATAAAGAGGCTGTGATGAAGCTAAGGAATGGCTGTTACCTAAAAGACAAATACGGTGATTGCTCTGTATACACAACCTGCAATCAGGAACAATATGAGCACCTAAAGACATGAGAATTTTAATCATTAAGTGCACAAGGGGTTGCATCCTAATGTATCTGAAACATGTTACATACTACTTTGGCTTTAAATCTCTCTAATTTTTCTATTAGATTAGAAGTTATTCATTTTGAGAGCAATAAAGAAATTCCAACTGGAACTGCCTCATATCTTTTAATTGAAAATTTCCCAAAGCACAAAAGTAAAAAAGTAAAAGTTGCTGTGTTTCATTGGTTTTATCCTTTTGAATGTTGCTATGCTGAAAGCTCTGTGTGAGATTATTAGAAGACAAGTTTTAAAATGGTTGTAAAAGAAGATGCATATATGAGGGACTCACTCAAAGGGCATTATTTAAAAAAGAAAGTTTCCGGCCACCCAGATCTCACGGTAGATATACTCATTCAAGGATAGAAAATTCACCATGTGTATGATTATTTTTACATCTGAACTTTTTTTATTCACTAGAGAGACTCAAAACTTTCAGGGTCATTTGCTCAGCATGTAGTGGAATGTCCTGTGCAATGGATTCCAATTAATATCACCATGTTCAATGGCCCTGTACCACCAATGATGGATAACTGCTTTCCACTTGGCTTTATATGGCACTTCTTTGTTGCAGCTGCAACCAGGTCTATTGCCCCTTTGATAAAAATTTTAGTTACCCCAGGGAGAAGCTTTCAACTTTATTAAGCATTGAAGTCTGCGCATTTATTCTTCTTTGGAAGAGCAGATCAAAAGCACACTTTCCAAGGAAGTAATCTGAAAAATTAGGATAGCACTTGCGGACTTTGGCAATAATGTTTTCCTATAATTGAAACCTAAGAACCTGTGTCAACTGACTAGACTATTATAAAACTTCTTAGAATTTAACAAACCTTTCTCTTTTTTTGAAATTAAATAGGGTTCCTTGATTCTATTTAACCAGTTCTTTAGCACGCTGTGTCATTTTTGTTGTGGTTAGGAAAACCTCAATCTAGGTTTAGAGATAGGAAACTGACAATTAAGGAAAAAAGCAATTAAATGATCAAGTTGTGGTATAGAGGAAAGCTTGTGACTTTTAGTTCCATCTCTGGCATTAATTCACTGTAAAAATTTGAGCAAGCTGTTAAATTTTTCTGGGCCATAGTTTCCTCATTTTTGAAAAGTGAGGATTGCTTAAAAGGGATGTAAGATTTCTGCCAAATCTGAAATTCTCTGAATCTAAATTTTGGGTAGAATGTGACCAGATACTGACAGCACCTTATATTTACACAGAGTCATTTTTACTTTGCAGATCCTATTTACTTCAATTTCAAATTTAGTTTGGCAATAGAATAATATGGTACTGTTATATTTCTGAGTTGAAGTAAGGTATATCTGGAACACTGGTTAAAGTCAGAGTAGTGCTAGCTTCACAAAGGAAATTAGACTGAGTGCCATTTTCTCCACCAATCCCAAGCTGCTAGCACTTTGCTGAAGGCCCTAGACAGACTCCTCTTGAAAAAATTGCCCCTTCGACACACACACACTTCAGATTCCTCCACTGTTGACAAGATAAATTAATGCCTTCAGCGTGAGTCTGAATTTGAGGGCTCTCTTTGTTATTATCTCTTTCAAAAGTTTAGAAGAAGACCTTTGAATTCCAACTTGGAGAATTTGGATCTTTGGAATGAGTCCCCTAAATCGAAAAGTATACCACATATTGTCAATAGACTGAATATAATTCCTTGTAGCATTTTGTCAACAGATGCTTAAACAATAAGCACTAAATGCAGTTCTCAAAATATTTTAGCATTAAAAATTTGGAAACTTTCTAAATTTTAAGTTCTGATGCTTAGGGATCAGGATGAGACCATGTTTTTCTTTAGGATCTTAATAAGGCCAACTACCTAAGGGAGGATATTATTATTATAAACTTTTTCTCGGGAGGTAGGGATTTAGGAGCCAAATTTCTAATCTTAGACCTTCAGAAATTTGTTTTGGATATTGGGCAATTCACTTGTTCTGTCTGTCCCTGTTTTCTTACCTTTTTATATCAAACTCTTACGAGTGGTAGTTTCTTAAAGGTTAATGGCAATATGGAACCTGAAACCACATAAATAAACTTTGTATACTTGGTTGTATTAAAAGCTACTGATCTATTTTGAACTTTGAATGAATCATTTATTAATGTGTGTTTTGTAACATTATTCATTAGTCACTAGGAAAATATTGGTCTATTGACTTATTCAGATCTTCTGAATGTTGACTCATTTCATTATACAATATGAAAAAGAAGTTAACATTACCTGCAGTCTCATCAGAAAAGCACTTAGCTGTTGAGTAATTGTAAAGTTCACCATGGTGGAGTTAAGTTTTCCAAAATTTTAATTTTCAGTTCAAGGCTCAAATTTTCTCAGAGGCAAAAAATATCAGTCTTACTTGTTTATTAAAAAAAAAAAAATCCACTTTGATAATCCATAATTTGTCTGTCTGTCCTTTTTTCAAGTAAAAATAATGTTCCATGAGAACGTAAGTTGGTTCTGCTTATAACTCAATGGCATAAAATTCTTTTCCTAGAGGCAGCCATCATATTTTAGTATACTGCAAAAGTGCTTTATGTATACTTCTCATTTCGTCGTACAGAACATAGGAATAGATCTATTAAATTTAATCATTTAATTGCTTTATAAAGGACATTTTTAAGTGAACTTGACTTTTTTTTACTTTGAGTGAATGATGGTGAAGAATATAACGACTGGTGTAGTTTGCTGTCACTGTCTTGATTCTTCCTAAAAGACCAACAATTTAGTGATAAATATTATCATAGTGAAGAAGAAAAATAACATCTTAGTTTTATTATGAAAATAGCTTTGACCTTGCTGACTCCCTGAAGGGATCTTCGAGACCCCAGGAGTATGCAGATTGCAGTTAGAAAATTGCTGGACTAAATTCAGTATTATTATGGTCTTGTGTTTTCCACCTTTTCCAAAAGAATGGGATTGCTTCTCACCTCTCCATTTCCCACAAAGTTGCTTCATCATTGACAATGAGGTTCATTCATTAGAAGCAAGGACCCACTCCTTAATGACTAGATTGCCCTGTCTTGCTGACCAAGACAGAGTTTATTAACAGCTGGAATTTGAACTAATGTCGTCAGTCGCTGGCAAGCAGTACGCAATTCTTCTTATTATACTTGGCCCTTTTTCCAAGGTGAGATAATAATAAACAGAACTTCAAGAAATTCTTGGTACAAGGGCAAGGCTAGGATTTGGATCTAGCCTGAGGCCAAAGCTCATGTGCTGGGCTACTGCCATATATTGATCTCTGTGCCACTACTCAGCTCAGAAAGTCAGTGATTCTGGAAGACAAATACATTGCAGGAGTATAAGGTGGCTGGTGGTAGTAGAGACAGGCCACATAGATAGCCTTGAAAGAATTTAGTTCTAACACACACAAAGGATTTGGGTGAACTGGAAGGATTTTAACCAATGCAATGAATAGAGAACTTTGAACCATACAAAATGTAGGCAACATGACTGGGTGATGAAAAGAATGAGATTTGAATGCAAACAGTTCAAAGCCCCAAACTACAATTGTCCAACTTTGTGATTAGGGGAAGTTGCTTATCTTCTCTGTGCCTCACTGTACTCATTTGTAAGATGAAATGATGAGAGATGATGATGATGATAATGCTACCTATTGAGGTGTCAATTCATAATGGTTTGGTAAGCAGTAGAGCACATGGTAAGTAATAATGAATCTTGGTTATTAAAATTATTTGGCCTGCCGGACACATGGTAACCATGCAGTGCAATTTGGCTGTTATTTAACACACTGCCTTCTGATTCTTGTTGCTGGTGCAAACACATGCTTCATTTATTATTTATTTGTTTGTTTGTTCTGTACTGATTTACTGAACACTCTCTGTGTGTCACTGTGCTAGGTCATGTGCCTGCTCTGGTCTTGTAGTTGGCAGCTCTGATATATCAATTATTTCCTTTTCTCTCACTGTAGGTACTGGGGAAGAGAAATAGCACATTCATTTTCATAGGCTTTCTCAGATTATGCAGGCATGGCAAGGGCCACATCCTTTTCTTCTGTTCTTTTCCAATTTTGTTTTTGTTGTTTGTTTTTAGATTAGAACCAGCTTGTTAATAATTGCATCTTGATCCTTAGACCAGCATTTAAAATCAAACAAGCATAGGTGGAAGAGTAAGCATCTCCCATTTTCTAGTATTGTTATTAAGGTTTAGAAAATTCAAGTAAAAAAGCACTCATGGAATATTTTTCATCAAAGTGAAAACATAAGCTAATATTACACTGATAAATAGATTATCTGAGAAGAAGATCTCTAACTCATTTTCCGCTATATGCAATGTAGTCGTTGCTTGAAAATTCCTTAAGTAGTATGTACGTGCAGATGAAAATGGAGTTCTTTACTATTATTCGTATCACAATAAATTTCCTAAGAATGTGGAGATTCTCCCTAAGAACTCAAGAACATAAATGCTAACAATTTATTCATGGAAACTGAAAATGAGATTTGAAAATCTAAAGAAGATAATCTTTGAATGGTAGGAAAAGCTAATCGTTTTTATTAAACAGCTTTTAAGCTTTATTCTTTCTGAAATTTTAAATTCTTCCTAATCTTAGCAAACAATAAAACATATAAAAATCATAGTACAGGTGTACAGCAGATATATCTGTAAAATGTCATGTCTGACAGATTTGAAAATTGAATCATATTTTAAATGGATTAGGAGAAATCCTCATATAAAAGAATCATAAGATGAATCATTTCAGTAAGAAATTCTATTGTTAACTGCAGGAAAGTCCTCTTTAAATTATATTTTCAGTGTCTAGCTTTGTTTACTTTATGTATTTTAAGGCAAGATATGTTATAGGAGAAGCTTTATACTTACATGTACAATAATAGGAGCTAATATTTCTTTATTATTTATCAAGTTAGAATCATATCATAAGTCATTCTATGAAAAGAATCCAGACAGAAATAAACTGTAATGTGAGTCCTGAGCTGAGCTTGCTAACAGTGAGAGAATTAATTTCAGCATGCATTTTTTTGACCTCAGCAGCATTCAATACTATTGGCCACTTCCTTTCTTGAATGTGCTCTTGTTTTGGCTTATATTGACACTTCTTTCAACTATTTCTATCTTAACCCTTTGGCTGCTTTTTCACAGAGTTCTTTTCTGGATTTTCCTTCTCTACTTCTAGATAGCAGAGCTTTTTAGGTCACAGTCCTGGGGCTTTTCTGTTTTTACACAGTCAGACTTCAAATATCTGAAATCTGGTTACAATGCTTAAACTCACTATTGATAAGACTTACACCCTATGTGCCTCAGTTTTCTAATATATAAAAAGGAGATAATAATAATATCTACTTCAAGGAATTATTGTGAGAATTAAGTACATACATTTAAAGAATTTAGAATATTGCCTGGTACATATTAGGCACTGAGTATGTTTTAATTGTTTTTATTCTGCAATAATATTCTCCCTAAGTTATCATATCAATTCCCACTTATATACTGGTAAATCCTAAATTTAGATTTCTCGCCCAGATGTCTTTTCTGAGGTTCAGACATTATATATATCTGATTAATCAGTACCTTCCCTTGGATATCTCTCAGATACTTTGAACTATGCAGAACTGAAAGTTCAATTATTAATCTCCCTCTTTCTAGATCTCTTTTCCACTCCCAAGTTGATCCTTCTTAAAACATTACGATGTCAGCAAGTAGTAACTTCATGCCCGAAGTTCAAATAAAAACTAAGTAGTCATATATTTTTAAATTTAACTTTTTAATATGGAAAGTTTATAACATGTACAAAAACAAAGAGAATACCCATCTTCAACAATTAGGCTGGCCGACCTTGTTTCATTTATACTCCTACCCACTCCACCACACCCCAAACTATAAAGAGAAACTTCCTTTCACAACTTTTGGCTACCTGGCGGTATATATTTCATGTGGGAAAGACAAAATATTCTTTTCCTTTGTTTCTCAACTTTCAGCATAATGAGTTGAGTCTGTATCATACTTCATAGGCGTTCAATGAAGTTTTAAAAATGTTCTTACATGTTTCAATCCACTGCAGTCATTATTTGTATTGGTGCTTTAATTATATCACCTTTGACTAGCAGGAGCTTCTTCAATTTGGTTCCTGAATCTTTTAGACACGCCTCACTAGTCTTTGGTAATCTCATTGCTTTCTGGTATGATAAAATCATACCAGATCATTCCAAGATCATCTTAGACATGTTTTACTCCAGGACTGAGATCACTCATTTCTCTGAAGAGTCTGGTATTGGGAAATGGGATTTGGAGACCACGATCTGGATTTTAGGAGAGCTCACTGCTGCTGTGTCATTTCCAGGCTCGTTCAATGTACAGAGCTAAGAAATATGTAAATATTTTCTAAAAGAAAATAAGAGTTCACAATATTTTAAATTTAAGATCACAATGTTTTTACTTCTTTGATTTCAAATTTATGCCATTTTCTACTATTGTAAAAATATTGTTTCATAATGGTATAAACATAATTACTCAATGTTCTTTATCCTGGATTATATAAAATAGTTTCAGAATAACATAACCAATGTTATCACTAACAATATAATTACTGAAAAATTTTTAAGATGTGAAAAATTTTCACATTTTATTTATTATTTTTGTCCTCAGGATATATCCTACTAGGCAAGTAAAATTATTGTGTTGTCAATTTATTTAAAATAATTCTTTATGTGATTATGCCATCAACTCACCGCAGATTGATTTGTTTAATTTTGTTTAACATTTTTAGACATTTCTCTTTTAAATAAAATTTTACTTTTTCATTATGTAAGGCATTTATATGGTTCCAAAGAAACCTACCAAAAAAGGTATATTCAAAGAAGTCTATCATATATCCTTATACTTCTTATAGTTTCTTCCCTCTCTCTATATGTAGTCATTTAAAAACGTTTTTACTTTAGCCTTCTATTTAAAAAAAATTAGCAAAATAGATATACTTTTTTACCTGTCTCCTTTTAAAAAGAAAGCATAGCATATTGTATATACTTTTCCTGAGTTTTTCACTTGCCTATATACTCTGGAGATCACTTTTATAGCAGTATATAAAAATAGGTCTATTTCTTTTTAAAGTTGTGTTGTACTTCACTGAGTGGATGTGTCATGGTTTATTCAACCAGAACCTTTTTGATGGGTGTTTAATTTTTTCCAGTTGTGTGTTAGTAAATGTTTAACAATCGGCTTTCTCCTGGGGAAAAAACTCTTGTTTTGGAGCGTTTGCAAATTTCTATGTGGTATAAATGCTCCCACCATGGCTGATTTCAAGCTACTAATATCTTGTCACTAGATTTAAAATTGGGAAGTGAGGTACAGTAGCACATCATTATATGGTATTTTTACCATTCAGGTATAATACATGTAAAAACCCTCAAGAGCATAGATAATAATAAAGTATGATGAAATAACTAAGAAATGATGAATTTTGAGTAATTGTTATCTTTGTTCTTAAATATGTTATTTAATTGTAAGTTTATACAATTTAATTTTAAATTTTAAAATTTAATTAAATTTTAAATCACTATATTTAATAACAGTTTGCAAAATTACCAAAAATTTAACAATCAATTTTTGTAAGATATGCAAGCCAGCTCTAGTACATCCATTGGTTGCTATGACAGATGTTGCTGTGATTAATAACTTTGTACATGTGTCAATTTTGTATATTTGCCAGTGTATTTTTGGGATAGATTTTTAGAAGTGGGATTATTGAGTCAAAGGATAAATGCTTATGTTGCTAAATTCTCCTCCAAAGACGTGGTGCCATTTGGCATTCCCACCAGCATTAAATGGGAGTGTTTGTTTCCCTAACTTAGTCTCAACAACAGAGTATGTTACCAAAATTTTGGATTTTCCCCCAAATAAGTGAGAAATGCTGTCTCTCTACAGATCTCATTTGCATTTATCTTATTATGGGGTGAGGTTGACTATCTTTTTATATCTGTTAGTGATTACTAAAAGCTCCTCCCTGCCTCACTCCCCATATCAAACATATTACCAAGTATTTTTTTTTTCTCAGTCTCCATTGCAACCATCCTAAAGCTGAAATCCTCACATCTGGATTAATATTTGGATTTCCTGTCTTGTTTTCTCACTTCATTTTTATCCTTTCTGATCCATTTTCTACAGATCAGCCAGAGGAAATGTTCCAGTAAAAATGGAATCATTTCATTTACCTGCTTCTAATACTTTAATTACTACTATGCTCTAGATTCCAAGTTTCTTAGATTGACCTATAAGTCTTTGGAGAGAACTTTGTCATAAAAGTCCACTTAAGTGTAAAGGAATCTGAGAAATATGGTGTGAAAAATGAAAGATGACTCTTTGTCACACTAGCATGAATTGGACATGTAACTAATTATAAAGTGATTAAATAAGGCTGGAGTTTATTTGAGACGACTTCTTAGAGAAGGTGATGAATGTGACCTGGCAGAGAGAAAGTAGAAGAGTGTGTGGAAAGGCTAACAGGCGAGAATTAGCAAGGCTTTCCTGGCAATAGGAAGGAAGTGGGAGAGGTACTAAGTGAAGAAGTGACAGCTAAGTAGAGTCTCTCGGAGTTTGAGAAAGACCTAAGCTATATCCAATTTTTGAAGCTTCCAGAATGTTAAAATAGAAATAAATTCCAAACAAGGCTGCAAACTTTACAGTATATTTCAAAGACATCTGCTTATCTTTTAAACGCCAAAAATATAATGCAATATAATTGTACCATTCACAAGATGATTACATAATTTATAAAAAGATTAATTTATAATACACTATAGGTAGTATGTTATGATAACAGGGCACAAGTTTTAAAATTCTGTGATGTGTGTCTCTTTTCAACTTGATAGAGTATCCCTGAGACTGTGTTATGGGTTGAATTGTGTTCCTCATCCTATATTAGCCAGGTTCTCCAGAGAAACAGAATCAATAGGATGTGTGTGTACACATGCATGTATGTATATATAAAGAAATTTAATATAAGAAATTGGTTCATGCAATTTAGAAGCTGGCAAATCCAAAATCTGCAGGCTGGAGACTCAGGAGAACCAACGGTGCAGTTCTAGTTCAAAAGCAGGCAGACTGGAGACCAGGAGAAGCAAGGGGGCAGATGAATTCCAAAGGCAGTCTGGTGGAGAATTCTCTCCTGCTCAAAGGGGCTGGTCTTTTTATTCTGTTAGGGATGTGAACTGATTTGATGAGGCCCACTCACATTATGAAGGGCAATCTGTTTGACAAAAAATAAAATAATATAGGGGTGTAATAGATTAATAGTCTCCTAATAGTATCAACATTCTCAAAACAAGTCTCTGATTCAATATTGTGAATGCATACATACATATATATATATATATATAATATATATGCTCTTTTTAAGCCTTTATTATTTTTTATGTTTTAAAAATTTTTCGATTACAGTTGGCATACAATATTAGTTTTAGGTGTAAAACATGGTGATTATACATTTACATAATTTATGAAGTGATCCAGTGTCCACCTGACAGACACCAATTAAACTTTATATAAGAACATTATTGTAATATCTGTTTGCAATTTGTACACATGTATATGCACATGTACATTTTTAAGTGTAGAGTTGTAATTTATTTGATTTAAAAATATAAATATTATTCAGTATAATCAAAAACTCCTTTGTATCATAGTATTGTAGGTCCATATACTGGTATCTACAATTCTTAAATTCAAAAAAATCTTTTAAAAACAAAGGTTTTTTTTGTAACTAAGTAGTAAAATTTGACTAGAACTGACTGATTATAATCTATTTATTCCACTTAATGTGAATATTCATGTTTCACTGCAGAAGAAATATTTGACTCTTCCTTTCACAAAAAGCTTAAGAAGCCAAACCAACAAAGATGGGAAAATAAACAGTATAAGTGAGATATTTAAGCGGCACATATTCAAGAGCTAAGGCACGTGGCACAAGTAATAAGTTCTATGTGATATGAGAAAGGGAACAAAATAATTGTAGATTCTAGATCTATTACCTTCCAGAAAGGTGAAAATGGTTTTATTAAATAATTTATAGTAAGTTCAAATTCAAATGGTCCCTTTAACAGAGAAAGTACAGTTTCTAAAATGAACTCTAATTTTTTTTGAACAAAAGAAAGTAGCCCTGACTCTTCAGGACTATTATTTTATCAAGATTGAACCATCAAATAAATAATAAAGCTATGTGTTCTGGATGCTTATGACACTTTAACTACTTCATGAATTGGCTCTAAGAAGTGTAGGATAATTGTCAGTCTTGAGAAACAGAGAATTTGATTTCTAGATGTTGAGTTGAACTTAGAATAAAATAGAGTTTTTTTTAAAATTAAGTTTATTGGTGTAACATTGATTAATATAATTATATAATTTTCAGATGTACATTATAATTTGACATCTGTATATTCTATTGTGTGTTTACCACCCAAAGTCCAGTTTTCTTCAGCTACCATATATTTGATCCCCTTTACCTACTTCACCCTCCCCCTAACCCCCAATATTTGACCCCTTTTACCTGTATACCTCTCCCTCCCCTCCCCCCCCACCAGTAACCTCTAGTCTCCATTAGTCTATAGTCCTCTGGTAACCACTAGCCTATAGTCCATGTCCATGAGTCTCTGTTTGTTCGTCCTGTTTGTTTGTTACTTTTAGATTTATATCCCACATATAAGTGATATCATGTGTTTTTCAACATTTTCAGTCTTATTTCCTTTAGCATGATTATCTCGAGGTCCATCCATGTTGTCGCAAATGGTGGTATTTCATCTCTTCTTATGGCTGAGAATAGTCCATTGTTTATATGTACCACAGCTTCTTTAGCCAATCATCTATCATAGGACACTTCGCTTGCTTCCAAGTCCTGGCCACTGTGAATAATGCCACTATGAACATTGGTGTGCAAATATCTTTTCGGATATGGGTTTTCAAGTCTTTGGGGTAAATACCCAGTAGAGGGATTGCTGGATCATATGGAAGATCGATTCTTAGTTTTTTGAGGAAACTCCAGACTGTTTTCCATAGTGACTGTACCAATTTGTAGTCCCACCAGCAGTGTATGAGGGTTCCTTTTTGTCCACATCCTCTCCAGCATTTCTTATTACTTGTCCTGTTGATTATAGCTATTCTAACAAGTGTGAATGGTATCTCATTGTGGTTTTGATTTGCATTTCTCCAATGGCTAGTGATGTTGAGCATCTTTTCATATATTTGTTGGCCATTTGTATGTCCTCTAGGGAGAAGTGTCTGTTTAGGTCCTCTGCCCATTTTTTGATTGGATAGTTTGGTTTTTTGTTTTTATTGAGTCATATGAATTCTTTGTATATTTTGGATATTAGGCCCTTATCGGAAGCGTTGCTTACAAACATATTTTCTCATTCGGATGGTTGTCTCTTTACTTTATTGACAATTTCTTTTGCTGAGCAGAAGCTCTTAAGTTTAATGTCGTCTCATTCATTTATTTTAGCTTTTACTTCTCTTGCTTTTGAGGTTAAGTTCATAAAATCCTCTTTAAGTCCAAGGTCCTTGAGTTTAGTTCCTATGTTTTCTTCTATGCATTTTATGGTTTCAGGTCTTATATTCAGGTTCTGAATCCATTTTGAATTAATTGTGGTGTGTGGCGATAGACAACAGTCTATTTTCATCCTTTTGCAGGTGGTCTTCCAGTTTTCCCAGCACCATTTATTAAAGACACTTTCCTTTCTCCACTGTATGTTTTTGCCCATATAAATATGGATTTAATTCTGGACTCTCGATTCTTTTCCACTGGTCCATTTTTCTGCCAATACCATGCTTTTTTGATTACTGTCACTTTGTAGTATAATTTGAAGTCGGGCAGAGTGATGCCTCCAGACTCGTTCTTTTTTCTCAGGATGGCTTTGGCATTTTGGGATCTTTTGTGCTTCCATATAAATCCAATGATTTTTTGTTCTATTTCTTTAAAAATAGCCAATGGGATTTTGATGGGGATTGCATTAAATCTGTATAATGCTTTAGGTAGTACGGTCATTTTAATTATGTTGATTCTTCCAATCCAAGAACATGAAAAATCTTTCCATTTCTTTGTACCTTCTTCGATTTCTTTTAACAAGGTCTTGTAGTTTTCATTATATAGGTCCTTCACATCACATAGGGTTCTTGACTTCAATTTTTGCTCAGCTATCTTTCAAGGCCCTGACTTGTTCCATCCCATTCCTATAAGGTGCAGCTTTCCAATCCTTGACCAGTGTTCTGGGCAAGATCAGAGTGCCCTGTGTTGATGTTGGAAGTGCAGTCCTTAGGACCCTCAGTGGAGAGCTGCCAATCTCCAGTGTTTTACTATTTTCCTTAGGAAAAAAAAAAAAAAGCCATATTTAAGCCTAAGACTAAAGATGTAAGTTTTGGGGCCCTTATTTAAAAATCTAAAATACCTTGAATTTTTCAATCCTTCTGTCCTTCACAAGGTTTTTCTATAAAATGCAATTTAAAAAGAAAGGAATATTTTTTCAACAAATATTGTATCGCCATTAGAAGACCTGATCAAAAGCATTTCCACTGAGCAAATAGTCATTGGAGGATGGTGATTAGGAGCAGGAAGTTTATTTAGAGTATGAGAGAATGGATTTGAATCCCAGCTCTGCCACACTTGCTTACTCTGTGACTTTGGGCAAGTAACTCAATCTTAGTCTCAGTTCTCCCATCTGTAAAATAAAGATAAGAATAATACCTATAGTAATAGAATATTCTGAGTAACAAATGTGAAACACAGCAAAGTTCCCAGCATTATATGTAAAAACTCAAGAAACGCGAACTTTTTGTAATTATTGGCAATGAATAAATCTATATTTCAAAAACTCTAGCTTGCAGAATACTCTATTATTCGACTGTATTTTACTATGGCCCACTTCAGTGGTTACCACATGCCGCATGTTCTGCTCCCTTCACAGTCCCATATCTGTGGAAGCATGTCCTTCAAAGTACCCAAGAACTGTGGGAAAATCTCATGCTTCATTTATTCAAATATCACTGGTCAGTGTAACTGTGACACAGAGTGTTATCAAGACTCTTTAGCTCTCAGCCCTCAATTTTAAAAGTCCTATTAAATACACTCCTGCTGAGTCATTTTACTTGAAATATTCCTTTTTTTACCGTTAAACTAGAGACAGATCTAGTAAGATCTGCCTGACGGCCACCCTTTTAAAACCTCATTGCTATATTTCACCAACAGAGAATAATAGAAACAAGGTTTATAGGCATCTAGACTCTTGTGAGACTGATCATGTTGGCTTTCAAGATATGGGTATGAAATTTATGTATGACCTTCACATATATTCCATTTTCTAGAACATAATACATCATCTAGAGCAAAAATTAATTTTTATATTTCTCATATTGATTCCTACTATGTCCCAGGCACTTAATATATTTTTTATTAAGGTATAATTTAAGTACTGTAATATTCACCCTGAAAGTTTTGACAAATGCATGCAAGTATACCACAATTAAATTATAGAACAATTCCGTCACTCTAAAAACTTTGCTGTGCCCTTTAAGATCAAACTGCCTCTGGCAAGCACTGATCTGCTTTCTGTTTCTGTATTTTCGTCACTTTTCCCATATATCATCTCAGTTAATACCACCGAAAACCTGAGATAACCATATTCCTGTGGCAGAGATAGAATTGACTAAGTATTTTTGTTTATTGCTATAGATGACAAATATTCTATATCTTTTAGCTTTCTCGTCAACACAGAGCCTTATAACAAAGTGTCTGGGAACAAATCAGCTACTATGAGGACAAGTGCTTTTTTTTATTGTTCCCTTTAATTAAAGCTCCATTCTTAAAAGGAGAATTTTTTTCTGATATTATATTCCTCCTTCTCAAAAAATGTTCTTTTATTATTCAGTTTGCATAAGATCAAACCATTAACTGTTTACCTATTTTTGACCTATTGAACTTCAACCATGCACAAGAAAAGAAGCAGTCAAACATGACTTTTATGATAGTATTTTTGTGCTCCTGCCAGATGCTGCTCAAGGACATCTGTCTGGAGGAATTGACTAGGGACTCTATCATGCAAATGAGTTCAGGACTGTATTTATCTTGATTTGTCCAAGTTGACTTTTTGAAAGCTGAAGTCCTAACCTTTTATCTTTCATTGTGAACAGCTATAATAATGTAGGAACAAAGAGAATATGAAATTTCCCAGAGTTAGAAGTTTCCTCTGATTCCCTTGCTTTGACTAGAGCTCAGCCATGTGTTGCTTCAAGCTTCGGAAGGTCAGGTGTCTCTGGGAACAATGGTGGTATGTGGTTGTGACTTTAGCAGTTACATTACACAGATTTAGGAGACACCCCTTAACAATCTGAACAGCTATTTTACTTTTAAACAATATTTATTGTTTGTGATTACAAAAGCAATTCTTGTTCATATAGAAAACTTATTGAAGATTTTGGTTATCCATAACACAACTGTAACCAGTCCTAAACAATAAGTAAGACTATTATATGACTCAAGATATGGCACAAATTATTTTTTACTAAAACTCACTCATTCCTAAAGAGGCCCTTGTTCAGAACTGATTTACTTTTATATTAGATATGGGGGATAGACAGGTGCCTAAAACACTGAGAGGAATCTCCTCTGACTAAGAGAAATGTAGTCCAAGACCGTGAGAACAAATCTCCATTGCATTTTTTTCTCTCTGTGTTCTCCTGCTGCTTAGTACCAGTTGTAGGGGTAGTCATGGGAAGTACATGCAAGGTTGAGAAAACTAAAGCCCTAGCTTTCTAGATAAAGAATTAGGAAAAAAGGACCTCAGTTAACTGGATGATTTCACAGACACTGTAGAAAGAAAGGAGCTCAAGAGAGTGATACCATCTCTGGGCTGTGATGAGTTGATCTGACCTTACGTGGAGTATCAAAGGCTTTGGGAACTGAACTATGGAGTTGGTCACTGCTCAGGTCCCAGACTAGTCACTGGATAGTGCACATGGGGGACACATTAGTACTGCAAAGGCTTTGAAAAATGAATTGACAGTGGAACCACAATTCATAGAAAGCAGATTGGAACTTACAACCTGAAGAGGTTGATTGCCTACTACAACAAAATATCGACTTTTTTTTTTTTTTTTTTTTTTTTAAGATTTAAAGAAAACCCAGTCTCTTCTATGGCCATTCCACCCTGAATGTGCCTGATCTCATCTGATCTCGAAAGCTAAGCAGGGTCGGGCCTGGTTAGTACTTGGATGGGAGACCACCTAGGAATACCATGTGCTGTAGGCAGAAAGAAAGAAAGAAAGAAAGAAAGAAAGAAAGAAAGAAAGAAAAAAAGAAAGAAAGAAAGAAAGCCCAGTATCAAACATAATATTAAACAATACATACAAAATTACTCAGCACACAAAGAACTAGGAAAATCTCAGCCTATCAGGCAGAAGATAATCAACAGATGTCAAGATGACATATGTATTGGAATTATCGAAGACTTTAAAGTAACTATTATAGCAATGCTCCAAGAAGTAAGGGAGAATGCTCTTGAAATAAATGGAAATCTAAAAAGTTTCAGCAAATAAATAGGAGATACTATTGAAAAGCCAAATGTAAAATTTAGAACTAAAAAAATACAATAACTGAAAATTTAAAAAATTCACTGAATGAAGCCAATAGCAAAATGGAGATGACAAATCAATTAATTCAAATATCTAATCTAAACAACAATAATAATAAAAAAACATTGAAAAATGAAGAGATTTAGGAATTTATAGGACAATACTAAGATGTCTAACTTCAATGTTATCAGAATCCTAGAAAGATAGCGGAAAGAATGTAGCACAGAAAAAGGTTTAAAGAACTACCCAAATTTGGTGAAACATATACACTTATATATTCAGGAAGTCAGTGAACTATGAACAGGATAAACTTAAAGAAAGCCATGCCCAGACACATAATAATCAAGGTACTGAAAACCAAAGACAAAAATTCTTGAATAGAGCTATTGGAAAAATGAAGTATTAAACATAAGAGGAAAGTAATTTGAATAAATGAAGATTTCTTATCAGAAAACACTAAGGCCAGAAGGAAGTTGCAACAACATTTTTAAAGTGCTAAAAGAAAAGAATCCAGAAATCTACATCCAGTGAAAATCTCCTTCAGTAATGAAGGTGAAATAAAGGCATTTACAGATGAAGGAAAACCAGCAAACTGCTTTAAGAGAAACAATAGAGAAATTCTTCAGACAGAAGAGAAAGAACACCAGAGGGGAATGTGGAACCGAAATGAAAAAATTTGGATAAATATAATAGACTATTCTTCCTACGTTCTTTAAAATATATATGGCAGTTGGAAGCAAAAAATATAACATTGCCTAGTGGGGGTTTCAGTGTATGTAGATGCATAATATATATACCAACTGCAACATATAGTGGGAGAATTAAAAGGACCTATATGGTAATCAGGTCTCTACATTCCACTTGAAGTGGTAAAATATTAATTCTAAGTAGATTGCAAAAACTTAAGTATGTATGTTCTAATCCTTAGATAAATCACTAAGTTATACAAAGAGAGATAATTTAAACACTCGATAGTTACATTAAAATGAAGTAGGAAAAATTCAAATAATCTAAAAGAATGTAGGAAAATGGAAACAGAGGACAAAATATAGAAAGAATAAACAAAACACAAGTACTAAAATGGTAGACCGAAATTTAAAAAATCTGTAATTACAGTAGATGTAAATTATCTGACTGTACTAATTAAAATATAGAAATTGTCAGAATGAATAAAAAACACTATGTACTGCCTATAAAAAAACTCACTTTAAATATAACAATATAGTAGATTAAAACCAAAAGGAAGGAAAAAGACATATAATACAGGCACTATTCAAAACAAAGTTAAGTGGGTAGAAAAATATCAGACAAAACGGACTTCACAATGAAGAAAATTACCAGGGATAAA
Source organism: Pteropus medius (assembly GCF_902729225.1). Classification (NCBI taxonomy): domain Eukaryota; kingdom Metazoa; phylum Chordata; class Mammalia; order Chiroptera; family Pteropodidae; genus Pteropus; species Pteropus medius. The sequence goes on from NW_024354875.1 coordinate 41,956,496, forward strand.
GAAAGATATTATATAATGATAAAAGAATTAATTTATTAAGAAGACATAACAATTCTTAACAACAACAGGGCTCCAAAATACATTAAGCAAAAAGTGATAGAACTGGACAAATAAAAATTATAGTTGGAGACTTCAACACTCCTTTATCAGTGAATAGTAGAACAAGTAAAGAGTAAATTAGCAATAATATAGAACTAAAAAACACCATCAACCAATTGGATTTAATTAATATTCATAGAGAACTTCACCCAGCAATAGCAGAATATGCATTTTCTTCAAATGCACCAAGAACTTTGACTGAGATAGACCATATCTTGGGTCATAAAACAAAAATCAGAAAATTATAATTAACGAAATCGTACTAGGTATGTTCTCTGAATACAATGGAATTAAACTAAAACAAGCCTGGCAATCCTGAGTTTTAAGCAGCAGTAACAGAGCATAGCAGACAAGAGCTTGTATTCTGATTTCAAATAGAAGCAGGTTTCAATTCTGGCTCTATTACTTACTTGTTTTGGAAAACTTGACAATTTATTTAACTTTATTGTTTTGTTTTTTAATTTATAAAATGGGCTTAATAACAATCTCTACCTTACAATATCATCAAATTTAAAGTGATCATGCATTTATATAAAATGCATAAGACAGTTTTATCACCTGTGTGTGTTCAATAAAACTTAGCTATTATGAGGAGAAAGGAGTAATTGCTAGAGGCAAGATGATTGATAACGAAAAGTGGCAGCAGCTATTTGATTTAAAAATAACAAAAAGTGAGATGGATTCCTTGCCATTGATTCAGCATAACTTATTTTAATATTTTACTTGACTATCACCCATTTGTCATTGTGGAAACATCTTTATTGTGGGTGACGCCAGGAATGACTTCACGTTCTTGAGACTAATCTTTGCCTAGCACTGGTAGACTATATTTTCTGGGATTGACTCATATAGCTACCTCCTTGACCAGTTAATTTTGCTGATGAATATGGGAACTAGGATTGGGAAAGAGGATTTATTTATTTAATAAATTATTATTCAGCATTTGTTTTATAACAAGCACTATGTTAGATAATGAGTAAACAGCACTAGAACTTAAGGTCTAAAGGGGAAGCAAATACAACAGATTACAATTAAGTAAGCAATTATAAAGGCTTTGGATGCTATGACTGTTGAAGAAGTTTAATAGACAAAGAACACTTTCAGTTCAGTTGCTTTTCCATTATTGATACTGGTAAGAGTAAGGGTAGAAAATTCTATGTTAAAACAGTTGGCTGGGCTGGTGGATGACGAGCAGGGTAGGGAAGGGGAACACCCTTCAGATGTGTCCTAGTATGTTCATGATGGTGTCATAGACCCAAAGAAGATTAGAATACACTATTATAAGGTCGCCACCCAGATCATTTTTCAAATTCAGAAATGCCAAAAGACTTCGAGATTCCAAAATTAGTATCTCCTTAGTTTCTCCAAGCACGCTTGCTAGCAATACGATTTTATGAGTACTTGTCAAAAGCTGACTGAGGGAGGGGATCAACCTGTGAAAGTAATTTTATTTTAAAGAAAGTAGTTTTCTATAACTAGAGACTCTAATGTCATATTACATTGTGTTTTCCAATAATGTACCGGAAACAGGTGTCTTATGAAGACATGAGACAGAGATAGAACTGAACAGATGAAATGGGGGTTAAATCACATCTTGTGGTCACATGTTTAAAATTGGTTTCTCAGATTAGAGAGGTTATAAGGAGCTAGAATGAAAAAAGAATTCCAATGACTGAAATAACTGACTTTTTGACCATACGAGGGAGAAGAGTGATTCTTTAATTTTGGATTCTTTGGCAAAGACCAGGGAGTTAAAATTAGCATGCACATCATTATTGGCTGTTTTGTCAGGCTTAGCATATCGTCGTATAGGGGCAATTAGTGTATTAAGAAGCTTGAATCAGTTTCACAGAAGTTTTAAACTAGCAAGAATCGCCAAAACCGTAAGAGCAGTGGCCAAATGCATTAATGAGAACAAGGGTTTCCTGGGTTGGCAGTGCCTCATGGATTGAATATGATTGGTTAACAAAGAACATACTGCACATAACTTTGTGGTCTATAAAGATGTTGAATATTCTAAGAATTAGAAGATTTCCAAAAGAAGAACTTAAGGACCTAATGTCTGATGTTTGCTAAATTTCCACTGAATATTAGTATAAAGTTTTATAAAGTATGCACAGGTACATTTGTTCAATCTTTATAAGAACTACCAAGTGGGGTTATTAATTTTTTTATAGATTATCAATCTGAGGCTCAGAGAGATTAAGTGATTTACCAAAGCTCAAATTATTGGTAAGTAGCAGACTAGGAACTTCTCTTTTTTTAGATTGTTCAGCTTCATTGAAGTAGAATATAATTTTGCTGTGGAAATAATCTCTATGAAAATATTGTTCAAAATGCAAAAATTTACAACTTTCAGAGATACCACTACTATATAAGTACAAAGTAATTTTATGTTGAATGCAGGTTACATCTTGACATCTTGTTCTAAGGTGTAACCTACATTTGGTATGTTAATTTGGTAAACTTAAACAAATGACTAAATTATTAATTATTATAAATAAATGGCATTGTAAGCTCTCATTTTTGTTTTGCTTACACAAATAATATGAGCTTATTGTAGACAATTAAAAAAGAGAAATAAACCAAAAGGAATATTATCCAACCCACGAATTCTTGGCCAGAGAAATCACTGATGAATTTTAGTGTATATCTTTCTAGTGTTATATATAAATATGTATATCCACAAACAAAATAGATACCTAAATAAAATAAAACATACACATCTATAGACATATATGCACATTTAATATATATGTATTTTTTATTTATATACACATACAAATACTATATATGTATGTACATACATAAAAGAAATGATTGAGTTTGTTCTGTGTATTTTGCTTAGATATTGATTTTTGAAAACTTGTTATAGACATCTTTTCATTCAATATATATACTTCTATAACATTATTTTTTATGGCCACATTGTTGGACATTACAGATTGTTATTATAAACAATATGGTGATGAATATCCTTGTAGTTTTAACTTTGTCTAAATTCTCAATTATTTCTTTAAGGTAAATTTCTAGGAGTGAGTTTTGATGCATTTTGACAAACTGTCCTTCAGGAAGTTGTACTTTCATCAGCAGCGTATAAGAGTGCTTGTTTCCTCACACACACGCTAACCAGGAATATTGTTAGTTTATCGATTGGCATTTATTAAAATTCCTACTTACTTGTAGTTCTGTCCTCTTGAAGATCTTGTGTTCTAAGTGACTGATCCTGAGATATATATGTTGTGGAGTGACAGGCAGACTAGCTGGTTTGCGAGATTTGACAAGATAATCCATGCATGACATGTGGTAGAATATCTATATCCAGTAAATGCTAAGTACATGATAGCTATTTGTTATTGTTGTTATTTAAGCTTGGAATTTTCCTCTTCATATCCATCAGGAAAAGTCTTATTTTGTTAGCACCCAAATGGAAAATAATCTTTTTGACCCCCTTCTTGATTTCCCCATGGATGATTTAGACTTTTTCGCTCTGCACTCAGTGCACTTTGTATATACTTCTGTTGTAGGTCATATCACATTGTAACATAATTATTCTTTTATCTCTTTGACTCTCTCAGTACACTGTGAAAGCCTGTGAATAAGGCAGTGTCTTATCTCTTCCCACAGCACTGAGCACAGGCCCTGACATATGGTAGCAATGCATTAAATGTTTGCTACATGAGTGAATGGATGAAAAAGCAAAAGAATAAAGATTTCGCTCTTCAAATGGGTGACCTATGACTTCTCATGTTTCTTCATCATAGGATTTAAGGTATGGAAGAAAGTGGGTAAGGACTATGTTCTAAGTCCCCTTGAAAGTTGCCAATAGAATTAAGAAACGATGAAGCAGCTATGAGTGAAAACTATGGTTGAAAGTGTCATTGGAAGTTTTATGGCAATACTTGTGGTGTGTGGATTTGAGTCACTAAGAACTCCTCCTTTTCTGCCTATTTAGCCAGGGTATTTTATCAAAGAGGAGAAACTTTCCAAGTTCTCCAAAGAAGAGAAAGTTAGCAGATTCTCATGGGGGTGACTACCCAGACTACATTCTTCTTCCCTAATTCACGTGGTTAGGCCATTTTAGTACCATTATTCCACCCACAATTGATTGAGCCAGAGTGGAGACCTGACTCAGGATAAACCAATCCATTCATTTATATAAATCAGAGTCTTTCTCTTGGGAATTTGGAATTTAGACTCAGAGGCGCTAATACTAACTAATTGTTGCTAGACCAGAGAGAACATGTAGGGACACTCAGGGTGGCCATCTTTGGTGTGTATAAAGTAATAGAATAAGCACTTTGCAGAGTGAGAAAATTAACACTCTCTGTACAAAGAAGCAGAGACAGGCAATCCCACAGAATTAAAGGAGAAGAGGAAGAGGAGGAGAAAGAAAGGGAAACAGAAAGAAAGTTATCTGTGATTTCCAGTTTTGGCTCTGGTCCTGTGTAGGGCTCGGCTGGGCTCTATGCTCTAAGTCCCAGAAGGTGCTATTAGATTAATTTAGAACATTTTTCAGTTTTACTTGTCATTTAGGTGGTGTTTTTTATTTCCAATCTGTGGGATTTTCAGCAAGGCAGGAGGGTTGTTGGTTTTAGGTATATATAGCGATGCTTTGGAAAATACTATCTATCCTAGTAGCACCAGGGTTCTGTCCCAAAAGACATGCGAGAAGGTGTTGTGATGTAGGGTGTCATGTCACTCTCCCACAGAGGGCTCCTGGTGCTCTATGCATAAATCAGCCATAAAGGCACTTCAGTCAAGGGGTCAAACTGGGTCTCATAAAGATTTTCTGTCTTGACCGTAATCCAGATGGGTCCTGGAGTGTGTACCCTGGCCCCGCACTGACCTTAATGCAGGCCAAGGATTCTCAGCCTTGCATTTTAGCACATTGGTAGAGACGAGGATTAGGATCCTTTGGATTAGAAGCATTCTGTAACATAAGAGGAAAAACTGCAAGTCTTGCTATCTTTCTGGGAAGAAATTTAAAATATATCTGTAGAGTGACTTATTTAAACTGTTTAAAGTGAAAGGGGGTACTATTAGCAGTTATACCAGAACAACTGTCTTCAGCCAATATAGCAAGCTTCACCATATCTCTGGGTAATTTGTATTGATTTACATATATTTAATTAACAAAGGGCATAAGAACCTGAATATACTTTTATTTGAAAGAGCTCATTTATTCTTGCTGTTTTGAAAACATCTTTATTTGTTGTAGACAAAAATTGTAAAATGTAGATATGCAGAAAGAAGTCTATACAAAAATCACCTGTCACCTCTTAAAGGATAATGACATTCAAGATTTTTCTATTTATGCATACAATATATTTAAATGAAAAATTAAGCCATATTATACATATTATTATATAAATTGCTTTTTAAAATTGCTTTTTAATGTCCTTCCACATCAATATCATTTTTAATGGTCATTTTCTAATTTATGATGTGCCATAATTTGTTTAACAACCTCTTATTCTAGGCCATTTAGGCTGTCTCCAGTTCTACTAATTGTGCTTTAACAGGTCCCTCTATCTCTCGCAATATTTTTCATATGAAATAAATGTGGGGAAGTAGAGTTGGTTTCTACAGACGATCATATCTTCAAAGATCTCTCAGGTTAGCACTGCATACATAGGCCTATTAAAACATTTTAAGTGGTCACCAAATCAAATGAAATGTCAGTGGTTTTTTTTTTTTTCCCTTCTGTAAGTCAAAGGGAAGCACTTGGAAACGGCCGTGCACCACCTTGTGTCACCAGGGTGGAATGTGCTGCCAGCACTCTTGTGCCTATGAACAGACCTTTAGAGCTCTGAGAAGGAAGCAGGCTTTGCAAAGAACACTGTGATGGAAAACAAAACACAGAAGTAAACAGTGTAATATGTTTTTATATACTTACGGATTTTTCTTACCATGAAGTGATCCTGGCTTTTGACTACATTATTAGATATGATTCTCTTTTTATTGTAGCCCATCTTTGGTACAATGCCATTTTGCATAATTAAAAAAAAATTGACAGTAATATACTTATTATAGAAAATGCAGAAATTATTGAAAAATCATTGTATACCATTACTTGGAGGTAACAATTATTAACATTTTCATGTGTTTTTTCCTAATATTTTTCTCCACATAGATAATATATAAATTATACGATGAATAGTATAATAAGGGTTTTTTGGCATTGTAAAGTATTATAGTATTATAAAGGTTTTCTTGCTTATTTAAAACTTGGCATTAAATAGTTATTATAGGAAAGTCAGTTTCCATATCTATCATGCTTACTGCCGAATCTCCAGTGCCTAGCAGAATACACAGTATATTAGTAAACCTTTGATAAATATTTATTCAATTACTCAATCTCATCATATTTTAAAATTTACTTAACCTTTCCTCTGTTGTACATCAGTTTCAGTTTGTTCACTATAGTAAATCACATAATGATGAATAAAACTTTATCTACTTTTTTGATTTATTCCATGGTAGATTTTTTTGAATGTAATGATTAACTCAAAAGGAATAAAAAAATATAAACGTTCCAATTACACTGTGCTAGACTACTTTCCAATCCACCTAAACACCAGTAGGACCTATGACTATAAATGGCAGAGCTGCAAATCCAACTAAAACCTCTACTCCAAAGCCTGGGTCCTTGACACAATTCTGTGTGGCCGCCCCATCGATACAGTTAAAAAATGATTGAACAATGGTAATCTAAAGATTCTGATTAATTAATTCTGATTTATCAAGCCAATAACACTAACCCAAAAAGAAAGTGTTAGTTTGCTAGCTTTAATTTAATGAAGCCTCTGACTCATGATAACAGAGCCACTGTTAGTCTAATTGCCACTTTTATGTGAATCAGAAAAAAATTACCCTTCTCCAAGATAGTTTGACACCTTCCTCAGGAAAATTAACTCAATCAGTACATATTCCTATGAACATAGATATGTGAGTTGCATCCTTTGGAGCTATGAGGCACAAATCCTCAACAAATATATTTTCCAACTTCATGGGATCCTCCCTTCAATCCAGCCTAAAATTGTGTGAGAATATGTCAATCTAAGTAGACTATGTTTTCTGGAAGCCTCTTTTTGAAAATTATTACAACTTTTATCCTGCTTTTAATCTTTGGCTCCCCTTCAGGTCTCTTTGATTTTATGTTTATAACATTTTTGTAGTCCCATCTACCAACCATATTCTGGGATCATAAATCTTGAGTTTAAAGAGTGATAGTGGAAAATTTTATTTTATAATAAAATTATTTATTTTTAAATATTTATAAATTATTTATAATTTTAATAGATATAAAAACCAGTTCCATGTGTATATGTTTATTTGAAATAACTTTAAAAGTATACATTTATTAAAGACATAGTAAAGTTTTATTTCTCTAATACATTCAGTAAAAGAGTTTCTATTGTCTATCTGATTATCTGGCCCTTTATTGGATGAAGCTCCATCATTTTTAAAAGTATAGTTGATATTTGACTTTTTCTTTTTAGCTTCCAAATATAAACTTGTGAATATAAGCAGTGAGTCTACACAGAGGCAGTTTTATTATAAGAAAAACTCTCCATAAATATTACATTATCAGTGGCCTGACAAGTTGAACAATTGTGAAGACAGCTATACCTTGACTTTTAATTCTTGAAATATTGTTGATGTATTTCTATACTGAAGAAAAAATTTAAAGGGCAGATTTTATTTCAAATAACATTCTGAGCCATTTTTTCACCTAGTACACAAAGAAGAAATTTCATTGAAAAATAGATATTTCTCCTCTATTTTGTTCTACTGCTGCCATCTAGAGTAAAAGCGAAGCAAAGAAAGCAGATCTCAATGCAGAGAACACAGAAATCAATTGGAAACAGAATAGTGGGGGACTTTTTCAGAGCTCATACTAGCATAAATGGTACTCCATTAGGTATTTGTAAATCTAGCAACACAACCATAATCTGTTTCAGGCCTAGTTGTGAATAAGTAGCATTGTCTAGAGTATCTTCTGTCTTCCCTTTTTTGTTCCCTTTCCTCTTATTTGCCAGTATCTCCCAGGGCTCCTAGGCCTGAAGATGCTTTCTTTTCCTTCTCATTAAAATGTGCTTTCTGCACAGGATCTAATAAACATATTTATACTCAGGTGTTCAGGAAAAATAAACTAGATGTATGATCTGTCACCTCTCTGCATTTATGTAGAGACAGTTTGGGCGAAATGCATTCAGATCCAAGTGGCAATAAAATTATAAACTTTTGAGGACTTATCTAGTTTAGTTCCTCTGCATCTGGCTTTCAGGAAGCCTTTGCCCATAACCCCACTGATGATGACATCATGTGAGACGTCAATATTAATACATAAAAGGCCCGCTGCAGAGGCCCTCTCTAATGATTCTGCGATATGCTCCTATTGCACCCAGAACTTCCCCTCAAAGAGCATCTGTCTCACTTTATAGAAATTGTTTCATTGTCTCTCTACTCCATCAGGTTATAAGGCTTCTGAGGGCAGGAACTGTTGTAGCCCTTATGCTGAGCAGACATTACATAAATGAGCCCTGAGTAAATCCATAAGAATGAATGAATAGTATTATCTTTTAAAATTTATAAGAGCTTTTCCATATTCTCAAAAATTTAATGTGGAATATTATTGTGATAGCATTAACATTCAGGCAAATAAGGCAGTCTACAAAAAAAGAGTAACGTCTAAACTCTTGCATAGTCAGAAGACTTGAGTTTGCTACTGCTGTCATCAACATTACTTAAACCACACCTATCGTTAGATGACATGTTTGAACAAACCATAATAAATTTCTGAAGTGCAGGCATGTCACCAGCATTGAAGCTGTGATATTCTTATTTTCAGCATGGAGTAGCTAAGTATGTGACTATTTGGATGATAACTGAATATCTAAATAATCAATACAGTAAATAGAAAAACAACAACAACAATGAAAAGAGGAAGTTACAAAAGTTAGGCCAAATCAGGCCATATCTAAACCTTAAAAAAAGTATCCTTTACATTCACTGCTGATAAAAAATAACAGTGTCAGATAGGCCACGTTGGCATAGTGACAGGCCCGTGAATTAGAGGACCAGGAGCTACATCCCATGAGAGACCTGAGGAATGGCCCCAGATCAGCTAAATGACAATGAAGTTTATGTGGCAAGGGTTTCTACACTTCCTAATCAGAAATATACACAGTTCTAATGATACTCATTACTAACATAATCTTTGATTATAAGAGATCATCAGAAAAAAAAAAAAGTCCAACTGATCTAAGTTCAACAATAGTTAAAGGATCTTAACATGATTCAACTTTCTTTAAGGGGCTGTTAATGATTCTAATTTAAATGGGATACTATCATTAACTCTTTTGTCTCCCTCCCTCCTTTCCTTCCTTCCTTCTTTTTACCTTTTTTTTTAATCTTCTAAGTAGCTATGAAGGTGGTATAAATTATTATTTCTGTACAGGATTATTCCATTCTTATATCATCACCAATCTTTAAAAATTCCCAAACTTTCCAGCTATAATCTTTACCCTTGCCTCCACTTCCTCATCTCTCATTCTCTTCTTAATCTATCCCAATAAAGATTTTTCATCTCACCATTGTATTTAGTCCTCACCACCATTATTTTTAAAGATGACCTATGATATGTATCTTCCCAACATCTATTGTCTGTGTTCTATTCTCATCTCACTTGACCTCTCATCAGTATTTGAAACTGTTGATCACTCTGATCCTTTTGAAAAAGTTTCTTCTCTAGTTTCCTGCCAAAGTACACTCACCCAATTCATGTATTCACTCAGTAGAGTCCTTCTCTACCAGAATTCCAAAAGTTTGGGATGTCTTCAATATGTAATTTGCTGTTACAAAAAAAAAAAGTAGTACAATAAACAACCTTTTATAGATATCCTTTTACACATTTAGGAGTATGTATCTCTAGGATGTTTTCCTAGAAACACAGATGTACATTAGTAATTTCAACAGTGATGTTAAATTGCCCTCCATAGTGACTATACCATATTGTATTCCTCTAGCCATGCTAAGAGTAACTTGTCCGCATAGCATCTTCCGTAATGTGTTAATTTTTTAAACCATTGTCATACAAATACATGAAATATTGTATCTCAATGTAGCTTTAATTTCCATTTCTCTTATAACGAGAGAATGAGCATCTTTTCCTATGTTTAAGATCCATTTGTATTTATTTTTCTCCAAACCGATGATATCCTTTGCCTGTTTTTCATATTGTGTTTTTGTTCCTTTTCTTACTGATTTATGGAACCTAAATATATGTTTTGGAATTTGTCTTTCCATTGATATGAGTTACAAATAATTTTTTCCAGTTTGTCATTTTAAGTTTAACTTCACTTGCGTTCTCTTTTCCTATAAATAAATTTCTAAATGTTCACGTAGTCGAACTCAAAGTTTTCTTTTGATGGTTTCTGGGTAAAATATAAAAGGCCTCCATTACTCTACAGTTATGGAAAAATATTTCTATGGTTTCTTATAGTTCATGGCTTCATTTTTTACATCTAAACCTTTGATTCATCTGGAATCTATTTTAAAGTAATATGTGAGGAATAAATTAAAATTTACTTTATTCTCCAACTTTTCCCCCTGCCCTCACATAAGTACTCAGGTGACTCACTTGCTCATTTTAAATCACGTATAGTTAAGTGCCACTTTAATCACATACTAATTTATTTATGCTTTCTGTCCTATTTCTAGATGTTCTTTCCTGTTCTATTGAGCCGCTTGTCTATTCATATGCTACTGCAATAGCATTGTTATTCTTACAGTAAATATCTTGTAGGACCAGTCTTGCTTATTTTTCAAAACAAAAAAAAACAAAAAAAACCCCACCAGTTCTTGCTTTCTTATTTTCTCAATGAACTGGAGCTTATTTAGTTAAAAAACTTCAGTTGGCCTTTTTAATGGAATTGCAATTTATTTAAAGATTGTTTTGAGGGAGCATTAACTATCTTTTTGAAGTTTAGTGCTCATAGGTAAGAACATGGTATGCCAACATATTTGTTTAGTCTTCTTGTTATGTTCCATGATGATATTTTAAAGTTTTCCTCATATAGATCTTGCATATTTCCTGTTAAGTTTTCCAAGTATCTGTTTTTGGTTGATATTTGTGACCTTTTAGGTTGTTTTTCATCCTACAGATTTTCATATTGATGTAATCATGTTTTCAGTAATTATCAACATTTTCCTTTATGGTTTTGCAATTCTTGTATTAGTTAATTAAGAACGCCTTTTTTACTCCAAGGTGATATATATATATATATATTTTTTTTCCTTAAAATTCTGAAAGAAATTATATTTTAGTCTATAATTGAGTGAAATTTCAGTTCATACCTACAGGGCCATACACATTTACATTTTATTTAATGAATTTCTTTAACATTATCTTTTTTCTTTAACTTTTTATTTTAAAGAATTTAAAATCTACACAATATTTTAATGAACAGTGCAATGAACACCCTTATATCTTTCACCAATTATTAAAAATAAAATAAAATTACCAAAGAACAATAAGAAAATATAGAAGGCAGCAGTATAGTGTTTAAAAGCAATGAATGGTGTTGATTCTAAGATAAATTTTCTACTTATTGAGATTATTAGTCACTTGATGGTTATCAATTTAATGGATAAACCATTCAAAAACTTTGATGTAGTTATGTAAAGACGGGGACATTTTTAAGGGTTGCATTTTGATATATGGTGCTATTACTGTTCATATCAGAATAGTTTTAATTGCTCCTTTGATCTCTTCTTTAATCCAAGAGTTATTAAAATGGGATTTTATAATTTTCAAATAGACATATACATTTGGCTATTATTATGATAATTTCTAATTTTATTGCATTGTGATAAATGAATTTAGTCTGTATGCTGTCCGTCTGCTTTTCAAATGTATTGAAATTTTTTTATTTGCCTATATATAGTCATAATCGTGCCCTTTCCTTCTTTCCAGAGCTAACAATTATCTTGGATTTTGTCTTTACCATTATCTCACTTTTTTTGAGGTTTATTACACATGTATATATAAGGAAAAAAATTGTTTAGGTTTTGAACTTTATATAAATCAAATATTACTTTTTGCATTCTTCTGATGTGCTTCTTCCCTCAAATATTTTTGAAATTCTTACATATCAGTCTGTGTAGCTGTAATTAGTTCAACTTCAGTGCTAAGTATTGCAGATATTAATTTATCTTAATTTTTCATGTAATTGTTGATAGACCTTGAGTTGTTTCTTAATTTTTTTTTCCAATAACAGTGAGCTATGAGCATTGCTTCCTTATGTCATGCCTCTCTTCTCTAAACAACATATGGATAGATTTTGTGTATTGTATCTAGTCTGACAATTTTTGTCTTTTAACTGGAGAATTTAGTCCTTTTATAGTGATTGGGATTATTGATATATTTGAAGTTTTAAAATGAATCTGAGTGTGAGTTGCCAAATGTTGCCAGTTTGCTCTCCAGAATTTCTGTGCTAGTCTAAACTTTCACCAATAGTACAAGTGGGTTACCATTTTCCCAAATCTTTACCATCATTAATTATTATCTGATTGTTAATATTTGTCATTTTTATGGGTGTAAAGTTGTATCTTGTTTTAATTTGCATTTCTAAGATAACCAGGGAAGTTGAACATAAATAGTGTACTTATTTTTAAAAATAAAGCAGATTTCCTTAGTGCATATTTACTGCGAATGATACCCTGTTTATGATAACAGTACAGCTATCAAATTTAGGGTATTTAACATTGATAGAGTACTTAAATTTACAGTTGATATTCTAATTTTGTTGATTGTCCAAATATTGTCTTTTATAGCATTTTTTCTTTCTGGTTGAGATTTCCATTCGGAATTACATATTGTTTTAGTAGTATATTCTTGAATCTGAAAAAGTTTCTCAGCCTTTTTTTTTTTTTTGGCATTAACATTTTTGAAAAAACATAAACTAGTTATTTACAAAAGATTTGGATTTGTTTTCTCAATTCCCCTCTCAACCGGGGTTCCTTGAGAAAATTAAGCCCTGGGGCATCCATTATATAGAATTAATTTCTCTCCTAAGTATCTAGAATGGAGAGTTGAGAAAATAATCACTTGAGTCATTTTCTGTAAGATTTAATTTTGCTTTGGAACCCTGCATGAGACAGGCCAGCTATTTCCTTAAGATTTATTTTGGGCCAGAACACTGCATATGTGATATGTGTCACTCTCAGGATATCACGCCTGGAAGCACATGATGTTATCTGCCCCTCATTGGAGATGTTGATTTTCATTATGCAATCAAGGTGTTTTCTATTTTATCTACTCTACAGTTAATGCTTTCCTCCTTGCAATTAATAAACAGTATTGAAGGGGGACCCTTTGAGATGATGCAAATATACTGCTGCTCAAACTTTCCTTCTTAGATTTAGCATCCATTGATGATACTTGCCTAAACAAATAATTACCATGATGGTAGAAAAATGGTGAAATATGAAGAAATTATACAGAATGTAGCACAGAAAGACAATGATGTAGAAAATAGAGACTATTTCGAGGCTAGTGTGTGTTCTATCCAGGCAGAATCCCTCAAGGAGAAAATAGAGAGAAGGGAAAGGCAATAATAGAAGAGACGATGGCTGAGAATAGTTTAGAAAGTCTGAGAATCTTAAGCAAAATAAATAAAAAGATATCCACACCTAGAGATATCATAGTCTCTTACAAACTTCAAATAAAAAGATCTTAACTGTAAACAGATAAAAAAGATTCGTGCCAGCACTATTCTTATCAAAACTTCATGTCAAAGATTCTAGAAGTAAACATCATCCTTCCTTTTGAGATAATACATTTCTTGCCTTTTTTTGTTGTTGTCTTTTTATAGTTTTACCATATGTATTAGTTTCCTAGGGCTATGACAAAATACCATAAACTAGGTGGCTGAAAACAACAGAAATTTATTCTCTCACGTTTCTGGAAAATAGAAGTCTGAAATCAAGGTATCAGCCAATCCATGCTTTCTTGAAATCTCTAGGGGAGGACCTTTCCTTGTCTTTTCTGGCTTCTAGTAGCCCCAGTGTTCCTTAGTTTGTGGTAGCATAGCTCCTGTATCTGCTTCTATCTTCACCTGGCCGTCTTCCCTGTGGCTGTCTTTTCCTCTCCTTATAAGGAAACCAGTTATATTGAATTAGAGTCCAACCTGATGATCTCATCTTAACTCAATTACATCTACAAAGACCCATTTCTAAATATGGTCACAGGTACTGAGGGTTAAGATTTCAACATATCTCTTGGGGGGACACAATGAAACCTATAACATCATCTAAAACATTCAAGACAAATTTTGCCTGTTTTTGAACTTAAGATAAATGAGTAAAAATTTCTTTGAAAGATATCTCTAAGAGAAAAACAGCTAGAACATACAATTTGTATATCTTTAACTTTATTCTTAATGCAAAATGGTTTTTCAAAGTTTTAGAAACAATTCACATACCATCAGCAGTGTATAAAATTTCATATTTTGTTATACGTTTATTGGTCATTTGGATTTCTCAATTTGTGAAGTTGAAGACTTTTTCCCATTTAAAAAAATTGTGTTATATATTTTTCTTACTGATTTTTAGGAGTTGCTTATATTTTCTGAACATAAATCGTCAATGTTATTGAATTGAAGTGGTGACAGTAGGCATATTTGTTTTGTTCCTGATCTCAAAGGGAAAGCTTTCAAGAGTTTCTATTATGCATGTTTGCAGTAGCTTGTTTGTTTGTAAATACCCTTCATTAGTTAAATAAATTTTCTTCTATTCTTAATTTGCAATGAATTTAATCGTGCTTGGATGTTAAATTTTATCTAAAGTATTTTTCTGCATTAGGTAGAAGATCTTATACCATTTCTCTTTTAATCTGATACTATGGTGAATTACATTAATAGATTTCTTAAATTGAAATGATTTTGAATTTTTGGATAAACTCAACTTAGGCATAATAAATTATCTTTTTAATATATTGATAGATTTAGTTTCTAATATTTAGTTTAAGAATTTTGCATTTATCATATGTTATAGAATCTAAGATGCCATTATTTTATAAATCACTGTGAAAGAACAAAAATGCTGCCCAATGAAACTATGATACAATACTTTTTTCGCTTAGATTAAAAAAAAAATTATTGAAATACCTTTTGTGGTTCATTTAAACATAGATTTTATTATATGTCAGTTTGTATATACTTAGAAAAATTGTAAGCAAGGTAAAGTGGTATTCCTAAAATGTCTTCACAGCAACTATTATGGCTATATTATTACATTAAATCTAAAGCTTTATCTCACTGAGTGGTAACTACTGATTTCATCAAATTGAAGACTCCATCTCTTGCCTAGGGTGAAGACATATATCCCTCTAGAGCACATTTGCTTTTGCTTTTGTCATTGTGAGGCTTAGAATTTGTTTTTCTCAAATACTTGATGTATTTCTTTTTTTTAATCTTATTTTAGATTCTCTCTTGTTCTATCTGTGAATGCTATGCATTTCTCTTTCTAACTCTATCCAGACTCTAGTGATTGTTGGGGAGAGGTGGCATAGGTAGTAGATGGAGTGGAACATTCTAAGTATGAAAGCCTTCAAAGAGTTGCATTGAATCTGGGCCTTAACCTGCTCTCTCGGCTGAGGACTCCACACTTTCTGCTCTTGTCTTGGATGGGAGCTCTCTATTGCTCTGCAGTAGATAAATAGGGACAAGGTAATAAGTAGTAAACATTAGACCTACCTAGCTGCTTTTTCTGTGGATTCTCAAATAATCATCCAGTTTTCCCCAGACTTCCCCCAGCTCATCATGTCTGCTACCTCTGTCCAGAAATAACCTCTAGAGCTGTTTCTGCACATTTCTTATTCATTTTAGGCTGTGATTTCTCCTGCAGAAACCTCCTCTGCTTTCCATATTTCAGAGATTTTATATGCTTTCTAGAGCAACATACCCATCATTTATTGTTATCCTAGTCTGTTATGGATTTAATATTATTTCTCTATTTCTAGAAATCTGGGGTGAAATGTGAGGACAGAGTTGCACTTTCATACTACAGTATTTCTAATTTCATCAACCAGCATTTTAACAATGGTTATGTCTAGGTAATTTAAAATTTACATTTGGAGTATTTTTAAACTTTTCTATAATGTATATATATTACTTTGCTTAATTATATTTTAATTACAAATGTAACTGAAGTACGCTTGTACAAAATGAAAATAAAGACTCTCTCTTTTCACCCTCACCTCCAATCCCACGTCTCAGAGTGAACCATAATCTAGATCAGCATTTCACAATCTTGACGTTTTTTGGCATGTGATAGTTTTTTGTTGTGTGGGGCTGTCCTTTCCATTGTGGGATATATATCATTATCCCTGGACTCTTCCAGAAATAATGCTAACAGCATCCCCAAGTTGTAGCAACCAAAAATATCTTCAAACATTGCCAAATGTCCTCAGAGAGACAAATCGCCTATGCTTAGAACTACTGGTCTAGATTTATTTTTATTAATTTACAAACACACACACACACACATCTAAAGAGAAATAACTTATTTTACTGAAATAGTAAATGATAAAACCCACCAGCCTATGAGCCTCTAAGTCAATAGGCTAAAGTATGCTCTTTGAACAGCAGCCTGATGCTAAGATGTGAAAAAACAATGTTTAGTGGTTGAACTGAAAAAATTAAACTATTTTCTACATGACTACTCTGAACATTTAAGTTGCTATTGTGCATTGTGACTCTCCAGAACAGAGATAAAATTGCACTATTTCCCAAGTTTATATGGCTGAAGAATCTTTATTTCATGGAGCATTTCTTGGGACTAATGTTCTATGAAAACCCAATGAGAAACTTCATATTAATCTTCTGAGTATAATGAAGTCCATGGCAAGTTTTAGATGAATATAAAACTAAAATAATATAAAAAATAAAAGAACTATTTTATGTTCCTAGTATTCTCTCACATCTCGATTGTCTCTTAATCCACTAAAAGGAAATATTGTTTAGGAATACTACTGGTTTTGGCCAGAGTGAAAAAATGGATACCAATTCCATTTCAGGAGAGGCTTATCTCATGTGTGGCCATCACAGTTCTTCAATTTTCCCTCTACTCAAGATTCCAGGCTACTGTCTGATTTATTTGTTCCTCATTAACATAGGTGGATAAAATTATTGTTTTCCACCAAATTACAATGGCACAAGTAGTATTTTTTTTCAAACCCTTATTGACTTTTTAACCACTTACTGGGGTCTTTAGATCCTAAAACAAAAATTCTTATTAGAGAGCTACAAATAAATGAAAATCCTTTATAGCGTTTCTCTCAGATTGATCATCACTGCTCTTGTGTGGTGAACCTAAGGCATTTTCTTGTTGTTGTTGTTGTTGTTGTTGTTTTGTTGTTGTTGTTGTTTTAGTTGTTGTTAGACAAAACTCAGATGGGACTATAGAGCATGGACCAAGGGTGCATTGCAGAGAGACACTGTTGATTCAGATGAAGGCAGCCTGGGATCAGTTGGGTGGTCTGCAGTATAAAAGACAGCAGGGGTGTAAATAAGCAACAACTATGCCCTCTGTCTTTTCCCCTCCTCGTGAATAAAATGGGAAAGTAACAATAGAATGAAAAAGAAACAACATCTGAAGGTAGAAGACATAGAGGGTGATATTCATGGTATTATTGCACTGTTTCGAAGCTGATAGTTCAATATTCAGAATGATTAGAAAGAGAAAAACTTGAAAAAAAAAATCACATTGAATTATTCAGTGGGACCAGGGCAGAAAAAGTGAAGGTTGTTACATGCTTATCTATATAGTCTCAATTTCTATTTTCAAAAGAATAGCAGCACGCTACTTATTCTTATCCATGTTGTCACCAGAGGGCACTAGTAAATGTTCAAAACAACAGTTCAAACTTTAAAATTTATAGAGTGCAAAGCCTTAAGTGTGAATCCTGGTGAAGTTCATTGGCCACTCTATATTTTTTGTGTTTCCTCTATAAACCAAGGTCTTTACAACTACACTTAAATGAAGGTCTCTTAAACTTAAATATTTATAACTACTCTTCAATGAAAGTCTTAATTTTTTAATCTGAAATTCCATTTTAAATTCAGATGGCTTTTCGGTATAATCAGCTATTACAGTTTATAACTGTTGTAGAAATCTAAATTTAAAAAGAGAAACCTGGACCTTTATAGGCAGTGGTGGTACCTATACTACTCCTAGAGTGCCGTGTAGTTGGGATTTTACATTTTTTCCCCTTAGTTCTCAGCCTGATACCATGTCCTGACTTTCTGGGCGTACTTCAAGAAGACTGACTGTGTGGGTATTTGGAGAGAAAAAGGTAAGGCAGGTGAGGATTTTTTGGACAATTTGAAGTTACAGAAAAAAGAATTTCCTCTCCACCAAAAGAAAAGGGAGAAGGAATAGATATAATTGAAATTAGGCAATAATGCTTCAAAAGAAAATACACATGGACTTTGCAACATAATGCTGTTTTGTATAAAACTCAATTTAATAAAAAATGTTTATTTTGGAATATTAAAAGTAGAATTTGTTTAAACAGTAATTACAAGTTTACTCATTAAAGTTACACATTACAGGTTTTTATGTATGTATCTGTGTATGTATATATGTATGTATTTATACAAATGAAGCAAAGAAAAAAAACTTGAGAATTAAAGAGACTATCATTATTTTGGTAAAACAGGAGAAAGTAGTTACGTGTTCAAGACTTGGTGTCAAGCAGATACAGAAAGGACTTGTTTTCCAAAAAGGAAGTGAATGGGAGAAAAAAAGAAAGAACTCAACTAAAATTTAAAATAAAATTTGTTAATGTAAACTTAGTTTACTTAGTTGCTGTAGTGCCACTCTTTGCAACTTCCCCTACTTCTAATTCTTCATTTTTATCATCATAATAGACATTAGAAAACTACAAGCGTTGCCTAGATTGAGAAAAACTTCTCTACTTGTATTTCTCTGATAATATAAAACTGATATAAAAGAAGATAAAGAGCTATGGTTTTTCCAAATTGTCATCATCTTTAGAGTTATGCTTAGTAAAAACTCAGGCTGACTTCAGCGCTGTGTACTGCAAGATCTTAGTTTAAAACTTTGAAACAAAAGCCAGATGTTGATTGACTGTTCTGCATAGACTGACTTTTTCTTAGCCAGGGCCCAACCTTGATGTATTCATAAAAAGTCTGATTGAACCAAGCTTAACAAAATATTTGATTTTTTTAATGACCGTTTGTGGGGGCACAAAAGATCTCAGACACAAAAACTCAGAATTTCTCCAGAAAAACCTCATGAACCATCTCTTCTCCCAGGAATCTCCTCCCAGCCTCTAGTGATCAGGTGCCTCCTCTTTACTGTAGGGGAAGTTGCAAAGAGTGGCACTACAGCAACTAAGTAAACTAAGTTTACATTAACAAATTTTATTTTAAATTTTAGTTGAGTTCTTTCTTTTTTTCTCCCATTCACTTCCTTTTTGGAAAACAAGTCCTTTCTGTATCTGCTTGACACCAAGTCTTGAACACGTAACTACTTTCTCCTGTTTTACCAAAATAATGATAGTCTCTTTAATTCTCAAGTTTTTTTTCTTTGCTTCATTTGTATAAATACAGACATATATACATACACAGATACATACATAAAAACCTGTAATGTGTAACTTGCCAAAAAAACCCTCTTAATTCTCCTGCTGCTTTTTCTCCCATTTTGTTTCAGAGCAGCTTTTTTCTTCCCATGAAAAATGCCACTTTCCCATAAAAAGTGGAAGCCATCTGAGGCTTGATTTAGACTGAAGTGGGCTATCAAAGCAGCATCTCAATAGAATTGGTCCTTGTTTCTTTTTCTAATGTAATTTTCATTCCAATTACCAAAAAGTTAAGTAATACATGCTCATACAAATAAACAAAAAGAAAGTCATTGTTCTTTTCCTGTGGAGTAGTAGATGAGAAGGTGTAATTATTGAGAATTACTTATTATGGAAAGCATATAACCCTATATAATTTCAAAGACTTAATTTTGCCTCTAACACATTGTAGGAGACTGAGGCTCTTTAACTGCTGATGTGCAGAAGTGTTCCTTCTTAAACATTACGCTGTTAGGTTCTTAAGGATATTGATATCACAGTGAGCTCAGTTTCATGGTGTATTAATTTTCTATTGCTGCATAACAAATAACTACAGATTTAGTGGCATTTAAAAAAAAAACCATTTTTTATCTCAATTTCTGTGAGTCAGAATTCTGGAGGTGGCTTAGCCAGGTGCTTTGCTCAGTTTCTTACAGGGCTATAATTGCGGTGTTAGCTGGGCTGTGTCCCTTTCTGGAGCTCAGGGTTCTCTTCCAAGCTACCTTGTTGACAGAATTTGGTCCCTTACAGTTGCTGGCTTGAGGTCACCATTCTCTTGCTTGTTAAGAGCCTGCACTGTCTGAGCTCTTAGAGGCTACCCGAAGTTCCTTAAGCCTGCCACGGTTTTATGCTGATGAAAGACATGAGACTCTTGAGTCAGTAATTAAGGACAGTTTATTACAGTAATAGCAATAGCCAGAGTATCAATATTTGTATAGGTTTCCTGTGCTCTATTTTCCACAGGGCCATGAAAAGAGGGCTAGATAGATGCCCACAAATGCAGTGGGTTGTATTTCAGGAAAGGAATCCTGAGTTTAAGGATATTAACTCTTTAATAACGGACAATAAGTATACCTGCCCTTTGCTCCGAAGGTAGTTACTATCTCTCTTCCAAGCCTGTTTGCTATATAAATACTCCTGATAAGTTAATTCAAAACAAAGGCAGTTAGTGCCTGTTCAAAAGACATGGAGAATTATTTCTCAACAATAACCACTGTACAGTTTTCAGATTCAAAACATTAACATTGATCTATGCCATTACTTAATCTAAAGACCTTATCAAATTTTACCAATTGTTTCACCAATGTCCTCTTTTTGCTACAGGATCACATGTTGCATTCAGTTATTATGTATCTTTCATATCCTTTAATCTGGAGCAGTTCATTATTCTTAGTCTTTTATGTCCTAGATGCTTTTAAGAAAACAGGCTGGTCATTTTGTAGAAAGTCCTTCAATTTTGTTTTGTCTGGTATTTCCTCACTATTAAATTCAGTTTATGCATTTTTTATAAGAATATTACAAAAGTGGCATTGGCCCATTTTAGTGTATCCTATCAGGAGACACTAATATCATTTTGTCCCACTGGCTAGATCTCTTTGTCAAAGTGATGTCTGCCAGGTTTTCTCTGTGGTAAATGTCAGATTTCCCTTTGTAATTAATAAATTTCTTCTGTGGAGATAGTTTGAGATTACATAAATCAGCTGTTTTTAATCATAATTTTTCTCATGAATTTTAGTATCCATTGATATTCATGACTAAAACGGTTATTACTATTGTTATTTGCAAAGTGGTAATTTTCAATTTCTATTTTCCTTTAGCATTTATTAGATGGAATTCTACTGCAAGAAGCAGCTTTTCCTTCTCCCCATTTATTAGTTAATTTAATTATTTATATCAGCATAGACTCATGGATAATTATTTTACCTGGTGTGTTCTAATCCATTATTGTCACTATTTTATTACTCAAATTTTCACAGATTTGGCCATTGAGAATCCCTTCCAGTTGATACTCCTGTCCTTTTGACATGTCCTCATCATTTTTTGAGTCCTTCCTTCCATGCTGACAAGGCCCATTGGTGCCCGGATGTCATGGCCTCTGGACCTTTTCAGCAGGTAAACCTAGGAATTATGTGTACATATACATACACTAGCATATACACACACAAACACACACACTCACCTATATCTATCTACATATTAAAAACCATGAGTTTATACTCCAATTCCATTTCAAGACCACAGTGGTTATTCTAGCCTTTCTCTTTTCCTATTTTTAACAAATTTTATCCTTAAAAATTTCCACATGACTCTTTGCACAATTCCTTCTCCTTACTCCCAACCTCCATGGATCTGATTTCTCACTTGTGCTGTTGTCTTTTCCAGAATTTCATGTAGTTGGAATCATAGAGTATATAGCCTTTTGTGCTTGGCTTCTTTCAGTCAATATAATGCTTCGAAATTTATATGTGTTACATGTATTCATGGTTTCTCCTTTTTACTGGTGAGTAGTATTCCATTTTATGGATGTACCACAATTTGTTTATCTATTTACCAGTTGATAGACATTTTATTGTTTCTAGTTTTGAGCTATTATGAAAAAAAATTGTTATAAACATTTTCACACAGGTCTTTGTGTGGCCATATTTTTTTCATTTATCTTGGGTACATACTTAGAAATGAAATTGCTAGATCACAGTAAGTGTGTTTAACTTTATAGGCACTGCTAAGGTATATTCCAAATGGTTTATAACATTTCGTATTTCCACCAGTAACGTTTGAGATTTCCATTTGCTCCACATTCTTGCCATAAATTTAAATTATCAGTCTTATGAATATCAGCCATTCTAGTCCATGTGTAATAGTATCTCATTGTGGTTTTAATTTGCATTTCCCTAATGAGTAATGATGTCAACCGTCTTGTCATGTGCTTATTTGCCTTTGGTATATTCTTTTTGGTGAAGTGTTGTTCAAAAGCTTTTTAAAATTAGGTTATCTGAGTTCTTATTACTGAGATTTATGTGTTCTTATATAAACAGAATCTTTCTCTCAATTTTTTTTTTTTTTTACCACCTATAGCACCTGGTCTTCCTAGGTGGTCTCCCACCCAAGTACTAACCAGGCCCGACCCTGCTTAGCTTCCGAGATCAGATGAGATCGAGCACATTCAGAGTGGCATGGCCATAGACATCTCTCAATTTCTAAAAGTTTTTTTTTACATTAGGGATATCTCTGTTGCAATAATGTTGCAAGTATTTACTCCCCATTTGGAGCCATCTTTTGATGTTAATGTGTCTCTTGCCATGATAAAAGCTTATTTTAAAAATTGTACTAAAATTTATCAATTTTTTAAATTGCCACTGGATTTTGAATCATAATGGTATGTTAATTTTATATCTTCACTTACTGAATTCTTTTATCATTCGAGTCAGTTTTATCTTTGACTTTCTTGGGGTTTTTATGGATCCTTTTGATCACATCGAAAAGATAGTTTTACTTGTTCTTTAACAATTCTTTTGTCTCCAATCGATTCCTCTTGTCTATTTGCATTGGTTAATACCTCTAGTAAGAAGTTATTAGTAATGATGATATTTGGCATCCTTGCCTATTCCTGAACTTAGTGAAAATGCCTCAAGTGTTTCCCCATTAAGTAAGATGTTTTAAGGCAAAGGTATATATATTTTATATAGTTAAGAAAATATCCATCAATTTTTATTCTCTGGAATAACTTTTCTCACCAAAAATGTGTTGAATTTTGTCAAAGATTTTCTTTAGCATTTATGAGGACAATCAAATACATTTTCCCTCAAATCTATTAACATAGTCTCTTATATTAATGTATTTTATGATATGGGACACAACTTGCATCTGGAATAAATCCTACTTGATCAAAGCATGCCATTTTTTTCCTGTGGTTTTAGATTCTGTTGGCTGACATTTCATTTAGTATTTTTGCATTGACATGCATAAATGATACCGGTCTGTAGTTTTTATTTTTGTACTGTTTTTAGATGTAATTATCAACATTCTATTTCCTTCTTTAAAGAAATTAGGTAGTTTTACTTAATTTTCAATGCTCTGGAACAATATATGGAGCATTAGTATTATCTGGTCTTTGAAGGTTTGGTAGAAACCAATTTTACATCCTTGGGATGTCCTATTGGACACCATCTTGGTGGCTGTCAAGCTTCAGTGTGCACAGCAATCCTGAGGTTGGGGCCTGAGGGCAGGGGTAGATTGTCAATATGCAGAACGTTGGCCTGAACTCCAGAGTCTGAGTCTATTTTTTAACAAAGGATGCTGGTGCGATTTTTCTTGTGAAAAGAAACTTTGCTCTATGGATTAAATCACTGATTTCTAATGTTGTTTTGTGATTTAACAGGGGTTGGTTATGAAAAGGGAGCCACAGGGTAAAAATAAATGTGGGCGATACTGAGTTAAATGTATTAAACAGGTTTAAATATATTTTTCAGAATTTTTAATATGCTAATGATGCTTTGTGACTTTCCAAGAAAGGTTTTTTTATTTTTTATTTTTAAGAATATTCTAAATTTATATAACTCGCTGAATTTAATTTATTGTTTATTTTATTTAGTTCATTTTGTTTCAGGGTAGGCCAACTAATAAAGTTTGGAAATCCAGGATTAAGTGATTTTTCCATTACAGAAGTTACAATTAACCCCTTAGTACCTTGAAAAATTTAATGACTATCCCCAGGAACATGGCTTTTACTATAGTTTAGGAAAATAAAGTCTTTATATTTTGTAAATCCAAATGATCAAGGCTGGACAAAGTGACTTCCCAGCAAACAAGTATGAACTTTTTTCCTTTATATTCAAATGCCTTTTCTGTTTGTTCTCTTAATAAAAAGTAAACCAAAGAAACCTGTTTTGAAGCCCTCCATTTCCTATTAATGCCTATTAACTAAAGTAAGATGTGATCTAGCAGAACTTCATATAATAGAAATGAAACCCATGTGACCAAAAATTTAACACTCATTCAACGACGACTGCTTTAGAAGTGGCAGGGTCTTTATTGTTTAGAATTTCTGAGGTTATTCAAAGGGTTATATAAAAAAGGTCTTCTGAAACACTCCTGTAGCAAATTATTTTGGCTGAATTATAAATCCTCAAAAGTGAGGTTTTATTATAATGGAAACAGAGTTAGAACAAATTCTAACAGCATTTGTAGGCAGCACTGTATAATGAGGATTGAGTGCATTGCTATATTATGATTGCAAGTGTATCTTTTCACTATCTCAGTAAAGCACTCCTAGCTTTTATACACAGTGTTACTGGTCAAGTGCTCTGTGAGTTTCCCCGTTTCTTTTCATCTGATTGTGTAACACATCTGCATATGAAGCACCACAATACCAGATAACCCTGTTAGGTTTAAATTATTAGCCCTGGATTATTCTCTTGTTAGAAATGTTCTACATTTTTATCTGTAGAAGTAAATAATGGCTTCAACTTAACATGTCAGCAACTCTATAGAATGTTCTAGCCAACTTGGATGAGTCCTATCTTCTTAACAGCAGCATCTTAAATTTGATTGGCTGATAAGATTAAGAAGGACAATGAAGGTTAACTAACTAACTTTGTATTGGTGCTTTATAATTTGCAAAGCATTTAACTTTGAACCGATCCTGTTACAAAAGTGGAGACAATGAGACTCAACTAAATTAAGCGACTCATCTAAAATGTCTTATTGAGGAAATAATGCAGCTAGGACTCAGACCCAGGTAATCTGATGTGAAAACCTGTGTTCTTTCTACCACATAAAGTGTCATTTCTTTAGGTCACCTTCCACTCAGACTGTATAAACTCTAAGAATGTTGTCGCTTAAATCCATACTCTCCTTAAAGATCACCAGCTTTCCAATTATAAACCCTTTCCATGTAACTTCACGAAGGCAGTGAGATATGGGGAACTGAGTGAATCACCAAGACCTGGGGTTGAGTATCTGCTGCATTTACTTACTAGTTTTATGACCTTGGTGACCTTGAGAATATTACCTTCTAAGAGCCCGGTTCCTATTTGAGAAAATGGGGACAGTAGCACTTACTTCGAGGTTGTTATAAAATTAAATGAATGTTATGAAAGGTATAAAAATATTTATAGAAAACTACACAATACTAAGGGTACCCAGTAACTTCTCAAGAAGAGGAATGGTGACTATTTTTAACCTCATTTGCAGAATTTGACAATGTTGAATTTTATTTGAAAACAGCTAAGGCTAAGAAATCTCCCCACCGTTCGTGTTCTGGAAAATGACTCAATGAGACTCATAGATACTTCCCTTGTTTAAATGTAACAAAGCCAGATGCAGACCCTCAAAATTCTTTTCCTTTGCCACATAAACCATTAATTTAACTGCTCGTCCCTGATCAATCAGAACGAAACACTTGTTCACCAAACTTTGGTTAATCTTTTCTTTCTTCTCCAGGACCCTGAACTTTGGCCCGCAGTCAGCCTGAGCCAGCATGCAATACTCCCGAAGAAGCAGAAGGGGATAGGGAAGAAGAAAAAGAGCAAACTCTTTGGTGTCTCTTATCATAAGGACACTAATCCTATTGGATCAAGGCCCCACTCAATGACTTCATTTACTATTAATTACTTCCTTACTCCAAATAAAGCCACAATGGGAATTAAGGCTTCAACATATGAATTTTTTGGGAGGGAGGAGGCATATATATTTAGTCCACAACACACATACTTACTATAAAAATTTAAATACTATCAATGAGTGTCTAAAATAAATAGTACAAGTGGTCCCCTTTCACTTTCTACTTCCTATACTCACACAAATACCTATGAGAGTGGGGATACGTGCATTCACAAAGCCACAGATATGTAGTTTCTTCCTTGGTTTTAATGGAATCATACAGTCCATATCATTCTGCATTCGCTTTTTTTACTTTATGATACATCCTAGACAACTTTCCAACTTAGTTCATGAAGATTTACTTTATTATTTTAATAGCTACTTAGAGTCCTTGTTGGTACTATCATTTATTACAGGGCTTAGGTTATTCTCATTAAACATTTTAAAGCAAGGACAAAAATCAGTATAGTATAAGCCTAGTTTTTAGTAAGTAAAACATACACATTTTTAAAAGGCCAGAATAAAATAAATCAAAATGTAAAGAGTGCTTATTTCTAGATGGCAGAAACAAAGTGTTTTATTACTTAAAAAAATAATTTGCTGTATTTTCTGCCTCACACTTGGTAAGGTTGCTGAGCCTTTTTTTTTTTTCCAGTTTCCACGTATAGTCTGATATCAGTGTGTCAGACAGTTCTGCACCATTTCTCTGCTGTAAAGAGGACAAATATTTCAGCTATTGTGTAAGTTACTTAGTTTAGCTGTAAACAATAACCCAAACTACATTTAATTGCATCATCATCACCATTATCATAAAGCTGTAGCTTTTGGGGGGAAAACTTGTGTGTTAAGGAGAGTGTATGCAGGATTTTGCATTTGCTAGATTTGGATTTCAAACCTAGTTGAACTGTGTGACTTTAAAAGGTTGATTTTACTTCCCTTGACTCAGTTTCCCCAATGTCTAAGCAGAGACTTGCGAGAATTAGAGATGGAGGGAGTGAAGAGTCCGCTTGTTGCATTCAGGTCCACCATTTATTTTTCACTATATATGCCAATGATGAATAGACTCTAAAATTTGTGTAATGTCCTTCTGGCCCTCTTGTGAATGTGTGTGAAATACACAAGAAATAAAATTGGAGTTCTGTTTCTGTAACCAGTTTACACCATTGTTAAGCCCACCCTATGTCATTTCTCTCTTAAATTGTTTTTATTTTGTGCACACTTGCTTTTTTCTGTTATGCAAGCATTTTAAAAGTTATTTTGAGGGGAGGAATATTGCTAACTCCAGATCATTTTTCAAGAAAAGGTCAAGACAGATTTGGGTGGGTCGGGTTACTTACTCTGGCATCCCTTCTGAAAGAATCTGAGCTTCTCTGCAGTGCCCTTGGGCAGTTCTGCACAGTAGAAGCAGTTGAGTCCCTGTTCCATGCTCCAGCCAGGTCTGTGCCCAGACTCTGGGTCAGGGTTAGGGCCTGCAGAAGGCTTAGTTCCTTAGGGGAGTCCTTACCGGGGAGTAGGAGGAGGGCTTTCTGAGAGCTTTCCCCAGAGCATCAGAAAATGACCTGGCTTCAGACTGTTTACAATTTCATCCTGGGCAAAGCCCTGCAACGCAACATACTCTCCAGTTCTTCATTTTAGTATGGTAGACAAACTCCTCCCTTCTACTCTTTAAGAAAAAAAGTAAAGTGTAGACATTGCAAGCTATTAATACAAAGCCAAAAGTGTAAAATAAAATCTCCCCAAACTAGACACTCTTTCATATTTGCTCCCCTCCCCAGTTAAAATAACCAATGTACATAGCTTGATATATGTAAAAACATAAATATATATCCTTAACCATTTATAGAGAGCTAAACATACACATACATATATAACACACAAATGCATACACACTATATGTACACATATACACCCTTAACCTTATCTAGTTGTGTGTGTAAATATATATATATATTTTTTTTTGCTAAAAGTTGTGTCATATTACTGCATTATACATGTATAAAATAGCGTAACTGATGCTAGGGTGGCTGGACCTAAAATTATAGGAGCATTTTGGCTTTCATTACTTTAAAAAAGTAATTTCACACATTTAAACCTCCTTCCTTCTGGTCCTCCTTGCCTCCCAGCAGGTAGGCCTTGGAAAACCTCACTAAGACCTTTTTTCTCAGATTTGCCAATAGTCTTATTTGTGACTAAGTTTTGCCTAGAGTAGAGTTTGTGCAGGAAAACTCTTATACTTGCCTAGGTTAATCTTTGTCATTTCATTTTTCACTTCCTCCACTCTTTTGGGGACTAACAGATATAAGGGAAATTATTTTTAAAGGAATAATTTAAGTGTTTGTTTCAAAAGTCTTTATCTTAGTCTGTTGGTTTTGTGTCTAGTGAAACAACCCAGGGTTCAAGCTGAAAGACGTAGTCTTTGTCACAGCATTCGCTAAAGTCTGCCCCCCACAAACAGGCATTGTAATAACTGCATTAAAAAATATTTCTAAAACAAGTTACTTATGCCACAATTTAAGGCTTATGTCCTCTTGTTCTCTGAGGATACACAGAACAGTTATTTGTGCTCACAGTTCTGATTAAGCCAATAATTGGAAAATAATCACATCTAAATGGGCTTTATGATACTGAATGGTACTTGGGAGCTAATGATTACTTTTCCACTAGGTAGCAGGTAGTTGGGAAAAACACAGTACAAGAAGCTTCAGGATGGGTTTGCCCAGCAGCCACTCTATATCTTTCAGGATTAGTTGCAGAGGAGGTCTGGCAGGGAGCACCTTAGTTCTACAGAGTGGAATGAATAGGGATTCTGGCACTCTTGTCAAATTATTTGGCCTCAGGGTAACTTGCCAGGTCTTTAAAAATATATATATTGTTAAGTTCTTATTTAATTCCTATTTCCAAGTGGATCCTTTATAACAATCTGTCTTTCCCAACTAGCCTTCAATCCCTGAGGAAAGAGGATTGAGCATTCTGGATAACCAATGGTTCTTCCCTTCAACCAGTTGCTACCCAGTAAGAGGACAATTGCTCTTCTTCCCTCTTCACAGTTTATTCAGTCAATGTCCCTGTAGCCCAAGTGAGCTGAAGTGAGCAGTAGCGATGAAAACAAAGCCACAACACTGTCATTACTTTTGCACCTGAATTGGATCATAAAGTAGTCACAGTGATGGTTGCTTTCAGTTTTATATCCCATGCAACAAACAGACATGACAAACAGAGACTCGTTGGACATAGACAGTGGATTACCAGTGTTTACCAGAGGGAAGTGGGGGAGGTGGGAGGTAGGTAGGGGTAAAGGTGATCAAATATTTAGTGACAGAAGGAAATTTAACTTTGGGTGGTGAACACATAATGCAATATACATGTCATATTATTAAATTGTACACTTGAAACCTATTTGATTTTATTAACGAATGTCACCACAGTAATTTTAATAAAAAAGTCAGAATGGACTAGATATGGCATGCTTAATAAGTACCATAATGTTCTTCTAGTAATTCTATTTTAAAGACCTCTTAATTATTATTTAAGACAAGTAAAAGTTTTTGTTATTTGTTTCTGTGTTTTATAGTCTCCATGATAGAGAAACTTTTTTATGTACTGCTATATCCCCAGTACTTAGAACAGTACTTGGCACACAGTAGGCCCTCAATAAATATTTCTAGAATGACAACTGATATTGTTGCTTACAGCTTTCAAGGGTCTCGACCATAAAAAGTGATTTTAATGTTATATGTAGTAACTGCTTGGTTTTTTTTTTTTTTTTAACCACTAACAAAAATCCTCAGTTCAAATTCCTTTAGGTAAGAAACATGTTCTAAAGTACCAGGAAGAGTTCTCCATAGGTCCTCGGTAAAGGTGACTTGCCGCAGCCTTCTTTCTAGTGAGACTTGGTTGAGGCACCAGTCAAACTCTGAAGCTTTTCCTGAGATGGCCAACGAGAACATCAATTACCATCCACTTGCTTATCTGGAATCATGGATCACAAACTTTGGTTTCATCCATTTTCTTGACTGGGTAACAAATCAAATAATCTCTAACCATTTGTACTGCAAAGCATCATACACATGAACAACCAGTACAAAAACTGCTCCACTGTGACTGCCTCTATCTGTTGCACTGTACATCTCCTGCTTTGTACCAGAAAAGCCTTTTGAATGCCTGCCTGTGTCATTGTGACATTTTCATGACAAGATGCAAAAGATTAGGGCAAAATAGGAACTGGAATAGGAATTATTGTTATCCAGGAAACATCATGTATGAAGCGTTTGTTATATAAAAACTATAGTAAGAAAAGTTTAAAAAATGCGATTAATCTAATAAAATTCAACAATAAGTGGAATAAATGAATAAGTGAGTAAATAGACAAATAAGTAGTTAATATAAAAATCCATGTGTCTGGTACAATTACTATACCTCAGGAATCCTGTTCCTGTTCTTATCTCTCTGTTAGCAACACATATAAATTACATGTTCCAATGTTTAAAAATGCTGTGTGCTGTTTGTCTATGTCACCATAGGAAGCACAGTCAATGTCTCATAATTTTACTGAAAAAATACTGAGGAAAATTTGATTTGGAAAGATTATCTTCCCCCCATTCATCCATGTATTTATTCATTCTCTCTCCTTTTATTCATTTATCCCATTGCCATTAAAAGTACTAGGCTCTGGGAATACACTGGGGAATCTTTGCACTGGTGCAATCTTTGGTCTGAAGATGCAATGGGGACTTTGCTACAAAGTGTTTTTATTAAAATAACATCTTAATAACGAGAGCTTTGGAAGTTCTGATGTCAAAGTCTTAGTTCCTTGCCAGACAGGGAAAACTTTGTGCTGTCCTGTTTAACAGGCTCCTACTAAACCACTCAAGTTGGCGTATTAAAAACTGAGCCTAGAGAGTTGAATGGATTCTGATCCTCCTAAGGTGTTTCTGATAAGGCAATATATCCAAGAGCAAGCACCTAGATCAGAGTAAATGCCAATTTACTTTTTTCTCTTTCAATAACTGCTTGACTCATTATTTTAGAAATTACCATTTCCCACCATCAAAGACTAAAACCGATTTCTGAGAGCAAATTTAGCCTTCTTTTGAGAAATATCATAGTTGCTTAAAAAGTCTTTCTTTTACTCGATGTAATGCTTTTAATTTCTGTTCGTTTTTAATGAACATAAAAACTGAAATCAGAGAGAATCCATCATAACATGCCTTAATCATAGGAGAAGGTGAAAACATATAGGAAAGATGAGAAAAATTACATTGCAAGGCAGGGGAAAAAAAAATACAATGCCCTGAATTTGGAGGCCTTCAATGCTTTATCATATGTAAACTTTACTCCTTACTCTTCATTGCTAAAGATACTTGTTTTAGTTGCCCAGCTGAGAAGGATTTGTTTTGTACAAATTTCTGGAAATGGCTGATTCCAATAACATTTAAAAATATACAATTTTTTACATATATACATATTTATTTAAAACTACTCTTTTTCATGTAGTAATGATTTTTTGTTGAAACTATATTGCTGAGTAGCTTGTGTTTCTATATAATGAAGTACCACTGAAGAGAACCGTCACTTGTGGCAGGTAGCAAAGAAATTTCAATAAAGTAAACTCTTAGTATTATCAAAATTATACATTTGGGGCTGTTAGCATGGCCTAGAAAAAGATGAGGACAGGCTCATCTCATTAAAAGAGAAGAAATAGTGGAATTAGCTTGAATCTAATTACAAGCCACACTATCTAATGTAAAAACATGACTGTTTTTTCACTCCCATTCATTTTGACTAGTAATTAGTTTTGGCCTCTAAAATGCCACCCTTTAATCATCCAAACACAGATGTGATTTGCCGTGCAATTTAATCTTGCTTTAATGAAGAACTAATGGACGCATCGCAAATTACTTTCCCTGTTGGAGAAAAATTCTATTTCCTGCTTTTCAAAAGATCAAGAGTATCTTGTGATAATAGCCCAAGCGGCCCTGGCAGCCTCACCGCACAGAGCAAACAAGCTCTTTTACTCAACTCCCAATTCAATGGAGAAAAAGAGGCTACAATTAGCAACAAAGCAGGGGAAACGCAGCATTACAGCCGAATCACTTTCTGTAGCTCAACCCCCAGCAACCACTGGCTTGTTAGAGCCAGGTCTAAAGTGTCAGGCACGAACAATGCGCTGTGATAAATTACTCTCTTCAAACAGCTGCACTGCTAATTTTCAATTATACACACAAATGGCTCTCAGATTGGAAGAAAATGGAGTGCGTGGGGAGAACAGTAGTAGATTTCTATGTTTGTTTGGTAGTGAGTGTGGAGGCGGGAGAATGACATCTTGAAAAGAAAGCGGTAGTGAGGAGTCAGTGTTTGAACTTCGGAAGATGCGCCGTCCGGAATCTTAGGGAGACCTGTAGTTTCCAAGTTTTGCTCTGGGCTCTAAAAGGTGTGAAAATACCAGTTACTTTCCTTTGTGGGTTTGTTTTTTGTTTGCTTGTTTGTTTGTTTTGATCCATCACCCACTTTACACTGAAAATTCACAACTGTCCTCCCTGTGTGTCTTGGTGAACCCATTAGGAACCACAAGGCTCCGTTCACTGGGGACCTTGCCAAGATTTACAAATCCCCGCAAACACCTCCGTTTCCTCCCTTATTTCCTTAGTTCCCCACCAATCTCACTGTACCTAATCCCTTCGCTCTTTCACCCTCATTTACTCCCATCAACTGCTGTTCTAGACTCTGAAGAGATATTGTTAAGGGTGGAAAATTTTCAAGTGAGCCAACTAGCTAAGTCAGCTACAGGGAAGAAATATCTTTAGATACCAGAAGTTGTCCTACTTGCTTGTGTGCGGTTTAGGAAGTGTATTGTATAAGATATGAAGATGGCCAATGTCTACTTCTGTAATCCATTTACTTGTTAATTAAGGGTGTTGTTCCGGGCAAAGATATGCTAACAGCCAACTTCCACTTCTGTAACCTGCTGGCTTGTTCAGGAGACCACCAGGATATGGTCTTAAGCTTTATCAGCTACCTCCTCTGAAAGCTCAGGTCTGATCTCCTCTAGCCCTGCGTGGTAGAGAGTGAGTCGCCGGCCGGCTAATAAAGGCTCGTAATTAATCTCAACTGGCTCTGTGGGTCTCAGAATTGTTCGTGCCATAACATTTGGAGGCCCCAGCGAGATTTTCCCCCGAGAGAGAAGGGGAGTTTTCTCTGAGACCCACAACCCGGGTCGCTCCGGGCGGGGCATGACCGCGTCCAGGGGGCGGCCGCTGAGACGTTCCTCAGCCCCGGACGTCGGGCAGCCTTAGATCAGAGAGACCGGTGGACAAACATTTCTGAAAATTGGACTCGAGCCTTCTGATCCATTCTCACCGGTGAGTTAGTCTAAGAGTCTTCTTAGACCTGTTTCTGTCTGTGGGCCCTGAGAACTAGTGGAAGGCTGGACGCAGCACAGCTTCCCTAGTACGGTCAGGTCTCCTGACCCAGTACCTGTTTTGGTTTCGGTTTCTGGTCGCTAGCGTTTTGTGTTACCTGTAGTCCGTTTTGTCTGTCTGCATTATGTATGTTGTCCGGACCGGTCGAATGTACTGTTACCCTCCTATTGCCTTGGTCCTCCGTCAAGTTTGTCTCATTGTCTGATCGTTCTGGTTTCTGAATGTCTCTTGAGATTTTTCTTGTTATTCTTTTTAGTTTATTAATTCTTCTTTCCGCAGGGTTTCTTGCTGCTACAGCACCACCCGAGTGGACCTTGTCTAACATTCTTACCTTTCACAGGACTTTTATTCTCATTCACGTCCAGCCCCGCCGCCATGGGACAGGCTTCTTCTAAGCGCACTCCCTTGCGGTGACTTGTGGACAATTTTAAGGATTTCAGGTGACGGGCCTGAGGTTATGGGTCGTCAGTCATTACGTTCGATCGCCAGAGGCTCTGCCAAGTAGACTGGCGGCCTTCGGAGTTGGATGGCCATCTGAGGGTTCCTTTGATTTGCAGACTGCATTCAGAGTCAGAAGTGTTGTTTATGGGAATCCTGGTTACCCTGATCAGGCCCCATACATAGATGTTTGGATAGACATTGTGTCTGATGCTCCTAAGTATTTGAAAAATTGTCAGAGTAAGTCAGACCCTCCAGTGGCTGACTCTCTGCCGGCGCCTGCCTCTCATAACGGTTCTTCTGGCAGAGCCAAGGAGCACTCTGGCACCTCAGAAACCCCTTGAACCTGTTCTACAGGCACCTCCGGAGGATCCGGAGATCCTCAATCCCCCTCCCTATTGCTTTCCTGGTAACCCCTTTAGGCCTCCTGATTCTCGGGAGGCAGCCCCTCTTCTGAGCCCACCACATACTCGGATGGGGTCTGTTTACTACCCTCCACAGGATCCTGACCCCATCCCCGATTGGTTACAACCTGCAGCTGTCCTGGCGCCTCTCAGACAGATAGCCCCACCTAGGGGAGACACCCAGACCTCTTTCATAGTGTATGTCCCCTTTTCAACTAGTGATCCTGTATAATTGGAAATTGCTAACTCCATCCTTCTCAGAAAAACACCAAGGCTTGATCTTCCTTTTAGAATCCATCTTTTTCACCCACCGACCCACGTGGGAGGATTGCCAGCAACTTTTACAGGTTTTTTTCACTACAGAGGAGAAGGAACGCATTCTAAGGGAAGCCGCAAGGGGGGTCTCGGACCCCGCTGAGCAGCCCACCACTGACCCCGCATGGGTACAACTTGTATTTCCCAGCACCCAATCTGACTGGAATCCCAACACAGATCAAGGTAAGGAGGCTCTCCTGAGGTATCGCCAGTCGTTACTCCAATGCCTCTGGGCAGCGGCATGCCGACCAGTTAATTTATCCAAAGTAAGTGAGGTTATTCAGACTAAAGATGAGTCACCAGCAGCATTTTTAGAGAGGTTACTAGAATCTTATAGACTATATACTCCCTCTGACTCGGAGGACCCAAATAATCGGCGAGCCATTAATCTAGCCTTTGTTAGTTGGCCCCAGATATCAGAAAGAAATTGCAAAAGTAGAAGGGTTTGAGGGAGAGAACTTATCTAAGCTTCTCGAGATTGCCCAGAAAGTGTTCAACAACAGGGATGATGTCCAGAAGGTTATGTTTGTTGGACAGGATAAGTCACGGGGCCGTCGGCCGGGACTGGGACCCGGCCGGGGCGAGGGCCAAGCCGACGCCCCGAAGGAAAGGCGGACCGGGGTTGGAGTAACTTAGAGAAGGACCAAACCACAAAGGAAGCCACCCGAAAACCAGTGGGGCCTATTGACATTCTTCCAGTTCTGCCCCCCAGGACGCTCTCAGATTCACCCGTCTACACCCCGGGGGGAACTTGAATTACGCAGTAAGCTAAAGGGGGTAGAAGGACCCACTGGGTGGATCCACCTCCCGGATGGACGCACCCTAGTACCCAGTGCCCTAGGTCGAGAACTAGTCTCACTAGTCCATCAGAGCACCCACCTAGGAGGGACAAAGTTAATTGAACTTTTGAAAAGAGACTATTATATCCCAGGGCTACACAAAACTGCCAAAGAGGTAACGACAAGATGTCGTATTTGCACCCAAGTTAACCCTGGGCCTCCTGTTGAAGTACAAATTGGATCAAGACTCAGGGGCCAAGCCCCGGGAAAACATTGGGAATTAGACTTTATAGAAGTAAGCCCTGGCACTTTTGGATTTAAGTATCTACTCGTGTTCATTGACACCTACTCAGGATGGACTGAAGCCTTCGTAACTAAGAGAGAAAGTGCTCAGGTAGTAGCTAAGAAATTAGTATCAGAAATTGTACCCCGATTCGGCTTGCCATTAGCACTGGGGTCCGACAATGGCCCCGGCGTTCATCACCAAAACAAGTCAAACCTTAGCCAAAATATTAGGTATTAATTGGAAACTACACTGTATATATAGACCTCAGAATTCAGGCCAGGTAGAAAGAATGAACAGAACTTTAAAAGAAACTTTAACCAAGTTTAAACTTGAAACTGGCGAGAACTGGGTGAGCCTCCTCCCCTTTGCCCTTCTTAGGGTGAGATGTACCCCTTACCTCCAAGGCCTCACCCCATATGAAATCATGTTTGGGAGCCCAAGATAGGGGTAGAAGAGGCAACTGAAATTCACAATTTCTCACTACTTAAGTCCTTACAGGCACTACACTTAGCAAGGAAGGAGATTCAACACTTAGTCTCCGCCAACCGGGAGAGCCCTGGACAGTCCCTTAAACTTCATAGCCACTCCCCTGGTGACTGGATTTAGGTAAAGAAGACACAGCCAGCCGCCCTTGAGCCCCGTTGGGACGTACCCTTTCCTGTCATCCTCACCACTCCCACCGCGGTCAAGGTTGCTGGGAGACGTCATTGAATTCATCACAGCTGCATCAAGGCTGCGCAACCACCACCAGAGACTGAGAAATGGCATATTCGCCCAACAGGAGACCCTCTCAAGATAAGACTCTTGCGGGTTTAATTATAATTTGATTAATTGCTATTAATAATGTAAGAGGGAATCCTCATCAACCTTAACTACTGGAGAGAAAATGCTGGATTTCGTGTCCAAGTTCATTTCATTCCTAAGGTCTATTTTTACTCTGGTGAGGGGGGCGAAAACATTTCCAATATCTAGGAGCCAGAGTAAAAAGCGGTCCTGTTTTAGTTCCCCTTTTAATAGGAATAGGAGTAGCAGGATCTACTGCAGTAGGAACGGCAGCACTTGTTACTGGAAATTCCAACTATAAGGCCTTAAGCCAACAAATAAATGAAGACCTATCGACTCTTGAAAAATTTATCAATCACCTTGAGACCTCTCTTAACTCCTTGGCTGAAGTAGTCCTGCAGAACAGAAGAGGGCTAAACCTGTTCCTAAAACAAGGAAGTCTTTGCATAGCACTAGGTGAAACTTGCTGTTTTTATGCTAACCATTCTGGAATTATACGAGACAGCTTAGCACTAATAAGACAGAGGGTAAAAGACAGAGAAGAATGACTTAAGCGTGGAGAATCTTGGTATGAAGGACTTTTTTAAATAACACCCCTTAGTTAACAACGCTCCTAACAGCCATTACAGGCCCCCTTATTCTAGTCTTCCTGGGCCTTTTGTCTGGGCCCTGTGTAATTAATTGAATAACTGCCTATGTCAAAAAGCGGGTACGAGCAGTAAAACTCATAGTTCTCAGAACTCACTACCAGCCACTCCAGGTTGAAGATTCAATGGTTTGAATTCCCCTGAAAACCAGTGGGGAATGTTAAGGGTGGAAAATTTTCAAGTGAGCCAACTAGCTAAGTCAGCTACAGGGAAGAAATATCTTTAGATACCAGAAGTTGTCCTACTTGCTTGTGTGTGGTTTAGGAAGTGTATTGTATAAGATATGAAGATGGCCAATCTCTACTTCTGTAATCCATTTACTTGTTAATTAAGGGTGTTGTTCCGGGCAAAGATATGCTAACAGCCAACTTCCACTTTTGTAATCTGCTTGCTTGTTCAGGAGACCACCAGGATATGGTCTTAAGCTTTATCAGCTGCCTCCTCTGAAAGCTCAGGTCTGATCTCCTCTAGCCCTGCGTGGTAGAGAGTCAGTCGCTGGCTGGCTAATAAAGGCTCATAATTAATCTCAACTGGCTCTGTGGGTCTCAGAATTGTTCGCGCCATAACAATATCTCCTCTGCCCAAATAAAAAACATTCACCTCTTAGAAGAGAGAAAAATTTTAGGAATCTGTTTTTTTCCCCCTAAACAAAATTTTGCCTTCAGGGATATCAAAATTTGGTCAGGGATACTAAAATATCTCTCAAATGAAAACAGGGGTTATGAGATTTCTTTCTTATTTCGTTTTTGGTACAGAGATGAGCAGTATAAATTAACACACATCTTTACCTGTGTCTTTTTTCCTATATCCGAAGTGCCAGCCTGATTTTTTGTTTGTTTTCTTGTTTCATTTTGTTTTTTGGTTGATTTTAAAAATTAGAGTTCAGGGAGATACATACAGCTAGACTGTCTCTCATTCTTTCAGGAAGGATTCACAGTGGGTTTGTACCCAAACCCGCCCTTTTGCAGAACATACGCTCCCCCACCCCAACCTCCGATTTTTCACCTGTGGCTATTTCCCAAGAAATGGAAGGCAAGGATTGGCTTTTCGTAGAAAGACATTTGCTAAAAATCTGAATGGTAGCATGAATTTACTTTCTCACGTAAAACTCGAAGCCAGTTCTTGTTGAATCTGTTTCTATCTTATTCCGGGCAGGAGGATATGGTCACAAGTGTGTGATGTGGGCTTCTTCCTTTAACTCGCTTTCTTGGAAATAGATTTGTGACCAAAGGAACTGCTCTTTTGTCTTGCGGCAGGGATGGTGTTGATGTTGCTGTATTTCTGATCTTGAAGATAAAATCTTTTGCTGCTATCTGCGTCCATCCGTTCATTGTGTTCAAGGACAAAGATGTAGTCACCTTTAGGAGAGCAGTCTGGGTAGACAGGGCCCTATTTTATTGTGCCGATTCAAGCCATGGCTTCCTTTGACTTCAACAGCCAGCAAGAAGACAACAAATGGGTCTCATCTGCTTAAGGGCCAGACATTAACACAATGCAATCATTTGGCCAGATGCGGATAATAGCCATTAAAATGTTCTGATTTCTAACCATTTTCTGGAAGGTTGAATGTAATGTAAATTAATATTCAAAAAGGGGCTTCCAGGATGAGATTTATTTTAAAAAGAGCAACATAAGGATAAGGTAGGATAACCTCTTCCTCAATAAGAAAAAAGTGTGAGCATTATATATTTGAATTAGGAATGTTACCATTCCAAAAAGACTATGTGGAAAATTTAAAATGCCAGTCCATCGGAAGTGACTTTTCCTGATGCAGTCGGAGAAGGCTACTGGGAGGTGGGGGATGGTCGTGATATTGAGTAGAAATGTGGTACTCTTTTTTTTTTTTTTGCTGAAGTGGGATTTTACTCCTTCTACTTTATAATCGTTATAGAAATTTAAACCTCAAACCATTTCAGCCCAAGCTTATACTAAGCTTGTTAGTGGTTTCTGATGCTGTGGCCGATAATGCTGCAGCATTACCATAAATCAGCAGAATTAACTATGATCTTCAGAAGCATGCTTGAAAGTGGGTGACAGAAGTCTGCAATTTGGTGCTCTGAATATTATGATAACATTCTATATTAAATGTTCATAATCTACTTAAAGCTGAGCTTCAAGTACATTTTGTATTTGTGCTTTGCCCAATTTAAAAACCAGTAACAATTATTACAATCCATGTGAGACTTCATTATTTGCAAATGCAAAGTGTAAAAATATACGATCATGTATGTACCAAGTGGTTGTTTTGTCAATTTTTAAATGTATTTATTTGTTTTTCATTTAAATGTGGTTATCGTTTTGTTCATTTAAGAATTGTTTAAAATTGTATTTTTATCACATTACTATTCTCAAGGAAAATGATCTATAGATTCAAATACATTTCAAGTACTATATTGCAGACTTCTAAAATACATATTATTCCCTCTGCCTTTTACATTAGATGTCAGTTTTCATATAATCTTATTCCTGGAGAGGATACATACTGGGCTTTGAGTCCCAGAAAGTAACACTCCTCTTTGAAATAGGCAATAATTAATGTCTATAACATGTCTTTTTTTTTTTTTTTTGCATATCTCCTCACCCTGAAGATACGTATTTCTGTCTTGGCCCCAGAATGACTTATTTACAAGCAGATTCAGATTTATTTCTTTATTGCCCTTGGAATTCTAAGCTAAACTATATATATGCCAAAGCATATTGATTAGAACTCTAGAGGAAGAAAGAAAATATTTAGGCAAGTCATTCTTAGCAAATGGATAGAAAGTGAATTTTTTTACACTGTTGGAAAAATACGATTGTTCATCGCTTGAACTGAACACACTACCAGGCTGTTTAAGCTTACCTTTAAACAGCACCTACAATAAAGGTTATAGCACAAGCAGTTGGTTTATTTAGCACATAAACAAGTTAGATATACTGAGGATTTTTAATATGTAATTTTTTGGACTAAAATAAGAATCAAATAAGTGATGTAAAATAGAAATACTTTATTTTTCCCACTGATTTTGTGCAAATATAGAGAAGTTAGAATTTTGACAGTATTTTTCATTCATAATGGTTATGTAGAAAAGAAAAGCTCATCTAAACCAGATCCTAAATGGGATTAAATATGATCTATTTTAAATGGATCATCTTATAAAAACCTCATAAATTTTTAACACTCAAGTGCTCTCCAAGGAGCTCTTCCTCTCAGGTCTTGACTGGGAACTCAGGAGGAATCTGAGTCCTTGAGATTCCATAGTGTACAGAGCTTTCTCAAGCTCACCCTCACTTCCTTTAACAGCAGTGAACGATTGCCAGCAGCCCCCTCTCTTAATGTCCCTGTGCCCAGATTTTATCCATAAAAAGAATACGAAAAGATCCACAAAAGCACTTTGAAAAGAGAAAACTGCTATACCCATGCAAGAGATACAACAGGGTAACGAGGATAACAATTGCAATTTATTGGGTACCTACTAAGTGCTGCAATATTTAAATGTTTTGCATACATTATTTCTAATCCTTACAGAGTAGGACAAGGTAGGCATTTTAATCTTTATTTTATAGATGAAAAATTGAGTCTCCAGAGAAGTTAAGTAACTTACCACGATCTAGGATTTGAATCCAAGTGTCTGATTCTAAACTCCATGATTTAAATCACCGGACTACTTTGGCTCTAATTATTTAAATATATGTATTATATAATATCATTATTTTAAAATG
This sequence comes from Pteropus medius, assembly GCF_902729225.1. NCBI lineage: Eukaryota > Metazoa > Chordata > Mammalia > Chiroptera > Pteropodidae > Pteropus > Pteropus medius. Next base: position 41,997,624 of record NW_024354875.1, read on the forward strand.
TTATTAAAATGAATTCTCCAAATTACATGGTCAATGTGTTATACTATCACTTATGAAAATCAGGACTTTTAAAATCAATTTTCTGCCTAAGGGAACAAGATTTAAGAGACATTTATCTCTCGACCATATTATTGGGGGAAAAAGGAAAGATGTAAGGACTAAGAGTTCTTAGGCTCACTCAGTCAGGGACATAATGGCTTTGGTATGAAGATGTAGTGGTTGAATTTGCTACTTTAGGTAGCTACAAACAGAAACATTATTTTCAGCATGAAATGCACTAATGACGTTTTTAGCAGAAATGGCACTATTTTCCTCATGAATTTAGCAAAGTTCCTAGAGTAAATGGGCATATACGAGATACATTCACCCCTTGGCATCATTACTTATAACCAAGAAAATTTAGGGAGAGAACAATGTTTGGAGACTTGCCTTACCAGTAGCAAATGAAGAAGATATGCTAGTCGAGACATGCTAATATGCAGAGGGGTACTGATACAGGAATAGACTAAGCAATCACTGGGACAGAATATAAAGTCTAGAATAATATCAGTGTATACATGGGGATGTAGTTACTATTAAAGCACATTTCAAATTAGTGGAATATTCAATCCATGTGTTGAGATAATTAGTTGCTCATTTGGGGAAAAAAATCCAATTAGATCCTTACTGTTCACAAAAAAGTCTAGAGGAAGTAATAATTAAATGTACTAAACAAACACATAAACAAATACAAAATAATGCCAACAAAATAACAAAACCATAAAAATCCTAGAAGAAAATATAGGAGAATTTTTAAATGATCTTTAACCAGAAAAGAAGTTTCTAAGCAAAACACAAACTATCAAGTCATAAGTGAAAAAAGTGACAAGCCTAACTACATACGAACAATTTTTTTGTGTAAACAAAAATCTATTTAAAAAAATGTTAAAAGACAAGCAATAGACTAGAAGAAAATATCTGCAATACATAGGATATTCAAAAGAATAATACCTGCAATATACAAAGTAATACAAATCCAGCGATAGAAAAATATTCCAGTGGAAAACTGAACAAAGGATATGGAGAGGCAAATCACTCTTGAAAGTTGAAATATAACCTGGTAGTAAGCACAGATGCACAGTCTCACCAGCATTCAGAGAAATGCAAACGACAAGTTACCATTTTTTTATTCATTAAACTAGCAGAAATTTGAGTCTGTTCATATCCAGTATTGGTGAGGATGTAAAGAGCACACTCATATACTGTGATGGAATGTGAATTGATATAATACCCATCAAAATTTCAAATATACAAACTGCCTAACATAGCAGTTCACTTTTAAAAATAATTCCATAAAAATATTTTGCACATGTATTGAAAGATGTATGTATAAAAGTGTTCATAATAACATTTCTTGTAATAACAGAAAACTGGAAACATTCTAAGAGTTCATCAACATTAGGATAATAAATATGGATAAATATGGTACATCTACACATGGACTATTATGCAGCAATTAATGAGCTGTATCTATAGGTCCCTTGATTAGTGAAAAAAGGCCAGTCTCAGAATATGTGTAGCGCAATCCTATTTTTGTAAAATCTCTCTCTATATGTATGTGCGTGTGTAGTGCATAGAAAAACTTTTGAATATATACTTCCAAAATGTTAATAATAGGAGGTGGAACAAGACTGAGATTGACAGGTTAGGGAGTATATGTGTGCATATGTGTATGTGTGCATGTGAAGTTTATGCTTATTATATTTTAATATTCTTCGAATTAGAAAAAATAGTCTTGCTTTTTATTCTTTTGTGGTGAAAATAATAGTAACAAGAAACTCACTGTCTAATTCATAGAAACAAGGCATATTATAAGGAAGATAAGAGTTCTTATTAATGTTTTTTTCATGTGCTTAGATAAGAGTTTTAGTTGCTAATCTTTCCCAAAGTTTAGCACCTGGTTAAGAGAAAATTTTAGAATCTGATATGTGTGGATTAAAGTTCCAGTGGAAAATTGCTGAACTTTTGGAAGCCTCAGTTTATCCATCTGGAAAACGGAGAGAATGTTTGTTTGTTTGTTTGTTTGTTTTATCATACGAGACTGTTGTGAGGATTTGTGAGGTAAGTACCTAAATTGTGGAGCTCACAGTCTAGCCCAGAGTCTGAGTTAGATGAATGGTGGCTTTTATTTTTGTTGCTTTACAACAACTCTGTGATGTGGTAAGACATATTTTAACTCTAATTTTTTACAGATGGAGAAATTCAGGCTCAGAGAGGTTAAATGGCTTTTTCAAGATTAGACAGAATCTGGGACTAGAGTCTGGATCTAATTATTTAATATTCTGACTTCTGATTCTTTTTCTTAGAAGCTGAAGAAATTGGAGATTGGATATTTTTTACTTCAAAAATTGCCAACTATCTATATTTTAAAAACTACTACTTTCACCTGTGAAATGAAAAAAAACTAATTTGCAATGGAACCCGGCATTGAAGGAACAAACAAACAAACAAATACAATAACTCTACATATTTCCCTATGAAGTGTCTGGCTTCTGATATAGAAATATTTGCTATTATTGGGACCCTAGAGAAATGAGAGGGATGGTTCGTTGCTCTCTTATGATTCAAAAGCTCTCTTCTCCCAATTTTTCATCTCACCCCAAATAGCCTGTTTCATTTTCAAATCCTAGCTTTTCCCTTCATTTTACAGAATCCTCTGGCTTCTAGCTCTCTTCTCTGTTACACCTCAGCAATTGTAATGCAGTATCTGTTACGTAGTAGGCACTAATGTTCATCGAATGAATGATTGATTTATTATGGAGTTTCACATGCTCTTTGTTTTTATCTTTCATTAATGAATAGATGTTTAGTGCTACAGATTTCAGTTTAATATAAAAGAGAAATACTTAGCAATGGGATGGATTGTCTGTAAAGATTTGAGGATCATCTATTGAAGATGTCCGCAGTGAGGAGGAAGCTAGACAAAATCACATATAAGATTTCTCCTTGTTTCTGGGATTCTGAGATTTTAAATAAATGTTGAGTATCTGCTTATTTTGCTTGTTTTAGTTTTGCTTTTGTACCAGATATTTGAATCCTAAGGTTAGATAAAGATAACAGCTTTTTATTTTTTCTTTTGTAGAACTAAACACCTAAAATTAACACGCCGACAGACAGAGGAAAAACAAAATCATAAAGAATCAATGTTAGGACTGGAGGTTGGTGGATAGCTTAGAGTCCAGCCAGGCAGGACAGAGAGGACCTGAAAAATCTACGTGCCTTTTGGAGTGTGTGGGCAGTTGGAGGAAGTCTAGCTGGATGGATAACAATATCCAAAGAGAATGGAGACATCAATAGGTGGTAGTCTGGTTAGATAACAACATTAGGTGACACAGCTAGAGAATTTTCAAAGGTCAATAGAGAATCCCATACTAGGAATTATGTGGAGATTCAGGAAGAAGCCTGAGGCCAAAGTGGAAGCGGGTGCCTGGGGTCCTATTCAGAGACAAGCCTCCAGAGCTTTGGGTGACTGGGGAGAACCAAACAGGTGTCAAGGTAAGAACACAGCATAGGGCATGAAGTCAGGAACCTGTTCAAGGGTACAAGGTAGGGGCCTGGTTAGGATAGATGAGTAGTTACTAAAAATGGGGCCCAACCTCAAAGCACAAAACACCAAAGTCAATGGACTAGGAGTTTTAAATTGCCCCTACCTAGATCAACTTTAGGATGAATTCTAAAACAGAGGAACCCAGTCCTGACTTTGGCCAGAAAGTATGTAAGGAATCCTGTTTCTATAGATGACAGCCATGTGAGACATTGTATTGAGTGATAAAATAAACTAATAGCAAGGCCGTTTAAAAAAATAAATTGAAAGACACACAATATCTGACTTTATTTAAAATGCTTTGCTTGTTTTCCCCCCTAAATTTAAGAGGATTTTTTTTTTTGCAAGTGAAATTTAATTTTACATTGAGAAAATTCAGAGAAGCGGTAACATTCTTTTTTTTTTTTCCTTGCAGTAATTATCTGCCTACTATGCTTTTACTATGAAACTACTCATTCTCATGGTAGGATTATTTGCTTAAAAGTTATGTTTATGCAGATAGAAAAAAAAAGACCAATTGGTTAATAAATTTCAAAATTACCATTAGCACTATGCAGGTTTAATGAGGTATTTAAAATTAATATTCTTATGATATAGGACTGACAATACTATTTTCACAAAAAGGCCAACTAATCAGAGTGATCAGATCAGTGCAGAAAATAAAAATAATATTGGGGTTTTCAGGCCTTGCGCTGGCCATGGGACTAAAACAGGGTCTCTAATAAAAACATTTTGAAAGATCCAGAGATGCTATCAGTTTTCTTTTGGTTGACTACCATAAGACTTCAAGGACTCGCTTCCCTTATGGAGACAGTTTTCTTCAAGACTGTTTTCCAGACAGACTCTCCAGGAAGCCGAGGGGTAGCTCACAAGTTTTATGAGGGCTTTGATTTACATTAAGTCTCCCACACACTTCTGAGCAAAGGACAGGAAGGGGGGATTTTTCCATGAGGAGATTCGTTGAGTTTTTTTTTGCCAATTGAAGACTATGAATTAATGCTTTTCTGATATTCCTAAAATTAAAACCCCATGAACTAACCATTTTAGGGTATTAAGCTTTGCTTCAAAATGCATTCTCCACAGATGAATCAAAGGGCCTAATGCATTTGCTATTTGGGAATAATAAAGCATGAAATGGGGTGCAGGACTTATATATTTACATAAGAAAGAGCTGAAAAAGTTTAGGAAAAACAACAGAGGAAGGTGCTACAGGGAGACTTGCTCTGAAAAAGCAAGACTTGTAAACTGCTCCTTTTCAAACCTCTACCCAGTTGATGACAATTTAGGTGCATAAAGAATTTCAGAGGCCTCAAGCCTTCTTTCCCTTGGGTTCCCTAGAACTTCCTCTAGATTTTGGCATTTCCCTTGCCTTTGCTGTGTGCTCCTGGGAGAAATACAGGGCAAGGAACAACAAAAGGAAAAGAAACATGTTTGTGTTTTCCAAATTTTCAGTGTTAATCAGGTACCACAATTGCTATTAAGAAAATAATATTTAAAAAGGAAGAGAAAAAGTCAAAATACAAAACATTTAGGAATAGCAATGATCTAGTTTTAACTTAAAATTGAATCAGTATAAACATTGCACCTCATGCAAGAAAAGGTTGTCTAAATCACATGTAAATGTACACAACCTCCTTTGCAATCTCCTATATTGCTTTGTGGTCTTCAAGGTAATTCCACGGAAGATTCACAGAACCACATAGCTTTGTTGCTGCAAGTTGAATATCCTGTTACGATAACTAAGACTTTATTTTTAATCAACAATATTATTAATTTTTGTTTAATTTTTAAACAACAATATTAAACAACAGATAAGATCTCTTTTATTTTATTTACTCATGTCAAACCAAATTCAGGATCAGAATCATGCTGTATGCAGAGGCTGTGTCAGTTAGCATAGCTTTAGCTCCATGTGACAGCAGGCCCAAAGTTATGGAGCCTTCAACAAGATTAACAGTTTATTTCTCTTTCAAGTAAAATTAATCTGTAAGTAATGGGTTCAGGGATGATGTGGTGACACCATGGTCATCGGGGATCCCCAACTCCTTTGTTCTTGCTGCTTTGCCATTCTGAATTTATCTCATGTCCAAAAATGGCAGCTCTAACTCCAGCCACCAAGTTTCACCCGTAACATCAACAAAATCAATGCACTCAATGTCAGAAGATTCCTATGTCATCTGTTTCATTTTCAGGATATGAGCTGCCTTACTCAGGGGAAGCTATCTGGTAACATTCGAAGACAATGTCGGATGGAGACTTGATTGTGCTGGACTTGAGAGATGAGCAGTGTGGGTCAAGATCAATATTATAATATGCTGGTGGATTAACTAGTTGGATGATGGTAGCGCAAGGTGGTAAAAATAATACATACCTAGAACTGCGGTTTTTAAGTTTTAGTGTACATAATAGTTAACTGAGGCACTTATTAAATACTTATTCCTGGTCCGTCCCCCAAATTCTGGTTTAGTGCATCTGGGATATGTCTCAGGAATTTGAATTTTTGACAAGCATCTTAGGACCAAATTTTGAGAAATACTGACTTAGAAATTCAGGCAGCATGAAGACAATGATAGAATATTAGATTTAGTACTCTAAGAACTGGATTTGACTTATCTTCACAATTTAACTGTGTGATCTTGGCAAGCTGGTTAACTTCTGAGCTCAGTTTTTTCTTTTTTAAAATGGGTAAACATATAACTACCTTATGGGATCGTTTTTCGTATTAATAGGAAAAAAGATATGTGAAAACACATAGTATGTTGCTCGGCACTTAAGCGTATAAAAAAGTTCCTCCATCATGGCATCATTTGAAATGCTTCTCAGAGAAATTTACACAAAAGCTCCATCACAAGTAAGCCCCCAAGATTCCTACCAGCAAAATCAGGCCTTTGGGTTAAAACACTGTTGTTAAACACCTACTGCAATCCAAATAAGTCACTTGGAACTGCTAAATCTTTACCTGTGCTGCTTGGGGTGTGTTCTTTGGAACAGGGGTCCTACTGGACATTAAGAGATGCTATTTAAAAAGGTTTCATGGTCAAATAATTTTGGGAAATACTAGATTAAACAAAAATCAATAAATTTTCTTTAGCTCAGACTTCTCAGAGCCTTTAATACCTTAATGCACATTTGAGTTTGCAAGATGGAGTTTTGTGTAAACATTTCCCAAAATTAACAGGAAAATCCCTTCTAATAAAGCACTTCAGGGGATTTGGGTCTATAGAACACATGAAACATAATGACATATTTCCACATACCAAAGTTTTAAATTTGCGAGCAGAGAGCAGTGAGCTATGAAAGATACTAGGATGGTGAATTTCGGGGAGAGAGAAGAGGAAAAGGTGTAGGACATGGGATCCAGCCTGGGCAGAGAAAGTCCAAGGGAGAGGCTCACACAGCCAAGGACATCCTGAAGATAGCAGAGGTCCTAGAGGTCGAAGCCCTATGTAGGCTTCAAAGTCAAAATGCCTTAGTCACAATTTAGTCTAGTGTTGCTCGGCCTGGGGAATAACTTCCACACCTTTTATGTATTCTTGTTTTTACCTTCACAGCTTCTAACTTGCCTAATCGCAGTCACCTGGGTATTCTCAATGAAAGTCCATTCCTCCTCCCTTCCACAAAAAAAAGAGAACTTTAATTGGATATTGAACGTGTGTCAGGCACTAAACTTGGAGTTAAGAATCAAAAGATAAACAATATATCGCTTATGTTCTTGAAGAACAACCATTCTAGTAAAAGAGAAATACAGGTCAACGGATGATTACATTCGTGTGGTATTAATGCTGATTAGGTTACACATACCATTTATAGTGAATGAAAGGCTGTGTTTCAGGAATTGGAAGTGTCAGAAAGATTTCAGGCTTAAAGTTATGGTTGAGCTAATTCTTGAGAGAGTAAGGGTTGCCTGAAATGCAAAGGCTTAGAAGCATGAAGGATTAGAGTTCTAGAGGACAGATTTTCAGCTAGAAGTCGGGAGCACACATATTCAATGGGAGCACATGGTCCTTTTTATGGTGGAAAGTACTGGAGGTAAATTCTTAAGACAATGATGCTAAATCCATCCTATAATTAAGAGCACATTGACATTTATGAAAGAAGTCAGTACTTAATACACTTTGGATAGGGGGATCTGATGGGATTTGTGATCACTCAGATAGATTCTTTCTAGGTGGGTTTTCTGGCAACCCACATGGTTACTGCTGAGTCTTGAGTGTATCATTTATGCTCTCTGCTTAGATCGGTTCTTGAATTGGGTTGCCAATCTATTTCCATCTGGAATTAATTTATCCTCTAAGGAGAAGTTCAAGTCTCATGAATACCCAGTGTGAAAATTTCCCTGACTACTGCCATCGTGCCATCTTTTCTGAACTTATGAACTGTTCATGGTCTAAAGAGAACATTAGACATGCAACTCAACTCATTCTCTAGAGTTGACTCTTACATGGGAATTATCCCTGAAAATTTCTTAAATCAACACTTAAATTCATAGGATCTGAGCACTTCTGAACTTCAAAAAAACAAAAATTAGCTAGTTGTTTTTTTTTTTTCTTTTTTTCCTTTGCTGAATTTTTGGATGTGTCCTCTCTTCCCTGGAGCAGTGTAGTCCAAGGTTTCAGTTTTTAACTATCGATGGACAGAGAAAATGGGAATTTTTCCCTAAGTGAGGAAGACTATAGGAAATTTAAAATCAAAGGACATGCATAATATCTCTTTTAATCCTCCCTGGTTTCCAGTATTATTCCTGGTTGTTTTGTTGGTTAGTATGGGGAGAAAAGCACCTAAGGAGAATTAGAACCATGAAACTACATTCCTGCACAAAAATGGCTACTAAACCTGAAGGTGACCAGACAGAGAAGCCATCTCTCTGCCTCAAGGCAAGTGTCCCTGATAAACATCTACCTCTTTCTACAAGGCTTTATATATTTAAATATTTTTAAAAAGAAAAACTGGAATTTTGTGAAATAAAGCTGTTTTCCCTTAAAATATAAGAAATAGGAGTTTTAAAATATACAGATAGAAAAGTCTATATGCCTATTAATTATTTAAGTTCTGACAGAAAAAAAAACCACTATGATGTTAAAGATATAAGGCAGATGCTTTGCATGACTGGCCAGCATCTTGGAATACACTTAAGGTATATGCCTCCAGTACTTTTAGACAAAATGTAAAAGAGAAATGCAGAAGCTGTCTCCTTCACAGCTGCTATCGCTTTAGGCAAAACTTTGGCCACAAGGTCTGCTGCCTTGCCTCCCTGATTTTCTTATTTTAACAATTGCACTAAATTCTGAGTAAATTAATTTTCCCTCAAAGTGAAAGCTTCTTTTAATAAATCTTGAATATTCACATTATTGTCATTAATGGGCTTTGTTCTGTTCACCGTAGGATAACTTCTTTATATACTTGTCTTTTCAAATGCTTTCTTCCCATGAATAGACATTATAGTAAGTCACTTGAAAAATCTCCTGTAAAATGGATTTTTTTTTCAATATTATCAACCATTGTCTCTTAATTTTCTTTCATAACTCTGACTTGGAATTACAGAAACCCTGGTCATGAATACTGGGTCAAATTCTATACTTGTAGCTTGAAAAATCAGTTTGATAATAAATACAAAGCTTATTGTAGTTTAAAAATATACAGTAAAAGCATCAGTATAGGTTAGGATTCTGAAAAATTTATTTTTAAAGCATCTTTTATTCTTATTCTATACTTTGAGCTTTAAATTGAGGATTCAAGATAAAAATATGAAGAGTTAAAAGTTCAAGAAAATGTCACTTCTGAAGACCATATTCTTGAGAAGATTTTTAAAAAATTACCAAGAGAGGAATCCAGGGTAATATGTTGTTCAGACCTATAGGCTCCAATGAGTGATATACCTGAGTTAATCTCTTGGCTTTTTCACTCATTAGCTGTGTAACTTTGGTGTTCTCATCTATAAATTGGGGAAAATAGCAGCTACCTCAAAGAGTTTTTATGAAAATTAAATGAGGTAACCCACATAAAGTGCTTAGTAGTGTCTTAAATCTATCAAGAGAGCTATTATTATTATTAATTATTATTTTAGTATTATTGCTATTATTGTCTTTATTTACCTGTTACTTTGAGATTACATGGAATTTAAAATCAGGAAACCAAATAATCACAGGAATTAGAATTTAGAAACTATCTTTTTTTATAGAGCCCAAGTGTAATAAAACTTTTATTTGGGAGGCTCAGGTGAAAACACAACTTTTCCAAGAGGGCTTTGTAACTGAACATTATTTTTGTGTCCTCCAAGAGGCCGGCCAGTCATGCAAAGCAGACCAAACCTAATATTCCCAGTTCTCAGCCTAGAAAAAAAAAATCATGTGGATTAAGAATAAATTTACAGGCTACACACCCAGATGTGTCAAAAAGCCATTTTATTTGTCTACAGCTTCAATTAACATCTGTCTCTAGCTCTCATTCTACTGAGAGGCAGAAATTCAATTTCCGTTTAATTCAGATTGCATCTAAATCCTGAAGAGTTTACCTGGCATTTACTAACCAAGTTTCTGGGACTTGGCTCAAAATGTTGGGAGCAGGATCCATTCTCCAATTCATTTTAAACATTTAGCACTATTGCTTTTTTTCTACCCCCTCCCCTCTTTACTTTCCCCCATCTGTAAAAACCACTATTTAGTCTTTGGAGTGAGATGGCATGTTTCTTCACTTAGTCTCCCTCCAATTTTTTTAATGGATAAACTTTATACCCTGAATCCTTCCGAGATTAGATTTTTGAAATGTTTTAAGCTCAGTGTTTCTTTTAAGAAGCCATCTAGTGACTGACTAGATATTTGATTTTATTACAGAATTATTGTTTAATTTTAAAGTATGATAATGGTACAGCAGTTATATTTTCTTTAAAAAAAAATGAGTCTCTTCCAGCTAACATATCTTGTACAACACACAGACTAGTGTAAAAGAGGGAATCACAAAAAAGTCTTTATCTTTGGGATGTAAATATTGACTGCCTGTGGGTGCAATTATGTGATGTCTGGAATTTGCTTCCAAAAATTCAAGGCGGAAGTGGAGTGGGTAAGAGTATAGATTAATCAATATTGGCCTTGAGTTGATAATGGTTGAAACTAGGTGGTGCATACATAAGAGTTCATTACATAGTTTCTCTGCTTTTGTATTTGTTTGAGATTTCCACAGTGAAAATGCTTTTTAAAAAGCTATGAGTTCTAAGAGCCTGCTATGGCAGTTAGAAAACAAGAACCGAATGTTTCTGTATTCTGTATTATTTTAGGACATCCTCCTTCCCTGAATAGTTCTGACCAAGTGAGAAGAGTCTCAGAATAAAATAGTATTCTTGGAAGGGGGAGACCTTGTTAATATATCTAAAATACGAATCATTGATACTTCCCTAATATCCTTTGGCTATTTATTCACCATATTAGATGTCCAAAGTGATATAAGAACTGCTTAAATATTTTGTAGGCTTGAGGAAGTTTTGTTTTGTTTTGTTTTTAATCAATCAGCTTGTCAGCAGGTTTGGGGGTAGGAATGGGGTAAAGATTTCACAGTATGAGTTATTCTCCACAGTTTAGCTAATGGGAAATGTCAAATGTTATGGCTTTCATTGCTGAGAGTTTGTGGTAACTGGTCTAAACACATCCTTGAAAAGGTAACAACCTCCTGTAAGGGAAAGAAGCTGGTAAGTGTAAAACATAGTATTAAAATAAAGCAGTGGTAAGGTTCATGCCAATATCAAAAGTGACAAAGGCAGCTACTGTGGAAGCTATAGGATATTTAGCAGTATAGTGGCTGATTTCATCCCTGATTTGTCCCCTTATGGCAGATAATCTATCTATAAACGAGCTTTTGAGTACCTATGCTGTGCAAGGCACTGGACACTAGAAAACAAATAATACACAGACCCCAATGGAAAACTCCTGATATGGTCAGCAGCTGGGAGTACAGACTGAACTACCTCTGATTACTCTTTTAATCTCACTCTCCCAGCTTATATGTGTTAAGATCTGGAGTAATAATACTGGAAAACTACAATTAGTTTGAACCATTTGAACATATATTCTCCATAAGGGCAAAGAGTAGTGAAGATGAACCACTATTGGATATTATAATTCAGTGCATTATTTTTCTTTGATAATTTTGAAATTCAGAGGTAGGTGTGGGGGAAAAGATGTTTGTCTTTTCAACTCTTCTATTCGCTTCCCCATTTCTTCTTTTCTTTATCCCCTATCTACCTGCTAGAGCCACAGTGAGAATTATTTGAATTTCTAAAAGGCACTTCTGTGAGTGAGAGAGAAAAAATGTTACAGTGGAAATAACTGTTGGAACAGACAGAGTGCCCTCTATAAAGGACACTGAAGTAGCTAATAGTTCCCCTAAGAGATTACCAGTGGAATGGTCTTGCATGAAAGAAAGGTGGCATGAAAGATCATTGCTTCAGTTATTATTAATGGATTGCTATTTCCACAAAGATCATCTGGAGAATAGCTCTGATTGGTCGACTGGTACCATCAAAGGTAGCTTGTTTAGCTGTGTGACTAATGCCACTGTTTTCAAGGTCTGCTCATGGTGCTTCAATTAGATGGAGGCTGTGGCAGTTAGAGAAGCTTTCTTGAACTCTTTGCTGAGTTTCAGGAAAGGAAAACTTTTCCATTAACTGTGAAGTTAAGAAAAAATCCTATAATGTATTTCTTAACCAGATTAGAAACCAGAACCCTGGTTGGCTTTTGTTTAGCTATTTTGCTGAGGGTGTTCTGCTAAGGCCATGCAAAGAACGAATAATTCACATTGAAAACCTTAGCATTTTACTTAAAAGCCTTATTTTCATTTTTGGAAAATGTGACAGCAAGAATTAGTACTGGCACTTCTGTTTCAATAATGGTAGTGATGTTTCAATGACAACAAATACATAATTGGACTTACATGCACATTTATGGACACAAAAATGTCATTACCTATTTTGGTGGAACGTTTTACAGTTACTCTATAAACAACAAAAATCAGCTTAAGTTGTTTTTATCTATAAGCAATGAATCAATGTGAGAAACCCTTCGGCATTCATACTTGGAGAAAAATATCCTGTTTATTTTTTATCCCCTGATTTTAAAAGGATGAAATTGTATATTTTAACTAAGATCCTTGATGAGTCCTCTTAAAGTAAGTGCTAACTCATTTCATAACATTCCTAAAGATCCTTTGAAGATCAGTAATTAGACTCCTCCCCAAATTAGAAGATAGATTAGAGGCAAACTGAAGCAGAATAATTCTATGCTTCCCTCAGTTCAATTGAGGTGGAATTGTCTGAATATGATAGGGTATAAGATTTAACATTTTATAGTGAGAACAGAGAAAGGAGATTAGGAAATAGAAGGTTGTAGAAAGAATGGGGGAACTCACTGATACACACCGTCTTGTACCAATCATTCTACCCATGGAAAACACAGGATAAAAAATGATTTAAAGAAAGGTGAAATAAAAATAACGATTCTTTTCTCAACTCCTGCATAGATGTCTATTTAAAGATTAAGAATAAAAAAAATTTAGGTATTAATAAAAACATGGTTATGAGCTCAAAGACTTGCTATGAATTCCTGGGCTACTCAACCTCAGTGGTGAGGTCTGAATATTTCCATACCTCCTGGAATTTTCTGAGGCACACGAAGAGTCACGAATATTCTTATTATTACTTTTTGTCTGCCAGTCTCTTGGCATTGTACTGCCTGTTCTATTGAACTCGAATTAAATTTCTTTTAAAAATATGATGCCTTAGTAGGGTGTTTTCCCAGATGTTACTAACTTTGAAAATTACACATGCATTCATCTTCAGAGTGCCCATTAAACATTGCTAGGTTCCTTCTAGAGACTATTTTAGTCCGCCTTTTGGTTAGGACATATGGGTAAACTCTGAGAATTAAATATATAAAACAACTAGTTCTGGAGATATTAAGATTGATAATCCAGTCTTAAGCATCCTTATAGGATGAATCTGTGTTTTTCTCGTGCGATGACTCAACAAGAATGTGGCTGCCATGTGGGTTACAATATGTGTTCCCTGTTCCTTTCTCAGCCTCAGGCAATTCTTTATTCGTGTTGTTTAACCAGGTCGCTCCACAACTCACAAGCCCTCAGTGGTTCTCACATCTAATACAACTCGCATTTCTCTAACAGATGGTTCAGTACAATTTGTGTTTATCTCAGGTTCTGCCCAGAAATGCAAACTCTCTCAAATGCAGTCCACAGTAGACCACTCGAACCTTTATCCCTGACACCTGGATTCATTCTCTCCAGTCGCATCCCTACTTGGTCATTTAGTGTTCTCATTTCCTTTTTTTTCCTACCAAATCTAACCCCAAGAAGAACTTTTTAAACTCAATATGGTCTAAATTATATTGTTTAAAAGATTATATGTCTGAAGGACAACTCCATTTACTAGCTGCCATAAGTTTCAGATAATAAAGTTATTCTTCAGTGGTAGAATTTTAGGCCTAAAAAGACTTATTTGGAAAAGTTTTTTGCGGGGTAGAGGTGCAGGTGAGTAAGGGGTCTTGTCTGGCACATCGGAAAGTACCCTCAGCCTCTTACTTTGCTTACTTATAAGATTAGTTCTGGTGAGGCGCAACTCCTCTTCTCCAAACCATCTCTCTCTCCTCACCTTTATACTGGAGATCAGGGGAACTTCCACAAAGAAGCTTTTCTTGATTAGTCTCACCACACTTCAGCCAGCCTGTTTAAATTCTTGCCCACTCCTCCACTGTTACCAGGCTGTTAAAGACCTCGCAGGGCCCGGGCCCTCCCTCTTTTATTGGCCCTATTCCACATCATATCACATCTAAATGCACCAACATCCCACATTAACTATATATATTTTTTTCCATAAAAATAATTTGAAAGAATTGTAATACTTTTACATGCAAAATTATTTAACTATGTATAACTTGTTTGTTTTAAGATTGATTATGGTTTCTTGGTAACCATTGCGCATTCTCAGAAATTTTTGTGATGGGAAAATACATCTTACATTTTTTAATGTATGAAGTTTTTCTGAGCATTACATTTCACAGGTAATAAAGATGATATTAATGTGACACTTTGTGAGAATTTAATTAAGGACTTATTAATTTACTTTAAAAAAATTTTTTTTGTATGTTATACTAAATTTTTTTCAGGTTTCAAATATTTTTACAAGTTCATAAAGAGCTCATGGAAACTCACCTTGGTAACTTCTGTGTAACAGGCAAAGTGCTGGCAGCTGGAATTAACAAAGTTGAAAAGACAAAGTCCCTGCCCTCAAAGAGTTCAAGATGTGAGGAAGATATTTAAGTCAGTAATACCTGCACAGTGTGATAAGTATGCTAATAAGAGTAGCACTAGAAAGACAGAGAAGACTGTGACTAACTCGGCCCAGCCCAGTTCCTGTAACAGGTGACTTTTGAGCATAGTGCTGACTGGCCAATCATTTCTAGATTGAAGAGTCCCTGGCTCAGGATGCCTCATGGGGGATTGTCTCATTGATTATTTTTACATTCTATTTCTTAACTAACACAATCTTGAGTTCTCATAGAAATCTGTAGCATCTACCAAAATGGGTTTGATATAATTTTCAACCCATTAGACCATGTTCTGTTTCCAGGCGCCTCCCCTTCCACAATAAAGACAGAATATGAATAGCTGGGTGATCTAGTTACATGTGATCTTCACAGACAGCCTTTAAGGTCTGTGGTATCATGGTCCCATTATATAGGTGAAGAAATAGAAACTCGGAGAAAGGAAGTTATTTGCCTAAAGTCAGGTGGGTAGTAAAATGGCAGAGCTGGGATTTAATCTCCCATCTGCCTGACTCCACAGCCCCTAACCACACCCTTTTGTAGATGGCGACACTAAATAGCATTCCTGTGGCTGTTGTTCTCTAGGGAACTTTGTGTGCACGTTTTCTCATTAATTTCCTTCTCTGATGATAAAATGTAGAAAGGAATTTTAAGGGGGAAAAAGAACAACCCCTCTCTACTCATAAAGAGGTCAAAACTTATGTCAGGAAAAGATGACTCAGAAAGGAAAAATATAATTGAGCATAAAATTATTCCCCCAAATCCCCCAATCTTTTCCCTTACCTTCTGTCATACAGTGACAAGCATTTCCATCTTCACCCTATATTTTTGCCTACCTTAGCAAGAAATATTGTGCTTGATACATAATTTTGGATAAGGGAAGATTAATCATAATAATAAAAACTATAATATTTCATATACTTGAATGAATTTTAGGATGGAAGTTAAACAGCACAATAGTAGTTTTCATATTATAACAACCATTTTTAAGGATCTAATTTTAAGATTTTGTTAGAAACTGAGAGTAGAATCCATACAAACATTGAGTTAGTGAAAGGTGCAATAGCAAAAATTCCTCAGAGCCATGAAGATTAGTCTTTGCTTTAAGTTAGGATAATATTCTGTTAGAAGAGTTCTGATATTTGTATTGTGTGAGCTGTTTTCTTAATACATATCTACCCTCTGCCTAGGTGATATTCATGAAATAAGGCATAGATAATGCATTTAGCAACACTGAACTGAATCACACAAAACATAATTTGTGTGCAGTTTTGGGGAGTGTAAAATAAAAGTTGTTTTAAATGTCAGAAAGAAATCCATAAAAATAAAGCATTCTAATTAGAGAAAGAATCTAAAAACTCATATTATAAAAGAAAACAATTTACTTGTACCAGTTCCCTTAATAAGTGCCCCAAAGCGTTCCAGCGCTGTTACATTCTCTAATGATATTACAGTATGTGGCACATCTCATCTAATCTGTTAGTAAAATCCTAAAGTCACTTATGTCAGTCTCTAATGCAAGCCAAATGAGTCTTTCCAGTAATAAGAAGCTTCGCAGAATTAGTTTTCGTTTTGCAGAAAATTGCCATTGGGGCTGGCACTTTTATCTAAAAATTTCACTTGTGCATAAGCAAAAAACTCATATATTATTTGGTTACATTCCATCAGTATGAGAAATAACATTGTGAGAATTCTATGCATGCTAATGATATATAGAAATCCACCTGCTTTCAGATAAAATGAGTTTAATTTTCTGTTGCCCACTGCCTGGTTGGCCTTTCATAAATTACTTATGCACAGCTATTATTAAAATAGAGGGAAAGCAAATTAGAAAGTCCTCCTATCTCTCCACTGGATTTAGCCAAGGCAGGGCTGTGACAGCTAGAGTCAGCGTTTTTGAAAAAATTCTGCTCTCTTGAAAAATTTTGCATCTCTATACAATTCTATACCACTGTTGTAAACGTTCTGACCTGCCTTCTTACCAAATTAACCTAAATCCTTTCTATTTTTCAACATTAATGGAATCCTCTAGAGTCCTGCTGATATATATTAAAATATATTTATTGGTTAATTTGAATTCCAGCATTTTGTACCTCACTTCCAGCACTCCTGTTATATCTGAACAGCCTTGAGCTTTAGCATTAAAAACTTACAAATTAAGATACATACAGTACATCTTACAATTATCAGATCAAAACAACTTTTATTGGAGTATAGAATGGCAAATTTAACTTTCTGATAAAATAGAAAATGAGGGCTGTCTGAAAGAGTTAATTGGATTTCAAAGGATGTTTTCTAGCTGATAGGGGGTCTTTATTGGTCAATGAATACTTGACCTCTTGGTTTTAAGGACAGGTGAAAAGTTTATATTGCTAGAGGATTTTGAAGTTCAGAGTTCCCAATCACTTGACTAATTTCTGTTAATTATTTTGCTTGTTCAGTTATGATCACAAGTTTCTTAGAAAGTATCAGGCGACCATGTCTTTGAAAGCTGAATAAACATTGATAAAGCTCTACCCTTTCAATGCCATGGTGTTAAAAGAGTTATCAAAGCACTATTTTGAAAAACAACTACAATTGCAGTTCGTATTGAAAAAGATAAAATAAAGAACACTTTCAAGCCATTTCATAAAGTTTCAATGTAAACAAATCATTTTTTAAGACAGCTGCATCCTTTGTAGGGGAGGATGGTTACATTACTCAAATAGCAGTTTAACCTAATTCTGGAAAATAAAATATACTCATCAGTTTCTGTTGTTAAGATCTTCATAGTGTTTTGACATAAGCTTTGTATATAACTAAATGAAGTTTTTAAAAGAGCATCTCGATAGTACAAGACATTAACACAAATAAAATTATAATTGAGAATTTATGTGTATGTGTGTAGGGTGAAAGTGGAACAGTCTTAGGGAAATACGGAATGGGGACAGCGAATGTATACCTCTTTTTTATCCCCCTCATCTTTGCTCTGAATCCAACCAGCTATTTTTCTTTCTCTTTGAGATAAATCTTTCAAATAAATGTAACAAAAATACTTAAACTGATGTTCAAACAGAATACTAAGCAGACAAAACCTAGCAACACAACTAAAAAGCATACAAATGATTTTGAAAATCTATTGCCATTAAGATACCAGAGAAAAATATCGTTTTTAGGTCTAACTGTGGCAATTTGCAAATAGGGTTAGTCATCTCTCCTCCAGGCAAAGTTTAAGGACAAAGTATTTGTTCCTTGAGAGAACTGGATGAAAAATATTATTTATGTATCCGGCATTATTAATTCTAAAATTCAGTGTATAATTATATGGTCTTATGATGACTTCAAAATAAATCTATTCTGAAATTTGCAAGGTGAAATAGCTATAAAGTTTTGTCAAATGTCTCAAAAAGACAGAATACAGAGTTTGAGATCAGTCATGGTATGTTAAATCTCTCTTTATAAAATACTGATCTAGCTGAAGCTTCTTCGATGTCTCGGTTTTACTATGGCAATGGTGGTTTGAGCCAAGAAATCCCATGAAAGACAGGTATCATTAGTCTCCAGGCATCTGCATAAAGTCTAGCACCTGCATAAATGGAAACATCTATTCCTTCAGATAATTTAAGGTATCAGTATGGTTGGCATTGTGTAAACACAGCTTTCTGTCAGTTCTAACAGTTGTAGACTAGAAAGGAATTTAAATCTAACTTGAAAATATAAAATAAATTAAATTAAGAGGATAATTCAGGCAAAAAGCCTAAAGTTTTGCAAATAAAACTATCACATGCTATTCTTGAAAAACTAGCTTGCTTTTCCTGTCAGACTGTTTGCTTTAAATTAGTAATTTAATTGATCACTTGTTTCTCTGTAAACTGCTTGAAAGGCAGCACAATGGGGTTGCGAATTAGGAACTTTTGAATTCGACCAACTTAGACTTGAAACTTGGCTATAGAGTTACCTAGCTTTGTTATTCTGGCAAAGTTCATGACCTCACTTGAGCCTTAGTTTCTTTATTTATAAAAAATGGGATAATATCTTACTCATAGTTTGTTGGGTGGATTATTCAATCCTGTATGAGAATGATTGATTTATGAGTATGTAAGTGCTCAATAAACATTAGGCTTTCTTTAATCAGTTGTATGTATGGAAGACTTTTTCAAATGTGCTTTAGATCTTATACATTTTCTGCAGTATTACAGGTATGATTTCCATATATAACTTCTCTTTATATGTAAAAATATTTTGTTCTTGTTGTACTTTAGATCTTATATATGTTTTTGTAGTGTATTGGTATACAGAATTCCTCAATATGTACATCTGTGAATGAAGCAGAGGACATTTTTTTTACTTTAAAAAAATGTTTCAATTACAGTTGACAGTCAATATCATTTTATATTAGTTTCAGGTGTACAGCATCATGGTTAGACATTTATGTAATTTATGAAGTGATCCCCCTGATAAGTCTAGTACACACCTGACACCATACATGTTATTATAATATTATTTATATTCTCTATGCTGTACTTTACATCCCCAGGACTATTTTGTGACTGCCAATTTGTACTTCCTAATCCCTTCACCTTTTTTACTCAGCTTCCCAATCCCCCTCCCATCTGGCAATCATCAATTTGTTCTCTGTATCTATGAGTCTGTTTCTGTTTTGTTTCTTTATTTTGTTCCTTAGATTCCACATGCTTGTTTCTTAAAAGGGGACAGAGACTTTGAAAATACAAAGGATTTCAATATATTCTTAAGAAAATACTTGAGATGCTCATTGTAGAATGTAATTTGGGAATTACAGAACAACACAAATTTAAAAATGAAAATCTCTTTTCTTCACACATTCCAAAGACATTTGAATGTGTTGTCTTTTCAGCTTATTTCTATACATATACCCATATTCTTTAAACAAAAATTGAGATCATATTATATTTGTGAAGATTTGATATACATTTCATTTAACATACTAGTGCTTCCTCATGACTTAAATATTTACATCAGCATAATTTTTAATGGCTGTAAAATATTCTGTTGAATGATATAACAATAATTTTCTATTTTTGGATACTTAGATTATTTCTAATTTAGGGCTACTATACAAATTTATTTAATTAACATAAATTCTAATCTGTATTTTTTGTTATCTTCTTAGGTTAGATTGTTAACCTATCTAACCTATAAACATTTTTGAGGTATTTAAAAATTAATGCCAAGCTCCAGAAGAGTTGAAGCACTTTATACTCCCGCAAGTAAAATGCAGGAATACTTTCCTCAAATCCTCTTTGCATAAATTGAGCATGTTATTTTTCAAAACTTTTGTGAATTTAATAATTAAAAATTTTAATTTCTATCAAAATTTTAATTTTAATTTCTATGAATACCTGTTTCCTATAAACCTCATCAGCACTGAACATTATCAATAAAATAAGGTATTTTATTGTTTTGACTAAATTTTTTAAAATCAAAAGTATATTTGATTTTTACTAGGACTTTTAAAAAATAATTGTTTAATTTTTACTACAACTTATTGCTAGTGGGTTTGAACATTTTTTTCTATGTTAATCAGAATTTGAGTTGTCTTTTTGGTGAATCATCTTTCCTCATCCTTTTATCATTTATCTATTGGTGTGTTTATCTTTTTCTTATTGACTTATGAGATCTACTTATATATTAAAATACAAATCCTTTAACATTTTGCATTTATTGTTGACTTTTTATATCATATTTTAAAATTTATACAGTTTTACATTTTTATAGTAAAAATAAATTCTCTCCAATGTTTGTAATGTCATAAATTTTAATACATTTATAAATATTACTTCCAAATATCTCACTGCTAGAGAGTGAGAAAAAAATTATTTCATAGAATTAATTCTAGTTTTATAGTTTTATTTTTTACATTTTCCATAAACCATCTGAAATTTATTTTTATATTTATGAAGAGACAGAGTATTAATTTTATTTTTTCTGTATAGTAGGCCACTTTTTCCAACCTGTTGTATTGGATAAGTCTCATGGGTTTATGACACTTTCTGACTTAGTTCTTGGTTATCTATTAGATCTGTTAATCTGTGGGTATTTTCTCCCTAATATTGTGCTCTTTTATGCAATACATATCTAAGTTATTTTATCATTATTTTGGCAACAAAAATAATTATATTACAAGAAGTGATAAATATGATGAGAACAAGAATTATCACTTCAGTCAAGTCAGTGACTTATTTGCTAGGTAACCTTGGGTAAGCTACTTACCTCATTTGTGGTAAGTACAGTGGGAATGGTCTGTAAAATGGGGAGAATAGTATCTAATAAACATTATGGTTATCTTCTCAATAGGCATTCCACTCCAACTCTTTAGTGGCCAATTGTGATGGTCTTATCGTGCTTAACAGACATTATCTACATAAGGTCCTCTCTAAGCCAATTTGGGCCAATGAGACTTGAAAAAAGTCTTGCTCAGAGTTTCTGGGAAAGAAGCTTCCTGCATCTCACAGATGAGCAAGAATAGTTTCTGTCTATCTCTCTTATACACACATTTCCTGTAAACATGAACAAGGAATTCCATTTTCCTGTCTACTACTGGCAGTCATTTTGAGATTATGAGGCAGGCTGATGATTAAAGCTGACTCAAAGAAAAGGGAAAAGCTAAGGAAATAACTTGAAGTGGAGTCTGGACCTCTTATATCCCTTTGCCCAAAACTCACACTACCTCTTGCAGGTTGCAACTTTTACTTGCAACTGAAAGCACTCTGATGGATATATTTTATCTCTTCCAAGTTCAATGTGATCAACAAATAAAAGTATGATTCCACAGCACTTTAGAATATTAACAGGAACATGACAATATGTGGCTGTTGTCATTAAGATATTAGGTACAAAAATGTTGCTATCATTATGCATGAGTTAGTTGCTTGCACATATCCATTACAAAAGGCGTTTGAGCATGCAACTTCAACATATTTATTTATTAGATGAATTATTGTATATATAAATGTGATATTTAGATAAAAATGTATATTAGATATAATATATGTAACATTGCATAATATTATATACATATAAAATTTCACAAAATTAGGAAGGACCTAAAAAGACATAAATATAAAATAACTAATTTAAAAATAATTATTTTGTTTACTTATTTATGTTACAGAAAACCCTTTTTTCTCACTAACGGCATCATCATTATTAAATTTATTTTATAAAAATATTTGCTGGATAACTCTCCATTGCCAAACACTTATCATTCTAGAAAATGTTAACAAATCTTGGACAGTTGTCTTAAAAAAAAAAGTCACAACTCTTTTTTTAAGTTCAACCACTCTTTTAAGTACTTTTTGAAGAAATCACCAGCAAATAACTGTAATATACCAGTCTTTTCATGTTTACTCTTAACTTTCATTATTGTATCTATTCCTTAAAGTAACACCTATATGGCTCTTTCTCTTCCATAAGGCGGCCAGGCAGCCTCTCCGGCAGATGCAGAGATGCAGATCTTTGTGAAGACCTTGACAGGCAAGACCATCACACTTGAAGTTGAGCCAGTGACATTAAAAATGTCAAAGCTAGAATCCAAGACAAGGAGGGCATCCCACGTGACCACTTTTGCGGGCAAACAGCTGGAGGATACCCGCACTCTCTCAGACTCTGGATAAGATCCAGAAAGAGTCCACCCTGCACTTGATCCTTGGTCTGCGGGTCGGCATCATCGAGTCCTCCCTCCGCCAACTTGCCCAGAAGTACAAAATGATCCACCTCAAATGTTACACCTGCCTGCATTTCTCCACTGTCAACTGCCTCAAGAAGTGTGGGCACAGCTATGCCACAAGAAGAAGGTCAAATAAGGCCCCTCCACGGCTTACTCAGCCTACAGGGCAGCCACCTGCCCAAACCCATTGGCCCTGGGGCCTCCTCAATAAAGTTTCCCTTTCATTAACTGGAGCAGAAAAAAAAAAAGTAACATCTCTGTGTTTATTTAGCCTCACATACAGACTGCAATAGACTATAATATGCTGAAAACTTATAGATGGATTAGGCCTTTCCTGTTAGGACTCAGCATTGCTAAACTCACACACTCCCCTTAGCCAAACCGGCAAACTTTTTATGACAGGTTGACTAATTTATGGTGACAGTGTCAACTGTATATTTAATACTAATAGGGTTTATTTTGTTCTTCTTTAAGATAAAGGTAAATATAAACTGATTATTTCTTCCCTTACGTCAATGGATTGTCTTATTTCCTCTTGGATTATGAACTCCCTACATTGGAATTCATTGATTAGATAATGATTGTGAGCTGCTAAAAAAAAAAAAAAGAAGAATTAACAAAATCTATATACAAATCTATTTTTTCAAAAACAGTCATCATGAAATAACATATCAAATCAATTAAAAAACAAATCCTAAGCAATAGACAATTCTAGTTGATAAACTGCAATGAATGCAGTGGCTTTTGTTATTCTGGCCATAGTATTGATAGCAAACTTTGTAATCAGAGTCACAACCACAAAACAAGGGTAGTTGGTGCTAAGGTGGAAATTGAAGAAAAGCAATGTTAAATCAATGAAATTACCTTTGCTAGTTAAGAACTAGAACTAGATGTTTATCATGGTGTAATAAAACCACATGAAGTATTATCTTAAATGCTTTTTAATCAATAATCAATAATATTATTTTGTTGAAAAATTTACTTATAGAAAAATTTTGTAAAAAATTTTCTAGAAAAATTCAGCTGGTTTTAAAATAAGGTAAAAATACAGTTATATCTGGTTACTCTAGACTCTTGGCAAATCAGTTGTGCTGTATAGCCAAACTGTACTGCTTCCTAAAAACTAAACCCTCAACTATCAACCTTTTTATTATATTTAACTTTTTCTAGTATGAGTTTCAACCATTTATGAACTAAGCAAATTTTTCCAAGAGTCTTCTGTAGGTTTTTACAGAGAGCTCCTCTGAAGAGTGTAAGACTATTTGCCTCATCCTTAAATAGCGCCACACTGCTGACCTAAGAATTGCTTTGCTTTTTATGATGCTTCTATCTTTTCTTATTCTTCTATATTGCCACTTCTTGTTAATATACTAAGGTATACTTGTAGAAAATACCTTTCCATAGCCCTTCTCTGGCTTCCTGATTTGCTGCTTCAAATCAGTTTTGGCTTTGAAACAAGTTAGAAATGTCCATTAAAGTCTAGATTGGTTTTGATTACTAACATAAGGTCTCTCCTATGAGCAGAGTGTATAAATTTTCCTGCCTAAGTGTTATAATGTACATTTTGGTTACTATATATATATATATATATATATATATATATATATATATATATATTTGGCTTTGGGATTGGTGAGAAGGCTACAGACTTATGCTTCAGCATGGGTAAACTGCTACTCAGGCACACAGCATTTGCGGCTTTTGACTTGATGGCGGTAGATTCCTTCAAACCCGTCACATCTCTGTTAATTGTTAAGCCTCAAATCATGAAGGACAATTATAATGCATTTCCCGTTATTTCAACTTCTTAAATGGCTTTTTTCTCAGATTTGAAATTCGGAAAAATGTTCTAAGAAATACCAGGAAGGAATTCTGCACTGAACACTAGTGACACTGCTAAATTATTGTAATTTCTTTAAGACCAAATAACAAAGTATTAATTCACTATGAATTGTTTCTTTTTGATTTCTGGAAACTCAGAGTCATTGCCTAAATTTTTCGCTGAAATAAAGTAAGAAGTAAATGAGTGAAATATAAAATAAAATAAAATGTTTGTTTATATTTTAAATTATTTGACTATTTACCAATATTAGAGTTGACAGTGTTTCTTTGATATTTGAAGTGCATTTCATAATAGATTTATTTTTGCAATTTTGAAATTATTTAAGACCTCTTCTTTGAGAAGTTACAGAACTTTATTAATCATACAGAATGAAGTCCAATAATACTACTACTTTCTGTATGCTTTGCATTTTACAATTTCCAAAGCATTCTCTCCATAATTTATTTTTTAGTTCTCAGAACAATGCCACGAGACAAATGGGGCAGTTGTTATAACTATTTTACAGATGAGAAAACTGAGCCATTAAGATCGCGACTAAGGGACTGACAGAGATTGTAGAGTTGGCTTGTAATTGGCAAAACTGGGATGTGAATGCTGAATCTAGTTGGTGCTTTTTGACTTTCAGCATGTTTGCTGAGGGTACAGTTCATAGAACTTCTGATAAGAAAATTAATGCTTTATAAAAACCTGTTGATTGATTAATTGATAGAGAAGCAAGTCATCTTTAACTGAGAAGAAGTTACCAGGGATCTCAGAATAGTCCTAGAGAGGACCTGATATGTATCTATGCCTTTTCCTTCTCCATCATTGCTAGGTCCTGTTCCTACTGTGCATGAAATGGCTCAGAAATACTACTTCCCTGGCAGTGGCTGTATAGCTGCTGTATGTGGACCAACTCTCCATTTAACTAGGATTAAGAAGGGACATAGAAGAGTGACAAAGTGAGTCATCTCCTTACTAAATAGACTGAAAAAAATGTTCAAGATTAATGGTTGTTAGAAACAGCAGGTCTTGGCTCCCTACCCACGTGGAAAAAGAACACTGAAACAAAGTTCCAGTTCTTCAAAGTTCAAAGTTCAGGACTTCAAAGTTCTGTTATTTCTTTGAATCTTAGGGAAGGACTTTAGGATGATGTACCACATAGCAATAAATACAGTATTTTACTATAACCAGTCCTTTGTCTCCAGAAGCTAATTTCCTTTTTTAGTTAGTACAGGACATATCCTAGGAACTTAGTAAAGGGCATTCTACAATATTAAGAATTCTATAATTAATGCTGACCAGGATTTGAATTTAAATCCTTTACTTTTCAGGATCTAATTAAACTAAGACATTATTGTGAGTGGAATGAGACATTTTCCTGACCAACCGTATATTAATGGTTTAATGTGTAAGGATTTTATGTTAAAAGTTTAAAACATATTTGGAATAATGTGTTTTTCTTTGAAGTCAGGAA
This sequence comes from Pteropus medius, assembly GCF_902729225.1. Classification (NCBI taxonomy): domain Eukaryota; kingdom Metazoa; phylum Chordata; class Mammalia; order Chiroptera; family Pteropodidae; genus Pteropus; species Pteropus medius. Next base: position 42,023,514 of record NW_024354875.1, read on the forward strand.
GAGTGAAAAGTTATCTTCCTTATTTAACATAAAAGGAAATCTCCTTTGATAAAAGTGACCTTATTAGGGCAAATACAATTTTTTTTTTATCTCTTTACAATTCTCAGTAGCTCTAAAATACACCACAAGATTGTAAATATAATTTTAGACACTACACCAAGATAACTGCTATAATGGAGTAGCTTTTGGTTCTAAAATACTAATTCATTTTAGATTACATTTTTAGTTGTTAAATTCAACTCTTTGGGGGGAATAATGTTAATATTTACAGGTAGCTCAACTGTAAAACTGTTGGTATAACACAACTGTGTTTTCAAGAGCTTCCTTTCAGGTTTTACTTGGGCTGTAAAAAATAGTCTAGTAAACATCCTAGAAAGTAAGCTATAAGAAAATAATCATCTGTTGATGTTTACAATGTACCCTAGAAAGAAAATACTGTTCATTTTCTGGCATTTATTTTTTTCCTCAATTAAAAATTGTGTGCATTAACAGCATTAATACTTTGAATGTCTATAGCCAATTTTTCTCTATTAATTCAAGTGCTTTTATATCTATTATTTCATTGTATCCTAACATCACTATATGTGCTTCATTAACTTTCAAACTCATGAATCAATGTTAATTGAAAATAGTAGTATAAAACTTAAACCTAAAAGGTTTAATGTATAATCTGAAACTATAAACTATAAAAATTATAAACAAGACAAGCCTCCAAAAATACTCTTTTGTAAAAAAATATTGTTCAAATTTCACATAGATGAAAATTTTAGTTGGATTAGTTAGAACCTAACTAATATTGCATAAAATCATCAAGCATAAATAAAACAGCTAAAAATGCTATAAAGTCTTCAATTTTTGTGTAAAATGAAAGTGTGTTTTCATGTTCATACAAGCTTATAATCTTCGGCTCCACTTCTCTGATCTTAGGAAGAAAGGATGAAGTTCTTTTGCTTTTTTCTGTTTTGTCAAAATAGAAATTGTAGATCTTAAGAGAAGGGGACAAGGAGACGAAACAAAGGGCATAGCTAAAGGAGAAGTGGACTGAAAAGAAGTTTGAATACATTTTCCCAAATCCGACTGTTCTCTGGAGTTGGCTTATCAATGTTTTGTGTAGTAGTCATAGTATAATTGTCACTCATATCTGTATTCTTCCTGAAAATAGGGCAATGGCCTATTAGTTTTAGGAAGAGTATAACTTTTACAAAGCCCCCATATTAAAGCTCAGGGCCCTGATAAGAGTGTATGAGCACTCAGAAATGTTTAAGATTGATCTTGGATAATTTACCTTTGATTGTCACCACCAGCGAATCCTGAAGTTGGATCTCTTAAAATTTACTTTGGTTTCAGCAGCACAGGCGTTAGGTTTCCTTCTAACTTGCCCTAGGCTTTTCTTAGGAGCTGGGAAAGCAGTTCTATCAATTCCCAAGTATGTTATTCAGGACAGCAAAAGGCAGAGCCCAAATTCTTCTGTTGAGAACTTATTACTACTCAAACCATTAGGAAATCTAAAGAAGGCAGCCAAAATGCTTCTCTGCTGCCCTCCCCCACCAAGAGACAGATAAAAATGGAAGATTTACAAAGCAAACTACAGTGTATAGACTATATATATGTATATATATTTTTTGTGTGTATATATACATATATATTTTTTCAACCCCACTACTTTGTCTTATTTGCATGAGCACAAATCGCTTTCAACTTAATGCCAGAGAAAAAGGCAACATTCCCTGTGATGACTTGCTGAAAAGCTCACTGTATTTGTTTGATAATGGATTTTAGTTCATTGTCATGTACTTCACTCTTCATCAGCAGGAGCACTTCAGGGTAAAGAAACAGGCTTTTACCACACTGGAACAAAAGCTATATAAGAAAAAAAAATCCTGAGCAGATGGAATATTATTTGCATTTGCACAAATAGTGCTTTTTAGCACAATTCATATTACTCTATTGTGAGCTAAAGTAAGCCAGATGTGTCTACAGCAAGCTGCAGACGCAGAATCGGCTTTTTGTTTGTCAGACTCAGAGGTCTCAACCTTATGATATCTTTGTACTTGTATATCCATTAGTTTTATTTCAGTTACTTATCAGGAGGGAAAAGAAGAAAATGGCACTATGTATTTAAGAGGACCATTGCATAGAGGACCAAATTAACAATATTTTATTTTCATGAATGAGGATCAAATAGGTTTTAGTTATCTAAATGTCTATCAAGAGATCTAGGTGATGAAGTAAAATTAAAAAGCAGAATATAAGTGTAATAAAATTCAGGTGTCTGTGATTACATTAAATAATCTTTGCTATATATCTTTATTTCTCATACAAAGTAGATCAACAAATTATTTGTCATGATTTAAAAGAATTTTCGGTCTGGAAGGGATCTGACACTATCTAGTCCAAATTCCTCATTTTACAAATCAGAAAACTGAGGCTCTGGAACTGAAGCATCTTCTAGTGAGTGGTACAGACAAGATTGGAGCTTGATCTCCTGACTTTGAATCTTCCTCCATTCACATAACAGCATTTTCTAAAGTGTTTTACTTGGGCTCTAAGCTCAAACAGGTTTGATAACTCAGGCTTCACAAAGTTAACAAAATTTTCTCAGCCTTTAGTATGTGCCTTCTGTGTTGTACCTCTCTAAGGGCAGGAGAGAGTAAGCAGTATCTCCTAAACTTACTTGCCTAGATCCTCTTTATCCACAGTACATACCAAGAGTCACTGGGTATGTAGAATGTCTTTTTGGGGATTGTAGCAATGGAGTACTACGTTGCCTCTACAATGAAAAGACAATGCACAAATTTAAAGAAAACTCTAAGAAAAAACATGGATGACTCCAAATTCTTGTTAAGATAAAAGTATTCAAGACAATGAGTGATATCTTTAAAGATAGCCAATCATGTTTTTATTAATTAATGTTCATTTATTTCCTTTCTTAAATAGTTTTATATAAAATAGTGTGCTCATCCCTCCATGCTGATAGTGGAATAGTGGCTGCTCTCCACCTGTGCTAACCCAGGGTTTAGTGGGTAACCCAAGAGACATTTTTATTTGGCTTTGAGATGCTTTCATTCATTTGTTCATTTAATCATTCTATGATATGACTGAGCCCCTACTGTATCTCAGGCACTTTGATAAGAATCAAGACTATAGAAGTAAATAAGATAGAGCACTTCTCTTCAAGGAGCTTACAGTTAAGGAGAACCAACCAAGCAACCAACTGAGAAATAAATCTAAACAGGTAAACAAACATATGAAGAAAAATAGGTAGTTATGATAAAATGCAATACATTCTATTCCATACCATATTTTATCATAGCATACTTTCTGTTGCCATAATATACAATAAATGCTCATGATAGGATGTCATGGAAGCAAGAAGAAGGGTATATTAAACAGACCAAGAAGTCAAGGAAAGCCTCCTGCAGAAAGAGCTATCTCAGCTAAGCCTTGGAGGATACCTGGATGTCAACTATTGTTAGGCATAATGGGAAAGGGAGAAAGAAAAAGCATTCTAGGCCTAAGGTCTAAAATGTACGAAGACTAAGAGGTGAGTGAGAACATGGCATGTTCTATGGGTTCTGGTGCCAGTGTTTCCATGTGCTGGGCCACACAGTGTGACAATGTTAGAAGATATAAGGCTGGAGAAGTAAGTAAGCACCAGCATATGAGGCTCTCATGAACTGTGTTGAGAAGCTGAGACTTTATCCATTGACCAGTGGGTATGAAATGCCTCTGAAGGGTATGAGATGCCTACTTTATCAGATTTGTACTTCTAGATGACCACTCTGCTTGCTATATGAACTGAAGGGAAGAGGGTTAGGCTGAAAGCACACAGACAAGTTAAAAGGCTGTGAAATAACTCAGGAGAAAGATGGCAGTGAACTGAACACAGTAGCGGTGGTTTTGAAAAGAAATGGACATTCTGAAGAGTATCAAGAAGGCAACATATACAGTTCTTAGTGATGGATGGTTTGTGTGGACTGAGGAGAGAGAAGACTCTAAATGGCTCACATGGTTGAAGCATTGGTAGGTTACTTTACTAAGTTGTTTGGTTTAGGTTATTTCTTTAACCACCCAACAGCAAAGGACAAAAAGTAACTTAACTGAGATTTGAAATAATATGGAGTCATGGGGATGCAGATAAATATTTTTCCCCTAAAAGCTGAGGTTAAAAGGAAAAGTTTTCTATTGTAAAAATAGAAATATTTTGTACTTTATTATTAAGGAAGCATTTTGAATTAAGAAATGTACATAATCTGCAAAGGGAGAAGAAAATAATCTATCATCTCTCACTCAGAGATAGTTACTCTTACTATTTTAATATACAATATTTCTGTCTGAATGCTTATTATTTGAATTCAGGAACTGAAAATTGATAGTGTGGAATATTTATATTTTCTTCCAATCTTTTTATGCATACATTTCACAAAATTGCCTTCATATTATATGTGTAATTGGGTCTTGATTTTTTATTTAACATTATGTTGCATACATTTGCCCTATGTCATCATATAACCTTTAAAAACATGATTGTACTGACTGGACAATAATCCATAGTACTGAAATTTAATGAACCATTTCCCTATTGAAGAACATTAAGGCTATTTTTTTTTTTAACCATAATAAATGCTGTGGCAACGAACATTTTAAAATATGATACTAGCCTTTGATTGTTTCCTTAGGATAAATTCTTAGAAGTGGAGTTGCTAAATCAAAAGTCACTTACCTCTTGAAGTCTCTTATTAGATAATGCCAAATTGACTTTATACTTTATATCAATATTTTGAGTGTTCTCTGTGTTCCCGGAAAACTGTTTGAGTGTTCCCAGAAAGCAGAAACATTTCAGAAAATGTCATTAAATCAGGACTACAGAACAGATATTTGAGTTAAGAGGAAATGTGATCATTTGCTTTGTTATTTATTTAAAAAAGAGCCGTAGCTATACCTGCCACAATAAATAAGTGCTTAATGTCCCTCCACACCAACTGAACATACAGCATTTATCACGGTCCAACAAAGGTGAGGACGGTGAAAGAGATCTAGTATGAAATGAGCTCATCTTCTTCTTATATAGTCAGTGGAGAACAAATTAGACAATACATAATCGAATGTTGAACTTACACACTTCCATTAAGAAAAAAAGAAAATTCTTTGTCAAGCTCCCTTCTTCCCAGAGAAATGATGCTTCATACAGACCCACTCCTTAACTGAAATCCTTTTCTAGGGTCTCATGCAGACAGCTATCTCTTCTCTGCTCTTCCTTCAAAAGCATCCTTCCACTGCTAAATTATAATTTTCAAAGTGTTAAAAATAGGAGTCTCATACTTTCATAAAATGACTCATACAAATTTAAAATGAATACATGACAAAATTTTTATTCAGCTCATTAATCAGTGAAGAACTGTTATTGAAATAATTACAACTATATAGAAGGAGAATTTGGAAAGCAGAGATATATACAAGTACAACACTGAAATAAACTTACTAGTAGATGGAAAACTGGTTAATATGCTTTAGGGTAATAAAATGGTATGTTTGGGGGTGATTTTTTCTACAAGGTAAAAGCCAATTATATCTCTACTGAACAAAATTAATTTGTATTGCAATTGCCAAGAATAACTTGCATTACTATCAAGTTTTTTTTTTAAGTAAATTTCCACCTCTACAGAACTGTAAAATAGCTCAGTCAATAAGTCAATCAGAGGTACACATCCCTAAAAAGTCAAATAAATCCTGGAAGATCCCAATAGGACATTCTTTAATTGTTTTTGCTCATTTCCAAGCCTCAGATATTTTCCCCTGGCACAACTATGTCCTCCCTTTTGGTTAAATACATTAAAATTTTTTTTCCTGTTGTAAAAAAATTGTCCTTCTACTTGTTTCACTTTCAAGTTATCTCCATGTATTTTCTTTCCCTTTATCAGTCCGGTTCTTGTAAAAGTTGTCTAGACTTTCTGCCTTCATATTCTTCCATCTCTTTTGTGCAGCAGTCATTGTAATCTTCTTTGAGTGAGTATTCAATATTTCACTAGAATTGCTATTACAAAAATCACCAAAGTCCTATCTGCCTAATTTTCTGCTATATATGGAGATCCTGTTCTACTAAATTTCTCTTGAGATTTGGGACTGTTCACCACTCCCTATTTCCTGAGATGCTCTTCTTCTTTCTTTCCATGTCCCTGTTCTCTCCTGATTATCTTCTTACTTCTCTGACTCCTTATCTCCCTATGCGTGAATTCAGTATACATTTCCTCAGTGGCCATCAGGTGCCAGATACTTTTTCAGAGAACAGATACAAAAATGAGTAAGAAGTCTGGTAAATAGTAACAGATCTATAAACAAATAATATCTACTATTAGTTTAGTGTTTTCCATGTGCTGGTCACTGTACCAAGAGTTTTACAAATCTCTCCTTTATTCTCAAAACGACCTCGTGAGGGAGGCCTTTTCTTTCCCCCCATTTTTTTTTTCCACGTAGGAGAAAATCATGACTCAAACGAGGTTAGACGATTTGCCAAGGCCATACAAATGGTGGATCACAGGGTGGAAATTCAATCCAGGACTGTCTAAATTTGAAGTCTGTGCTCTTGTCTCTGATACTATAGAATACAAATATTATAAGAACTCTAATAAGAATATTATTGTACAAAGTTCCAGGGGCCTGGCACAAAGGTTGAAGCATTCAGTTCTATTAGAAGTTGCAGAGGAGAGGATCCAACAAAACCTTGAAGAAATATTATGATTATGTCATGTCATTACAGATGAATATTCATTCATAATGTAGACAAAGGAAAAAAAGAATACTTTAGAGGGAGGGAGAATGAACAAAAGCCTACTCTTTAAATGCTGATGTTTTAAAATCTAAAGGGTTGATCTTCTGCCATCTTTTATTTCTCACTTTATGGGCTGTCTTTGGACAATCTCATTCGCTCCAGGCTGTAAACACTGGTATAGTATTATATATATAGATATAGTATTCTCAAGCCTATATATCTGTTGCATCAACAGAACTGTATCCTTAACTCACTGGATGGCTCTGCTTGAATATTCAACAAGCGCTTTATCCATTTTTAATTTTAATTTTATTTTATAATTACAGTTGACATACAATATTATATTAGTTTTTGGTCAATGAGCACCAAAGAAAACGTGATTTGTTTCCTTCTAGCCAGGTTTTCCTTTGACATATACTTAGATTAACTTGATTTCGGAATCTTCTTACATTTCCTACTGTTCCTCAACATTTAAAATTCTTTGAAAAAAAATTGGAAATTATTCTCTCCCTTTCTTAAATATCTCTTGAATCTGTCTTTTCCTCTTATCCTCTCTGCTATTGCCTTAGTTCAGGCTTTTATAATTGCTCACCGAGAATATTGCTTTCTAATGATACAGAAACAATGCAGCACAGAAATGGTCAAATGGAAAGAATATAGGCTTTGGAGTTGAACAAACCTTTAGAATATCATTTCTAACTCTTGGTAGCTAAGTAAACTTTTGGAAGTTATTTAACTTATTTGAATCATGACTTTTCCTTCTAAAAAATGGGGAATTATAATATCTACTTTTCAGGGTTATCATAAAGATTTCATATGACAATGTGCATAAAATACTCAGCATCATCCCTGGTATATAATAGGTATTCGATAAATGTCAGGTACTTTTTGTGTTGCGTTGTAAAGTAAAATAAATGCAACTAAAAGACAAACAAAAGAAGAATAATATTGACACATATAATGGAAATTTCAAGACACTGTCAAACTAAGGCTGACACAATGTCCATACAGTTTTTTCCTTTCATCTCTATTTTTCTCATGTGTTGGCTTCTGTTTTACATAGATTTGATGTAATTGCAGGATGGTTGCTGGGAACTCTCAGCCTATATCCTTAGAAGATGTTGTCTAAAAGGACCCATGGGTTACACCTGAGGAAAGAACTTTTCTGCTGTGTACCACCAACACTCTTCATTTTCTCGACACACATTCTCTTTGCCACTTTGTGTCTTTGCTCGAATTCTTCTGCTTGGAATGACCCTTTTCTCCATGTTAGTTTTGGTGGTGGTGAATTGTGTGTGTGTGTATGGGGCGGGGGGCGGGGGGAATTTCTCATCCTAGAAGAATCTGCATTTTTTTTTCCCATTGCAATGATGTGTTTCTAAAAGCCCTGTCAATCACAGAAGTGCCCCAATTCTGGTACATGACCCAGGCCAGACAAACCATTGTGCTTATAGCTACAGTGATTGATTTAAGAATGAGCACATAACCCAAACTGGGATAATTGGAGTCCTTCCTAGATTTGAAACTTAGCAAGAGATACTCTTTCCTTCTGAGTCATTAATTTGGAATGATGTTTAGCCTGAAGCTGCCAGTGGCCATGTTCCCATTTACGAAGAGAAAGCCCACATGCAAAAGGAGACAATGAGGCCAACATGCAGAGAGAATCAGAAAAGAGAGGTGGAGAGACCAAGAGAGATGGGGTGTTCCAGTCCTTGTTCTAATGGCACCAACCCATAATCTCTCTTATTTCCCTTAAACTACTTTGAATTGAGTCTCTGTCACTTGAAAGAAATAGTCGTTCAGGTCCACCTTAAATATTTCTTCCTCTAGGCAGCATTTCTAGACTATATCCTTACAGACCTGTTTTATTGTGCAATTACTGTTTGCTTTTTAGAAGGTATAGTTAATTCTTTACCCACTCATTAGGTTTATTCATTCAATAACATTAGCCAAGTTCTACTGTGTTTCTGACTGTGCTGGACTGTGAGCTTGTCTCCTACCCTATTCAGCACAGGACTTGGTACACAGAAGTTTCAAAAAATGTTTATTAAATTGAATTGCCAAAGGTCATTAAAAGACAGATTTTCTATCCATTGTGCCTGATGACATATATTTTTCTCTCCATTCCAAGCTCTTCTCTGGTAATAGAATCACAAATAATCGAAAATCTTTCACTGAAAATGTAATTTTTGAAAAAATATGTGAACAACAGGAGAACATAAGCTACATTTGAAGTAGAAAAAGGTTACATTTGCAAATAATGAACTCATGCCTCTTCTCTGTCTTACCTCTAAATAGCAGGTACAAATTGGTTTATTTGCATTTTCTTGGTTAATTACACATTTTGGAATGATCTTTCCATGTGGAAGTCATTGATAACAGGATCTAATTCCAGAGACCAAAGTGCCATTAGTTTCATTGAATTGAAGCATTTTCAGAGGCTGGAGTCAAAGCCTGGGAATTAAAAATTGTAGGTCTTAATTATATCTTGGTCACAGATTGGTTGTTTTCTTGGAAGCACACAACCTCAAAAAATTCAAGTGCCTGTGAAATGAAGATGAGATCTTTGCCTTCTTCAACATAAGACTTCTACATAGTTTAATGAAATATTACCTATAAACACCTTTGAATTCCTAGGTGTGCATTACTTTCCTAAGCCCTTAAGTAGAGTGTTTTTTTTTTTTTTGCATCATGGACAACTAGGTAAACTAATGTCTCTGGTCCTGTGGAAAGCAAAGTCTAGTTGTTTGTAAAGGAGGCACAGAAATAGGGAAGAGAAAAAAGCTGACATGAGTTGGGTGCTTACTATACACCAATTGGGTGTTGAGACAGTTTCTTTACCTGTCTTTAATACTTAGAAAATTTTTATGAGATAGAATAAATTTAACCTACAATGAAACTGAACCTCAAGTAATTTTCTTCATGGTCACACAAGCAACTGAATGATGGTCTGTGTGTTGGTCTTTGTAGAATTATGATGTGAAAGGGCTATCCTTTTGTTTCTGGCGAACTAAGCCATTTACTTATAACAGTTAATAAAAACTAGGCACCCATTTTGGTTGTCTTTTCAAAAGTAGTACTATAAATTTTATTATTAATTATTGTCAGCAATAAAGAGAACTTTAAACTTCAGACTGTTTATGCTCTGTCAGAGTGGCTCATAAATTTAATAATTTAGACTTTGAGTTTGTCTTCAGATGAGACTATAGGAGATCTGTGGGGAGTTATTCTCAAACTACAGATTAGGCATCAGATTTCCTTGAGAAATTTATTGAAAAAACCAGCCCCAGACTCATTTAATGCAGACTTCTAAATCTGAAGAATGTCTGAGTTGTATAAGTGCATGTGCACACACGTGAGTGTGCACACACATGTGTGTTTACACTCTCCTCTCTGAGGTAAGAGGATAATGACCCGAGAATGACAGGTTTCCCTGGGCGAAGACTAAAGCCAGTCTATGGAGGTGCATGAGTATGGGAAACCCTAGGAAATCTAGGTCCTCTTTAAAGTGACCTGGAGTCCCTAAACTCACTCTCCAGTTGCATACATTTCTAAATTGGCTTCAGAATTGACCAGAATTTGCAGAGACATCACCTGGTCCTGACAGGTTCTCTTCTCTCATCCTGGAACAGGTTTGAGACAAAACAGCTAACAAAGGTGAGGGGACAGCTCTCTGGCTGAGTATGTGAAGCAGCTAAAGTGGGAATCTTTTGGCCAGAAGCCAAGAACCTTACCATTAAGGAGGCTGCACCTCTTTCAACCACCAGATAAGACAGGATAATGCTTTCATGTTTCACTTGGCCAGTTCATAATGTGGCACTCGAAAGGCAGCAAGTCTGTCAAGCTTGTGTCTGTATTATCTGATTTTCCCCATACTGCCCCTGCTGCACCCCATTGTGCCAGAAGTGCATTATTTGTTGGAGCAGTGAGGCTCAACCAACGTGCAGAGTGGGGCTGGGAGGATTATGGTGAAGAGCAGTGAGGCTCAACTAATGTGCAGAGTGGAAAGAGGCAGGGAGATACATAAGAACACAAAGTCTGCTTTGACTCACACGACCAAATCTAGTTGAAAAGCCAGTTCAGATTTTGGAGTAACAGCTCTATTGGCAAAAGACAGCAAGAGTTTTCCCAAAGCCGTTTCTTTTGAATTCAGAGGAAATAGTGTTAGAAGGATGTAAATATCATTTTCTTAATTTATTTTCTTGAAAAAAGTTTAAGAGTGTGTGTGTGTGCGTGTGTGTGTACACACATGTGTACACTCATTCATTACTCCCTACTTTGGCATAGAAACATGGAAGAAATTTCTCTTGGAAATAGCCATAGACTGCTAAAGGAATCTCACTGACATTTTTCTTGTTCACAAGACATAGAATTTGATCTGATATTCCTTTCCCATGGAAAGTGGCAGTAGTCAAATAACATAGTATGAATGTCTGATGGGGATTAGGGTATATGAAAGTCCACATCTTGACTTGAGACTGTATCTATACACAACAGCAAACAGTTTATGATATAGTAAAAACAATCAGTACATAGATTGATTACAGATTCTAGTTATGGGTAATGGCTCATAAAATTATTATTAATTAGTATAGGTATAGTAATCACATTGATTATGAAAACTGGTGTTAAAAAACCATAGGGATCATTTAAAATATTGACAGTTTAACAAGTTTAAATAGATCTAATCCTAGATGATGCCCTGCTTTTTCTCATCTCCCTACTAAAGAAAATTTTAAATTCTTCAGGTTAGAATACTTCTTAGAAAGTGTATGGCAACTGTTACTAGAGAATCTCAAATGTTCTTTTTAAGTGAATATTAAACAACAATAAATAGTAATAATGAAAACAGCCACCATTTACTAAATAACTACTACATATTTGATATAGTGGTGTTTTATACACATTCTCAGTTAATTCTCTCAGAAGTGCTATATACTTAGGGTTGTTAGTATCCCCATTTTACTGATGAGGAAAATGAAGCCTAGAGAGTTCAAAGTCACACAGCTAAAATAAGTGGTAGATTTAAGAATGGAACCTATAAAGCCCTCGTCCTTGCAACTTGGCTTTAAACCATTACTTTAATCCTGGAATGACAAGCACCTTTAATATAACCCAGAGACGTAGCAAAAGGAGTTAAAGGATTGTCATATTGATGAATTTGGGGCTAGGTTTTCCAAATTTATAAATTAGTGATTGTTCACTAGATCACATAAAATCTTCATTAAAGCAAATAAAGTAATCCTTCTTACTTGCTAGCCTGATATTAATAAAGAGTAGACCATGGAGACCAGATTTCCAGTTAAAGTTTGTACCAAGCATGATTGTTCATAGAAACATATAATGTAAGCACCATCCCACTGTCAAAAAGACCCCAGAGATACTCTATTACAATCTCTTTAGATTTCTTTTAAATTAACAATTGCTATTTAGAAAAGAAATAGACCTCCATTAAAAAAAAAGAGAGAGAGATGTTCCAGAAAAAAAAATCACCCATCCATAATCTCATCACTCAGAGACCATTGTTTACTTTTGTTCTTATATTCTTCTAGTCTGCTTTTTGTGCTCATATTTAAATTTCTTTTTATAAAATAAAAATTGGATATACCATGCTATCATTTCATTACTGTCTTTTCTTTTTTAATTACTGTTTTTCTTAACAATGTATCAATTAATATGATTGTGTAACCACAACCAAGCTTCACATCTTATAAATTGTGTAACTTTGAGAAAATTGCTTAGTTTCTAAGTGCCTCAATTGGCTTTCTGTAAAATAGAGATATTAGTATCTTGTAGTGTTTTTGTAAAGGTTGCCTTTTAATACTTGAAATGTGCTTAGAGTCATGCCTGGCACATAGTAAATACTACATAGATGTTTGTTAAATGAAAAAAATAAATACTGAAACAAAGGATTTGAACCTTCATAAAGATTCTGATATATATTACTAAATTACTTTCCAGAAAGTTTCTACCAGTTTATACTCCTCATAGCAGCATGTAAGTGGGGTACCCACTTTCCTGCCCCCAGGGTGGAGTGCTTAAGAGTATCTATACACAACAGCAAACAGGAGATCAGGTCACTTTATTTTCCAGTAGCGATGTTATCTTGGGAAAGTTACTTGACCATACTATGCTTCACTTTCTTTTTCTGTGAAATGGGAATGACAATAAATATCTATTTCATAGGATCATTGTGAAACTAAAATAAAATGACGTAAATAAAGTGCTTAGCACAGTGCCTAGCACAGAGAAACAGATCAATAGATGCTAACTATTAGTCTATGTTTGTGGTCCCTCTATTTCAAAGAAAAATAATTAGGACTAGAAAGTATGGCATCCATGGTTGAAACATTAAGGTTATAGGTGAAATGATACAGAAAATCCAGTGAGAAAAAGAAAATATCTGGTTCTAGGTAATACATTTATTGTGCCTGGCTGATCAATATGGATATCTTTTTAAAAATATTTCCAGGGTGCCTTCCTGTGGCTAGTGCTCAGCGAATATTAATTAATGACATGAACAGTAGTATAGAAAGTGTGCTTATTAAACATCCCTCACATTAAACAGTGTGAGGGATGGAGTGAGTGAACTTTATCTTGAAAGAAAGAACCAAGGATATATAATTCTACAAGGAAAAGTGATAGTTGTCTATTTAAAAAGAAAAATCAAGTGCCCAAGTACTAAGTGGGGAATGAGCGATTATGTTCAAATTAGGCAGCAAAAGTTGTATTAGACAGTCTGTGCAAAAAAAAAACAAACCAAAACAAAACAAAAACCAAACAAAAAAACTTACAATGAATGTAATTCTATAGATTAAATAAACCTAGGAGACTTGAGTAGATAGACTCAAGAGAACTGGGTGGTGTCATGCTCTTTTTGGCTACCACTGGTCAGCTTTCTATATGAGTAACGAGGCAGGACTAGTTTCCCTAATTGGAGATGATCTTGCAGAATAGAGGACTTCATCAGAGGAGACCTACAATATCAATGGCTGAAAATACTAAAGAACTTAGCATTATTCACTTTGAGGAATTTAAGTCAGGCAATTTTGTGACTTTTTTTCAGGTATAGGCAAGACTCAGAGAGGAAAGTGTAGTTGTTTATTTTTATTAAGAATAGAACTATAGGAAGTGAATTTCAAACTGCAGCATGAAAGATTTAAGTTAAGATGATTGGAAAAAAATTTCTTAGTAGTGTAAACTGTAAAACATTGCAAATGATTACCAAGGAAAGCTATGTAGCATCTTTGGAATTATTTAAAATAGGACTTTTTGTATTGGTTTCAAATTATTTTCATAGGTCTTAGCTAAAGGCAGGAGAATAGGCTTGGTAGACTCTCAAGATTCCTTTCTATGATTTGATGATAAAAAAGACTTGATCCTATAAAGATTGCTCTGGCTTCTTTTCTATTGCAGCTATCTAAGGAATAGTTGTTGCCTTGACAACAAGGGGACATTCTAAGGTTCCTCATATGTTAATAGGAAAACGGCCGATTTACTTGATCATGAAAGAAAACTGTTGGTTAATGTCTCTTTCTCTCTTTCTCTTTCTCCTTCCCTTCCTTTCTCTCTCCCTCCCTACCATTATAGGCCACCCTTAAATGAACCTCAGTGAGTTAGAATAGTTTGTATTATCAGAAATCCTCACTGAAACTTAAGAAACTCATTCATAAAGGAGTTTGAAGTAAGATAATGATACGGGAATAATAATAAATCAGCACTCAATGTATAGAAAAAACCCCAAAACAATGGATAGCATAAAATTCTTAGTCCACAGTAGAATACGAGCAGATACACTGAACAGATTCCAAGAGGAAAGACTTAATATACCTTCATGGATGTCTCAACACAGGATGACATCTGTCAGTTTTTCAAACAACCACTTCCAACTACCTGGGTTTTGTATACAGACATTCACTTTTGACTAAACTGAGTTGACTCTAAATAGATCTAGCTTTACACAGGAGTTATGTGAATAACACTCCAGTACATAGTAGAACAATTACTTCCACACAGAATTCACTAAAGTAATAGGCAACAATTAGCACCCGCAAAAACCATGGACTAGTCCCTGCTTTCCCCTTTGCTACCTGCAATGTAGCCAAATGCAAGCTAAGAAACAGATGACAGTTGATAAAAGTGCTTCGAGTAAACTTACCCATATATTATGTAAAGAGCTGTTTGTAGCTCACTGAATAAAAGCAGTCCACTTCTCCACAGTGTCTCTTAAAGCCCTAACTATAAACAAACAAACAAGTTTAGCCAGTAGAGTGGTAATTTTTCCATATAGCAGCATGGAAGGTTTAAACTGTAGCCCCACACCAGGCTTTATTTTTATGCTGGGCTCACATGGATGGTGTGTACAGACTCATGATAAACATACATTTTCTTGTATCTTTACCTTACTTTTTTTTTTTTACATTTTTCTATATATAGTAATACAGTGGGTATGCTTTTGTTTGTTGTTTTCACTGCTCCCAATTAGCCCCCAAGGATTTTTTGGGGGGAGTACTATTGTTGTTAAAAGATATTTTTTCTAATTATAAAAATAATTCATGAAGAATATGAAAAAATTTCAGAAAAGGACAAAGAAGGAAATGAATCTTTGTATTATTTTGAAGAGCAATGCTGAAAGCAAAGAAAGCCATCATCAATATTTCTAACTGCTAGGACCACGCAAGACAGGATGTATACTTCCTGCCTGTTTTCTTTCTCTATCTTTCCATGTTTACCAAGAACCCTGAACAATAAGAACACTCTGATGACAGACATAAACATTCAGGTACTCACAGGTGTTACTACATACTCTGATGAGTTAAAGAGTGGCTTGTCAAGTGCATGGGAGAATACGTAAGATTTGAAAAGCTAGGCAAAAACACATTTACACTTTGGCAAGATAATATTAAGGAGATTTTGAAAACTTGGCTATTTTTGGTATAATATTGCTGGCAGATTTTGGAGCTAGCTTTTCTCATCCGAACCCCACACTGGTCTCTGACATTTCCCACAGCACAGGAAGACCATCCTCTTGGTTGGTTCCACTTCTAAACAGTCACAAACCTTACTTTTGGCTTTTTTTATCTTCCTCTATTTCAGATCCTCATTACTAATCTTTTTTTCCACTCATCTACCACATTTAAAATTATCTAACATGTCCCTATTGTCTACAAGAAAATATTTGTGACCTGGTACTTTTCAACTCCCTGCCTCATCTTATGTTACTCTCCTAGGCAAATGCTACCCTACGAAAGTCACTCCATTGCCCATTCAGCGGTGTTGAACTATTTATAATTCCCTTCCTCCCTCCACCTCCCAGGCTCAAGATTTTCCATATATTGCTTTTTTATTGTTATTCCATCTACCTGGAAATCACTTTCACTTCAACTCTTCACTGGAAGCCAAAGCCTCATCTTTGAAGTTTCAGGTAAGACTCTATTCTAATGGGGCGACTTTTCTGCTCCTTATCCCCTCCCACCTGGAGATAGACATGCTTTCCCCCATGAATTCTGATAGCTTTGCCATGCTCTGTGCACTTGGTCTGCTTTAGTTAATTTAACGAAAGTTCTGGAAGGCAGCATTTGTTTCATTCACTGATACATGTCCCAATATTATCACTTACTGTAGAGAGCATGTCACACATTAGGTGCTCAACAACTATACGATGAATGAATGAATGAATGAATGGATGAATGAATGTTTACCGTGTGCCCAGTGCTGGGGATCCAATTTCAAATAAGCTATACACTCTCTGACTCATAATGCTTAAAGTGTAATAGGGGACTCAGAGAAGTAAAAAGTGCCATGACAATGAAAATATGATGCTGGGGTAGGGCATATAGGTCAGGAAAGGTTGAGACTAGCTGAGCAAATATGGCAAAAGTATCCAGGCAGAGAGAACAGATGTCTTAAGGCTTGAAGCGAGAGAGAACTTGAGGAAAAGAGAATTCCCAGTTTAAGGTGAAGGACAGTGAGAGATGTGACGGGGAAGGAGCAGGGCCAGTTCTTCAGGGCCTTACAAGTCATGTGAGGGAGGCCTCCAAGAGCCAAAGAGAGGTTTTTAT
Organism: Pteropus medius; assembly: GCF_902729225.1. Classification (NCBI taxonomy): domain Eukaryota; kingdom Metazoa; phylum Chordata; class Mammalia; order Chiroptera; family Pteropodidae; genus Pteropus; species Pteropus medius. The sequence continues at coordinate 42,040,344 of NW_024354875.1, forward strand.
GCAGAGGGATGATGTGTCGAGATGTGAGGTTTAGAAAAATCATTTGGCTGAGGTATGGAGATGATATTAGAGAGACCAATTTTGGAGGCAGTTACCAGGTAGGAGGAAGCTTCTGTGGTCAGTTTCTCCACTTGACGGTAAACTCCTTGAGGGAAAGGATAACCATTTTTAATACTTTGTAACTTAAGGGCTTAGGTCAATGTTTTATCTAATGCAATATTTCTTTTATGAATGAAGAACTCTACATATGTGCATTATCATACTTCAAGAAACAAAAATAAAAAAGCTGCTTTCTTTAAGAAGATGTATTCCTTGTGGCTCATCTAGTCACTGGATCAGTGCTATTGCCTCCAAGAAAGCTAGTCACACAGAGGAGATTTTGTGACACCTCACCTTGACCTTGATCACCAATAGATAAATAAATTGATTTATATTGCCTTACCTTGCTAATAACTGACCATTTGAATGGCATTTCTTTTGTCTTTTTCATCAAGAAATATTCTTGGTTGAAGACCACAGCTTTTCTATGCTGCGTAACCTATCTGGGAATAACCAGTTCAATTCTGTCTCCTAGAATTTTTCAAAGTCTGATGAAAGAGTTAATGGAGACATAAATAGAAGAAAGCATAAATGACAAAATAGTCATCTGAAAGGTTACTTCTGACTTATCTGTGTTTGTATTAGAATCTAGTCTTTAAAGTGATATAATTCACTGAACAAAATTATTTTATTAAGCCTTTGGTCAGCAGATTATTAAAACCTATACTATGTATAAAACTCATCTAAAATTAGTGAATACTGCTCTCATTTTTCTTTTGATACAATAAAAAGAGTAAAATAATTTTCAAAGAATGTGAAAAGACTTTTATGAAATTGCATCAGAGTTTAAATCAAAATTTAACACAATAAACCAGTACAGTAATAAAAATGTTCTAATTTTTATATTAGTAGTTGATGTCCCCTTACCTTTGATTTATAATATAATGAAATTTTCAAAGCATTTTTAATTTGTGAGCTAATAACATATTACAAATCTACAAGATAAAAGTAGGCAAAAACTTGATAACTTCTGATTCTGATTATATGTCAAGTTAAGTTATGTTTATAATAAATAAGTAATGTAAGTTAACTGTAGGTTTGTGGGTGACATGGATTATTTGTGCTGCTACCTAATGGAATCCTTATTTTTCTAAAGCTTTCAGTCTTTGATGATTCATAAAGAAACATTAATTTGTATGGTTATCAACAATACTGTTCATAAAATTTCATATATCTAAGAGAGTGTATGTTATCTTCTTAAATTGTTGATTTACATGTTGCTCTATCTATTATCATCCTGAATTTAAACTTTCATTGTTAATTATTATCATTGTTATGGTTGCTTCACAATAAGAGCAACTAGCAGTGTTTGGAAGCATAAGAGAGACTATGATTTTGCAGCTGGATGTTTTTAATGCATTGACACAGAATTCCGTGTGATACCAAAGATTTTGTCATTTTAGAGTGAGAATGAGCTGAAGGAAAAAAAGTGTTAATAGATTGTTAGGTTGGTATTTGGTTCACAATTATTTCTGGGGGAGTGGGGTTCTCTTTAAGTACATCTTTAGTGCTGCACCCAGAGATTTGGCTCAGATGTCAGGAATAATGAGATTCATTATAAAAGTAGACCTTGATGAGAGTTCTGGTTAAAAAAGAAAGAGATCAAAAAAAAAAAAAAAAGGGAAAGAAAAAGAAAAAAGGCATTTGTGGTACTCTACATATACAGACATGTAGCACCATCTACTGGATTAGAGTAAATGAATAAAATCTGTCAGCTATATATATCCATTTGCAAAAGCATAAAACTATGAATATCAAAGCTTCTTATAGTATTGGGTTAGCTAATTCTTTTGATTCTGAAGATTGTTCTATTGATAGATGAGAATATTTTGATAAAAGGGACTTCTTGTTCTTTCTGTCCTTGCATCTAGGAAACAGTCACAGAAAATTGTTAACAGTTATTTAAAGTTACCCATCCACAGAAATTGATTCTACACACACACACACACACACACACACACACACACACACACACACACATACACACTTCACTGTACCCTGCTCAATTATGTAATATTTTTTATAGGGCTCTGGTTGTCATAAATAAATTTTATAAATGTGTATTTTCCAGAAAAGAATATTAGAAAGTCTGTAATTAGGGAGGTCTTTTCTCTACTGTTTCTCCGCAGTAGAAAATATTTTCTTTAAATATAGTTATGGTTCCCTGTTATCAGAAGAAATAAATCTTTAGGAATAATCCATTCATTAATCCAGCAAGTATTAATCAAGGGATTACTATGTTGCAGCAACAATAATGAAAACATTGAAGAAAAGAAACAGTGATTTCAGATATACTGCACAATTTTGGTTGTGAGGCAAATGTTTCTTTGTAAAGACTTATAACCATTTTTTTTCACTAACAGGGCCTAAACAGAGCAGCCATATATCTGATACAGCTTTGTGAAATATACGAGTTTATAAAATTGTTATAGATACTGGTCAAGATATTCACCACTAAAAATATGTTTTGTGTAACAAAGAAAATTGTGGAACAGGACAGTTTTGAGACCCTTCTGACAGTCTTTCAATGAGGCTATTATATCATTATCCAAGTCATTCTCTGTTTTGTAATAAAATGCATTTCCTCAGGAGGGAATGAATACCTAAGCAGTAGAAGTATAAAAGCATTGCAGGTTGCTGAGTACATGTTATAACCAGGGGTAATCTTGGAAGTTTTATCTAATTTTGAGTTATATAAATGCTCTGAATCTAGTCATATGCAACTATATTAAGAATGAACTACAGAAATCTGAGAAAATGAAGACATTTACTACATTGCTAGATAAGAAGACAATACAATAAAAATTGCAGTTCTTAAATTATTCTGTATATTAAAGGAAATTTCGATGAAAATCTTTAGTGTCCTGGGTTGTTTTTTTTTCTTTTTTTAACTTGACAATTTGATTCCAATGAAGTGTTTGAGAATAGATAAGAATAATTGTGATGGTGGTGATAGATGGTGTGTTTGGTTCTACCATACTAAGAAGCTATGCTACTCAAAACAGTTTGGTACTTTTGTAGAGATAGATAAATAAATCAATGAAATATCAGACATCCAGAAACATGTTTGTATATATGAGAATTTAGTATATAAATAAGACACATTTCAAACCAAAGTAGCAAGATAGACTATTTAATAAATGGTGCTGGAAAAATTACTATTTGATTTAAAAAAGAACTACGAACCTATTTTCTTTCATACACAAACATAAATTTTATGAGAACTAAAATTTTAATGTAGAATATAAAATTATAAAAGTATTAGAAAAATATTGAAGATCATTTTAATAGTCTTCTGGGAAAAGCTTTCCTTAGTATGGTGTAAAACAAAACTTATCAAGGAAAAGACTGACAGATTTCACTACATAAAAATTTAAAACTCTTTTCATTCATATATTTATTTTCTCGGCAGATTTTTTGAACACTACCATGTACAGATATTGTTCTAGTTTCTGAATATAAGGTGAACAAAATGCATGTAGTTTCTATTGTCATGTATATTGCTGTCTAGTGGTAAAGACAGAAAATAAGTAAGTAAATAAGCATATCGAAATGTAAGTACTAACTGTGGGCAGTTATCTGAATATAATTAACGGTAAAAATTTGCCATAGGAGAAAATAACAGGAAAAAGCTACATTGGATTGAATGGCCAAGGAAGGCCTCTATAAGGATGTTTGTGTGTGTGTGTGTGTGTGTGTGTGTGTATTAAAGAGTATGGAGCTTTGAAGAATACAGCAGCTCTGAAGAACTACCAGGCAGCAAGATCAGTACATATGAAGACTCCAAGGATAGAAGACTCTGGTTTTTTGAGGCTCTGACAAAACAATTTTAAAAAGCCAGGTGGCTGAAAGAGTGAATGAGGGGAAAGATGGCAATACATGAGGTTGGAAAAAATAGACAGGGATCAGATCACATAAGATGTTGTAGACAAGGTTAAGGAGTTTAGATTTAATTCTAACTAAGTTGGGAATCCACTGAAAAATTTTAACCTGGGAGAAATTAATCTTAAGAAAAGTTTTAAAAAGATAGTCCTTAAAATGGTGCAACTACTTTGGAAAAGGTCTGGCATGTTTTTATAAAACTAAACAGACACCCACCCTATAGTCAGCAATTGTACTCCTAGGTATTTATCCAAACAAAATAAAAAACATATGTCTTTTGAAGAAGCTTTTACTAACAGTACATGTTAATAATTCTGAAACTACTTTAAAATGTATATTGGGTTGAACAAATAAATAAATGGATGATGGATAGTGGGAGCGAGCTTTCTCACTGTCAGAAGGGAAGTTTTAAGGACATAAGAAGGGAAGGCTAAGATGAACTCTGTGGTACAGGATCGGAGTCAGTGACATCAGTATATATTTTTTGGCTTATATAGCTTATATGAGAGTTGCAAAAGCAATTATAGATATGTATGAATCCTTGGGTTAATATGCATACATATATTATCTAGCTCTGTCTGTTGAGGGCCCGGAAGCAAAAACAATCCAGTAATAGCAAACATACCCAGAACCCAGATCTTGGTTTCTAAATACCTTTCTCCAATAAAAGGAACCAGGACTCTTTGGAGAAATGGCTAATTCTCGGGCTGGGTGGGGTAAAATGTAAGATAAGCCTGGAGCATTATAGAGTGCCAGAAAGTAAGGAGATGCTCAAAAAGCAAAAGGATGAAGGCATGTCAGACACAGGGTCTAACGGCCAAAGCTGGAAAAACCTGAGTGACAACATAGATAGTGTAGTTTAGATTATAGTCCGAGGTATAAAATATATAGGAGTCCATAGTGATAGAAATAAACAACTGAATAAATAAATGTAGAAGAGATACTCTTACATAAAAATTTCAAATAATGTATGAAGATACTCTCTGTTTAGGAGGTAGAGTGTAATCTACCCCCTTGAGGTTAGGCTGAAATTAGTGACTCAGAGTATGAAAGGGAAATTAGTAAATTTACATCGGAGAAATCTGGCAAATGCTACCTGAAGAAAATGATCAAGGTTAAAATCACCAGTAATGTGATGAGAACATCATGTGCCCCTGATATGATGTAATGAAAAGTGCACTTTACTTCTATGATTTTATTCCCCCAAACCCATGACTCCAGCCTAATCATGAGAAAACCATCAGATAAACCAAATCAAAAGACAGTCTGCAAAATATGTGATCCATACTTCTCAGTACTATCCATATCATTAAAAAAAGAAAAAAGAAAAAAAGAAGAAAAAACTGAGAACTTATCAGAGACCAGGAGAGACTAAGGAGATATGACAATAAGATACAATGTGGTATGCTGGATTGGTAGAGGAAACTGAAGCTAGATGAGGGATATATAGGAACTGTGTATTACCTTTGCAACTTTTCTATAAATCAAAAATTATTCTAAAATAAAAAATATATTTAAAAAAGGCTTGCACAAGAATGTTTATATAGCTCTTTTCATAATTCCCTTAAACCAAAAACAATTCAGGTATTCATCATTAGGATAATGGATAAACAGTGTGTTAAACTTACGTAAGGGAATACTACTCAGCAATAAAAAGAAATAAACTTGATAAATACCACAATATGAATGAATATCAAAAACATGCTAAGTCAAAAAAAAAAAAAAGCCTGACATCAAAGATTATATACTTGTGTCAATCTGGGTCCAATCAGGAGAGAGAAATCATATAGTAATTTAAAAAGGGAAAGTTTAATATAAAGAATTGTTAACTATAACAGGGGTTTGGAAGAACAAGGGGTTGGCTGTTAAGAAGTAAACTCTAAAACATATAGAAACAGCAGATATAAGGAGCAGTTATTACCCTTAAAGCTGAGATAGAATGCCCATGGAAGAGGCCCCCTTGCCCCAAGGACTCATTGAATGGCAGAGAAATCATTGTGGTGCTCATAGAACTTGCTGGAAATCTCTTCTCTATGGTGCCAGGGCAATCTATTAATGGGGAGATGTCTCACTGGAGGCACTCTGTTGCAAAATTGCTCAAGTTGGAGATGGGGTTGGGTGCTAAGGAAAGCTGCTGTGTCCTGCAGGAGCTGGAACTAGAGAAGCCACAAGCACTGCGGGAGACTGAAGCTGGAGGAACTGCCCGTGAGGCAGGAACTAAGTGCTGGAGAATCTGTGCATGCGCATGCTGCATGGCCCTGCCAGGTAAGCACACTGGAACCAGGAAGAAAAACTTTTTTCCTCTTGCAATGTCTCTCCTGTGCCCTCTACTAATAAAGCTTGATGTTGTGCTAGTTGTCAAAGGAGAAATATTTAAAAGGCTCATGTCTGTCTGTTTTTCACAGAGCAGGCAAAATGGGTGAATTTGGAGCTAAGAGGCCATAAATTGTAAAATAGTGCAATATAGTACCTTTCCATTTATTGGAAGTTTTAAAAGAGAAGAAGCTCATTTATGATAGAGAAAACATCAGAACAGTAGTTGCCTCTGGGGCTGGGAGTGGTGAGAGAAGGAGTTGCTGGCAAGAGGTAAGTGGGAAGTTTTTGAAGTAGTGGTGATGTTCTACATTTTGAGAGTAATTTAGGTTAACTAGGTGTACGTATTTGTCAAAACACAAGATCTGTGTATTTCTTTGTGTGTTAATTTACCTATAGAGGAAAGACCTAAACAAAAGTAAACATATACCTGTTGAAGTATTTGGGGGGAAGTGTATCAATTCCTGCAATTTACATCGAAATGCCTCAACAAATAACAAATTGATGAATGACTAGATAGACATGTGATAACAAGAATAGTCAAAAGTTAATGGTAGTATTGAGGAAACATCTAAATCAAGGGGATGTTGGTGCTCACTATAAAATCATTTCAATTTCTCTGCATGTGGAAAACATTTCACGATTCGATGTTAGAAATAAAATATTATCTTAATTGTTCAGGGAGAATGAATTTTAGAACAAGAGTGGAAATGGGGAGACTGTTGAGGAGGCAACTGTGGTATTACAGTGAGAGATGATGGTAGTCTGGATTGGAGTGCTGGCAGTGGACATGGAGAGAAGTAGAATCAATACAGATTTAAGGGGTAGAAATGAAATGTAATAGTAATGTATTGCAGAGACGAGGTAAGGAAGAGGAAAGAATCAATAATGACAGCCAGGATTTGATTTTGTGCTGTTGGGTATATGGTAGTGGTTCTTCTGTGGTAGGAAAGACTGAAAAAGAGGTTTGGAATATGTGTGGGATGGAATCAAGAATTCTGTTTTAGACCTGTGTATCAGATTTGAGATCTTTAGGAAACACCTCAATGGAACTATCAGGTGGGCAGATACATCTTCAAAGTGCAGAAGAGCAATCTGGGCTACAGAAATATTAGTGAGAGTCATTAAAAAAATACCAGCTACAGTATTTAAAGCCATGAAAATGGATATGTTCACCTAGGAAGTAAGCGTTAAGAAGAGTAGAGGGACCAGCTTTGGGTCTTGAGGAATACCAAGAGGCCAGACAGGACAAGATAAAACAGCAAAGGAGATTTAGTAGGTTAATGGGAAACTGGCAGTGAGAGTCATAAAAGCCAAGAGAAGAAAATGTTTAATAGGGAAGGAATAAATGAACTGACTGCGCCCTAATTATTGGGTAAATTGATGATGAATATATCCATTGGAATATGAAGCACACTAATGTCAACAAAAGCAATTTTTGAGGTGTGTTTGGCAAAATGTATTAAAAATGAAGTTTAAAAAAACAAACAAATTGGGAGAAAAACATTATTCATACATACACACGCACACAGAAAGAATACTATCTGTAACATATGAAGCACTATAATTCAATAAGAAAAGATGATCTAATGGAAAAAATGGGCAAAGGATATAAATTCTTAGCAGAAAAAAAATGTGATGCTCAACCTCACTTATAATTATAGAAATGTCAATAAACAAAAATGAGATACCATATTTTTCTCTTCAGGTTGTAATATATTTAATATTTCATAATATCCAGAGTATGCAAGGATAATGTCATACTCTGTTGGCATATAAAGATGTTTTTAAAAAATAATTTAGTAGTGTCTATCAAGATAAAATTGCTTATAATTTTCCATTAATTTTACTTCTAAGAATATATCATGCAGAAATAGGTGTTCAAGAGTATATCTTATTCATCGATTCTAAGATACTACTGATTGAAAGATGAATCCTAATTTCAGAGATATTAAAATATGAAAATAAGTATAGCCTAGAAATTATGAAATATAGTATTATAAAGATGTTCATTGCATTGTTGTTTAAGAAGTTAAAATTTATTGCTAATATTGAATTTTAAGCTGCCATTAAAAGACCAAACATCTAATGTACTGATGTGGAAACATGGCCGCTATTGTTAAGTGAAAAATGAATTTGCAAAAGAATCTTTTTATATGATTCTACTTCTATAGGAAAAATATATTTATAGCCTTATTTAAAAAATGCTAGTAAGATAAACACCAAATAGAGGCAATCTCTTGAGAATAAGATTGGCCTGGAGGTAAAGGGTGTTTTCTTTTTGCTTTATACATACATGTATTTTTCTATTTTTTTTTTTTTACAAAGATCACACTATTTTCACAAAATGAAAAATCTCTTTATAGTTTAGCCTGAACAATTTGATTTGGATAAAATTATCAATTTGGGAATGAGAGAGTAGAAGGATAACGTCTATCTTAGCATTTGGGGATTAAATTGACTATTTCTTGGTCAGTGACAAGACTTGTAAAACTTTGGGTTTTGTTTCCAAATCTAGTTCCGAATGAATTCAAATAGAGTTATGATCTAAAAGCTACAGAATTATAAAAGTGGGAACTCAATGATATGAAATGCTGTGATTAGGTAGAGAAGCAGGAATATTGTTTTAAGGCTGAAATGTAGAATTTTGAAAATGCATAGACATTTTGTCTAACATTCAACATTATGTAATTGTTTTCTGAAACTCAGGAAATAGAATCCTTGAGATATAGGAAATATGACTCTCTGCAGGGATTTGGCTGCCAGACTTCTTATGTCCTTGGTGCCTAGGGGAGTACCCAACAAAAGACAGCTGCTGTCATGCATTTGGCAGCTACAGCTGACACTGAGAGGGGTGGATCAACAGATTGGCACAGGCCAAGGCAGCTGCCTCAGTATGAACATTAGGAGCTGGGATGAAGAATTAGAAAGGGAATGTTTAAGACACATGGATAGTAATAACACTAATAATTTTAAAAAAAGAGCTTTGCCATAACAAATCTCAACTATAAATAACTATGTACCACCTTAATGTATGCTGAGTACTAACATTTTCATTTGTAGTTATGACTAAACTATTATAAAGCAAAAGATGGTCTTCTATACAGTTATTGAAGCTCTAAAATTCCTTATTCTATATAGGTCAAATTTCCTTTACAAGCTGAGTCTTTCTACCCCACCACCTTGGGAATTTAGGCATTGTAGAAGAGGGGAATAAAAGGCCTTGCTAATTCTAGTCTTTGAAGACACTATTTCTAAGTCTAAAGATTAAATATACAGAAAACCATGTAAGCACAAAGAGACAAAGGTACTACAAGAGGATTTTAAAAGTATAGTAACAAACCAATGGTAAAAGATGTTTTTAGGCAATTAAGGAAATATGAATATGAAATAGTTATTAGATGATACTGAAGAATTTTGATATTGTTAATTTTGTTAGATGTGATAATGATCTTGTGTTTGTTAGAAAACATTAAATGTTAGACATTAGTGATGCATGCTCAAGTAGGGTGAAATGTCATGACACTGTGATTTACTTTAAAATGCTTAAGCAAAAGATACAGATGAAGCTGATATGGCAAAACATGAATGGTAAATTAAGGTGACGAGTATATGGTGGTTCATTATACCCCACTCTTATTCTTACATGTAAACTTTTTATTATGAAAAGTTTAACAAAGTACAAGTAAAATAAAATTCAAAAGAGCAAAAACAAAAACAAAAACAAAAACCCCACCACACTGCAGATAACTTATTAGATAAGCAAAATTAATTGATGCTCATGATGCAGTGATAGAAACAATTCCAGCCAAGGACACTATTCATTGCAGAGAGCATAGTTTGGATTTGGAGACCTAATTGAGGTTCTGCCTACACTAATTGCTTCAACACAGGGAGACTTAGCTTATTTATTAGAAAACTAAAAGATTAAGTTAGTGGTTTTGTCTTGTCAGTTCTGAGATGCTGTACAACATAGACCTTAAACTCAAACGCCTATCAGTGCCAAGCGAATAATTCAAATTGTGCTGGTCAGTCTAAAGGGGGCGCCTCATCTACCGAATAATGCCTTTGGATAATGTGGACTGTTTCCTAGCCTTTTTTGTTATTAGGAAGAAATAGATTTTTACGTAAAATTAAAGATTTGTAAATAAACGTTAAATGAAAACGCAAAGAAAAACAAAGGTGTATAAGTGGTGCGGGAGGGACCATCAAACTGCGCTGCAAGTTTGCCACCTCTGCGCAGTCCACGTCCGCAATCAGCTCGGACTCTGCAATGGGGCGGATGAACATTGTGAGGGAGACCAGAAAGTTAAAACAGTCCAACATCAAAACATCAGCAAAGATTCTAGGGAGTGAATTCTGCTCCAAAATGCAAGTCTATTTCAGCCTACGAGATTTTACCTACGGATGAAACTCAGCAAACATCACTTGCAAAGAAAGACGGGGTTATTCTTCTCGTTAGCTCTCATCTCCCGCCTGCTACTCAGCAGTTGCGTAGCGCAACCCCATTCCCGTACACTGTAGTTCCCCGGCGACTGCAGACGCCGACGATTTTACACTTTCTGGGAGAACCGGGGGAGACGATCCGGAGCCCCTCTTAGAAGGAATTTTATGCTGGAGCCTGCCAACCCCAGCGAACCTCTGGAAGAGTAACTTGCCTCACTCTTGCGCCGCTCAAGAAGAAAAAGTTTGCTCTGGATCCAGGGAGTTCTCAACCGGAAGTTTCACCTCCTCGCCTGAACGCTTCCTGTTTGGTAACTAAGGACTCGGGACGGTTGCTAGGGCTCCGGAAGCGAGTACCCTGAGCTTGCGGGTACCGCGGATTGCCTTGCGTACTGCTCACCTGCCATACGAAAAGGCAGCTTTTTCCTCTAAACCCTATCTAAAGTCCCGTTCGCCGTCATGAGTAGCGAATTTCTGGCGGAGCTGCATTGGGAGGATGGGTTCGCCATTCCGGTGGCAAACGAGGAGAACAAGATACTGGAAGATCAGGTGAGGACCAGGCGAAGAAGGCGAGGAAAGAGAGCGTCTTTGGGGGACTTTTTCTCGTTAGCAGGAGTACCACATCCTTTTATTTCTCCCCTTTCCTTATTCCATCTCTCGTCTGTCTAACGCTCCTCCGCACCATTTCCTGCTTCCCTAATGTGCCCGCCCTAAAATATATATATAAATATATATATTTATATAAAATATTTAATGCTTAACAGGTACTAACTAATATATACAGAAATGATAATTGATATTCATGACTATAAAGCCTGAATCTTTACTCCCTCCTTCTCTCCCATTCCATGTACTCATTTCCCGACTCTTGGGCATGGGAGGAAGGGCTGGTTTCCGCGCCCACTTTTTCCTTTCTCGGAATTAAGAGCGTTTTGCAAAGGGACTTCTGAGGTTTGGGTGGCAAGTTATTTGCAGATGTTTATCAACAAAACACGTTCTGGGTGACATTTCTGTTTGAGTTCTGCCTATGATGTTTAAAGTGTAAAGTGACTTGGAGACATGTTTTCAAGAGGAACGTTCTAGTAAAAATGTGAAATGTGGAGTTTACAGCTTTTCAAAGCAGGGATTAAGTTATCACAGAATGTTATAGAATATTTTACGTTGTAAGGAATATTTTACACTAGCTTGCAACCAATGCATAGTAGTTGTTTAAAAGAAATTGCAACCAGCTCAGGAAACTTTAAAAAACCTCTAGCAATCGGTCTAAAATTAAAGTTCCATCACATGACAATGTGTTGTGTGGAAGAGGACCCAAGAATAAATGATGTTTACATTACTTTATAGAATGGAAGAGAAGGTTTTATCTCCCCTGAAAGACGAAAATCCTTCACTCTTTTTTTGAAATATATTTTTTTCAAAATACTCTGACCTATTTACTCATGCCTAATTTAGATGACCGCCGTTTTTGTTTTTGTTTTCAATGAAGAGCAACATTAAGGTATATAAGAAATCTAGCATTAAGTACTGAAGAATAACATTAAGAAGCATCTATCCCTGGATTCAAATTCTATTTACCAGCATTAAACCTGCTTCTTCTTCTGTAAACTGGAGATAAGTAAAACAATTATCTCACAAGGTTGTTATACAATTCTAAGGACATTAATGTAGGTTAAAGTTCCATTCAAATGTTAGTTTTTGTTATCAGTGCCATAATAGTTCTCTCACACGATGTTATATACATATTACTTATATTAACTGTTTTAAAAATATTACAGAGCAATTAGTAATCCCTTCACCTGAATAAGTTCTGACATTAAAAAAGCAACTCTTGTAAGTTTAAGATGTTCAAACAGAAGGGTATAAAGTAAAAAATATAAGATATTCTCTCCCCAAAGTACCCACTGTTGACCATAGAAGTTACTGTCATGGCATAAACAAATATTCCAGACATCAAAGTCTATAGACACATAGATAGAAAAGACAAACAGGAGTATTATAAAAATGGAATCCTAGTATATGTGCTGTTTTTAACATAAAAACTGAAATTTAATTTTACTTGTATTTAAGAGAAGAAAAATAAAGGAATTGTTGAATTTCAGGTTAGTATTACTTGGTTACAAGAGGTAGTGATTGCTAAAAACTTAATATTAAGAAAAACAACATAAAAATGTTTTAATTATTATTTTTTAGAAAATTCTTTCTTTCAGTTGTAGACAGATGCCATTTCATCTTTTAAATGAAGAAATTAGCTCTCTTAAACTTCTTTCCACATTTTTTACCCATTAAAAATAGTGGTTTTATTATTTTTCTATTATCAAGGTTTATTTTATTTTCATTCTGTTCAGTGCCCCTAATTTACTACAAGTGCTTAATCTTAGTTTTATACTTAAAATGATTTAATAGTTCTTAATATAGCCCTTTTTACTAAGTTTATCTTTTTTTTTGAATTTTTCATTTTGATTCATCTTTTGACTGGTTGGGTTCTACCCTCAAAAGAAGGACCCATAATACTGTACTTTTAATTCTTTGCATCGTCAGTTGGCACTCTGATTCCTTTCATTGCCTGCTTTAAGTTTATATTGCTTAAATTATAGTATCAGATCTTCAAGATGCTTTCTCTCTCCAACCCTTCCTTTTGGAGTCCTGTGTTTTCTAATATGGACAATTTTCCCACAGGCCTATTTTGCAAATGTTAACTTAAGAATTCCCTTTTTCCCTTACTGGGTTGTCACTCTGTTTTCTGGATCACATATCTTCTTTCTTGGATTATTCCTTTTTTTTTTTTTGATGGAATACTTTCTTGTGCCTCCCTAAGAAGGGTGTATGGGAGGTAAATGTTCTGAATCTGAAAATGTCTTTATTTGCTCTCACATTTGATGGTGCTTTGGCTGCATATAAGATTCCAGGTTAAAAATAATTTTTCCAAAGAATTTGAAAAATATTGCCCTGTTATCTTCCAGCAGTGTTTTTGGTGTGTAATCTAATATTAGAATGATTTCCATTTCTTTTTAGATTACTTTTTTAGTCTCAATCATATTTTTAATTTTCAGGTTATTTTCTTTTTACTTCTTTTGTAGCACATGATCTTGTTTTAGGAGTATATCATTTCCAATCTCTCTGTGTATGTGTGTGTGTGTGTGTGTGTGTGTGTGTGTGTGTGTGTTTGTGCCTGTGTTTAGTTCTTTTGTGTCCTTACTTATCTCTTTCCTCTGGGATCTTTTTGTTTATTTGTTTATCTTGATATCCCTCACATGATGTAAGTTTTCAATAAATATCTGGTGGTCTTTGCGTGTACTTTTATATTTAAGAAAGAGGCGATAGAATTCTATGGAGAAGGAATTACCAACTTGTGGAAAGTTAATTATTATGCTTTCATTAAAAAGATGCTTTTGCTTTGGGTTCATTATGCAATGATAAAAGTCGTAATTGATGAAGAAAATAAATCATAAAGTTGTATTCACCAAACAACCCAACATCTAAGTTCATAAAGGGAAAAGCTATTATAAATGCAAATAGACCTTGACAAAAATACAGTTATAGTAAGATACTTCAATATTAACCTCTCAGAATTAGATAATTCTAATAGACAAAAATAAGGACATAAAGGATATAAATAATACAATAAAAATAAAAACATAGCATATATTCCTTAAATAGAGAATATACATGTTAAAAATATGTCCATAAACATTTATAAAGACAGTTCATGTGCTAGACTAAACCAAAAACCTTAATACATTAAAAGTGAATGATGAACCCTAAAGACACTATGCTAAGTGAAATAAAGTGGACACAAAGACAACTAGTATATTGTCTTACTTATATGAGTTACTTATATAGTCATATTCATAGAGACACAAAATAGAATGGTGATTTCCAGGGGCTGGGGGGAAGGGGAATGGGGAGTTAGTGTTTAATGAATGGTACAGAGTTTCATTTTGGTAAGATGAAAATTTTCTGGAGATAGATGAAGGTGATTGTTGTACAACAATGTGAATGCACTTAATGCCACTACTTAATGTACTTTGACAAATGGTTAAAATGATATATTTTATGTTATGTATATTTTACCCCAATTTAAAAAAATGAGTGATAGAAATTTTATAGGTCGCATTCTCTTATCATAAGCCAATAGAATTTATAATAATTTAAAAAATGATCCTCCATTTTTACACACTGAATGTTTTTGCCCCCTGCCCCCTTCTTGTGTTGAAGCCCTAAATCTCAATGTGATTGTATGTGCAGGTGGGGCCTTTAGGAGGTAATTAGGTTTAGATGAGGGCATGAGAGTGGGGCCCATGGTGGGAGTAGTATCCTTTTAAGAAGAGGAAGAGAGACCAGAACTCTCTCTCTTGGTGTGGTGTGAGGACACAGAAAGTGACTGTCTACAAGTCAGGAAGAGAGATTTCACCAGAACCAAATTTGCTGGTACCTCGATCTTGGACTTCCCAGCCTCCAGAGAACTGTGAGAAATAAATTTCTGTTTTTTCAGCCAATGAGTCTATGATATTTTATTTTGACAGCCTGAGCTGACTAAGAAATTCATCTTAAATACTTAGGCAAGTTTCTCAGAAACTTATTCCTGGATTGTTCTTGTATCAAAGAGAAATCGAAAGGGAAAGGTCACCTATCAGAAAGCAATAAGAGACTACTTCAAACCCACATCCATGGGAAACAGCACAAATCTTACTTAGAGGGAGCGTATAGCCTTAAATGCCCTCATTTTAAAATCAGTATCTTAGCTTAGGTTGCTATAACAAAATACCATAGATTAAGTGGTTTAAAAACAATTTACTCCTCATAATTCTGAAGGCTAGCAGTTGAGATCAGGGTGTCAGCATGGTTGGGTTCTGGTGAGTGCTCTTCCTGCCTTGTAGATGGCTGCCTTCTTGTTGTGTTTTCACATGACAGTATACTCTGGTTGCTCTTCTCAGGAGGACCCAAATCCCACCATGAGGGTCCAACCCTCATGTCCTATTTTAAACTTTCCTATCTTTCAAAGGCCCCACCTCCAGATTCCATCACATTGAAGATTAGGGCTTCAACATACGAATTTGGGGGTGACATCAACATTCAGTTCATAACAGTCAGTAAGACAAAAAGTAATAAAACTAAGAACTTTTAATAAATTGGACAAAAAGAACAACAAAGTAAACAAAAGAGGGAATTAAAAACAAATAAATGAAATAAGCAAAAAATATGTATTTAATATTATTAAGTGTAATAAAATATTAGACATTACAAATTGGTAAATTAATATTTCTTTTTTCCTTAGTTCAAAATTCAGTATTTTCTTCTGCACCTCAGTGAACTATGTTGTGCACCTCCTAGGTTAAAGCCCCACATTTGGGAACCATAGCTAAAAACTAAGGAAGCATACTTTTGTTCTGTTGAGCTTTTATATTGCTGTGAGCGATGACTTATTCTAATAGTCCTGATTATCTATCTTGTAATTTCCTAAAGGTTTTTCTTTGGTTTATTTCTTTGTTTTACATTTACATTGTTTGTTTTCTACTCAGGGTTCTAATTCAAAGGCATAAAATACATTAAAAAACAAGTTCTAAAGCACATGAGTGTTAGTTCTGCTTTGTTAAACTTAGCCTAAATCTATTAGTTTTGAATAGGAGTTCAGGGAGAAGCTATTAAGCCTGATGTCCAGCTACTTTTCAAATTTATGGTTTATGATCTGTTTTTTTCTTAAGCCTTGTTACTATGCTCTTGTTGGATTTAGAGATCTTGTAATTTAATTATATAATAGAATCTCATTTTTTTCCCTTTAAAATGCATAGCTGTGGACCCTGCTAATGCTGCAAGTGTGAGAGCTTTCTATTCCGTTTTAATATGGTGCTGATTTTCCCACATGGTCTCTGAATCGCAACACTATTTTATACTATTTCAAAGGGCAGCAGATTTTAAAAGTTCAAATCGATATTTAAAGAAGCAAAATAAACGAAGATTTAAAATCTCTTGATTTTACATCCCTTAATATGGTAAAAACTTAGTGGGACTTTGACTAATTATAGCATTTATTATTTACAGTTGTCAAAGCTGCAGGATGAAAGGTCAAACTTGCAAGATCAGCTACGTGACTATGAAGAGCGAATTAATGCTATGACTTCTCACTTCAAGAATGTTAAGCAAGAACTCTCATTTACACAGGTATATAATGTTGGCATTCATGTTGATTATACCATGTGTAGTCATGGAACATTTTATATTGCATTTACACATTTACATCTGTGATTTTATTTCACAGATATAATAGGAAACTTTAGCATGACTACCCTATTGTGACATAACCTTAACTATGAAAGTAGGTTGAAAAGAAGACTTTGAAGAACTCATTACTGCCACCAAGTTCAAGGAATAATTAATTCATTTGAAAGAAGAAATCATTCAAACAGTTTAATATAATATTAGGCAGCAAATTATATGAGTAGGATACAGAGATGGAAGTGAGGAATATGGCTCTGTAATATAACACATTATAGAGTTTCTGTCTACTTTTTAATTATTCAGCACAACCCATTGGGGCTTTTGAGTGTAAACAAATAGTACACACACTTCATAGTATTTTTAAATAGTTTAAGAATATAAATTTATAATGATAACCTTGAGATAATAGAACAGTTAAATTATATTTAGGAGACTACTTAGGATAACTCGAGAAAGTATAATGCATTTTAGAACTATTACACAAATAATAAAGATTAAAACTTAGGGTGATTAGTTAAATAAGCATCTGTTTTACAGACAGTCTATTCGTGTGAGGGACCTCATTCCTTGATGATGCTCAATAAATCAGACAGCTCAGCAAATCAGCATTGAAGAGTTTACTAACTTCCATCTCAAACTATTTTTTTAAAAAAATGCATCTACATTTCTTTGAAAAAGTATGTGTTTCTTAAAAATGAACAGTATTGTTTTTTAATACCAATTTATAATTAATATAGATAAGTAACTTCCATGGTTTAACAAGTGTTATTAGAAAGTTAAAAATTTAATGAACTTCTAAAAATAATACTCAAGATTTTTGAATCCTGATGTGATTGAATAATTAATAAACTGTTTGGAACAACATCTTTTACTCAAGTTAATAGGAGTAAAAGGATAATAGAGACAAAAGACAAAAAACTTCCTACAACACTAACAACTTTAATAGTGTAAAAATAATACTGATGGGATGACTTTAAAGCACTATAAGATCAGTAGTCAACAAATACTATTTTATTAAGTACAGCATAACACAAAAGCATGATTGTATATAATCTAAGAAATATTTATAAACATCAATGTTTATATAATTATTTAAAAATTATGTCTGTTAATTAGAATATGTGATCAATTCATATAACCATCCCATTTCCCAAGTATTTTTTAGTCAATTTTCTTTCTTATTTTTAGGTAAGTAATGAGTCTGTCATATTATTTTAAGTCTCACTGTATAAACTTTGGTTTTCTGCAATTTCCCTATACCAACATAGTATCTGAAAACTGCTACCAAAAATATTTTCTCTTACCACATTCCATGAACTGACTTCCTTACAACTAGTAAGCAACACCGACTATACTGAATCACAGTCTAATGGTGTGTAAGTTTAGAAGTGAAATTAATATGTAATCTAAGCATTTTTAGAGAACTTTGTTAATTTTTTGTCTAATGGGTTATTATAAATATTTTTTAGTATTAAAATTTAAAAAGTCTTTCTATCTTGCATATTATTCTATAGGCTCTTTGCAAAGCTAGGGAGCATGAGATTGAAAGTGAAGAACATTTTAAGATCATTGCTGAAAGAGAATTGGGACGAGTGAAGAATGAAATCCAACGACTAGAAAATGAGATGGCTTCAATACAAGAAAAGAAAAATGATAAGGAAGTATGTGTTGAAAAGTTATTTAAAATTTTGTGTTATTGTTCCTTTTCCCTCACCAAACAAACATTGATTTTTTTTTCTGATGAGAAAAGCATTCATTAGTTTCCTGACATTTACTCATTGATTTTTGGACAATGAGAGGCACACTGAGCTGTGATTTGAATGAAACAATAATAAAATGTTACATTTATTTTCCCAATATTCATTTACCAAATACTCATTGAGCCTTACTATGAGCAAAGTATCATGCTGGTTGCTTGTTATATGATACTGGGTGTATTTATTCATAAGTGCTACACTTTTAAAAGCCACATTAAAAATTACTTTTAATTTTGAATTTCATTTTTTATTCAAAAATTTTACCCTACGTATTAATTTATCAGCTTGTGACTAATATTAAATGACTGTACACATTTTTCTCTTCTCCTTAGTTTTTAGTTACCTGATTTGGGAGCTCTTTCCAAATTTGATTCTTCTCTTTACATATGCGTATACATGTGGAAATGCACACATATATATGTATACGTACACACATACATATTTTTAATATCAATTTGTATTCCTTTTTATATTCACCTATGAATCTAGATTTGTTAAATGAATACATTTACAGACATATTTTTATCTCTTTAACTGCTATATTTATTTCAATTAGAAGTGCTTCCATAATTTCCGTATAAGAAACCTCTTAGAGGTAGCAATCTGATTGGCAATGGGGCTGAAGGGGACTTGTCTTGGGCTTGAGTTAGCATATCAAGCACATTATTTTTACTAAGATTGCAGATCCACTTGGATGGCTTTGGTGGAGTGACTAATGAGATTGCTCTAGGGGTACCACCCTAAAACCTTTTTAAACAACCTTTGGCTCAACTACTGTTCTCAACTTTGTATAATCATTTCCCCTCTATTTTACAACTAAAGACTTAAAATACAAGTATGAGAGTCATATAATTAAATATGGTATGGTATACACAATCTGGAGGTCAGGAACAGGGACAGGAGTTCTTTCCTTTTTAATATGTTCTGTAGCATGTAATGTTATTGTTATTATTTTTTATCTTGTATAGTAAATAATATTTTGTAATCTCCCCCATCCCCTCTCTTTGGATATTAGAACAACATATTTAAATTTACTCAAAAATTAGATGGTTTGAAATGTCAAATGAACTGGGACCAGCAAGCATTGGAGGCCTGGTTAGAAGAATCAGCTCGTAAAGACAGTGATGCCCTCACTCTTCAGAAGTATGCGCAACAAGATGACAATAAAATCAGGGTGAGAAATTCAAAATTGTCATGGTTTCTCTGAGTCTGTAGTATGTCAACCTTTTATCTAAATTGAACTTAATATTTTAAAGCAGCCGTTCTTAAACTTTTTTGGGTCATAGTTTCTACTGAGAATCTAATAAAGCCAACTATCCTTTCTCTAGAAAAATGACTGTATTCAAATACCCACAAATTTTTGCTGAAAGTTTTACAGATCCTCCAAAGCCCTTTTACCATTTAGGGATCTTTGGAGTCCAGGTTAGGTATCCTGATTGAGAAGAGTTCTCAAAAGTATTTCAGAAAAGTTTTTGTACTAAAACTATGTATAAGTATGTTAACTTCTTTTGCCTAAATAATAATTTGAATGTTACATATAGTTTTTGCTGATTTGAGAGTATAGTGCTATTGCTTATTTAATATTATAACTATTAGTGAAATCTGGTAATACCTTAGTGAAACATGCTATTTTCTAATAGACTTAATACCAAATGCATTATTTTAAATAATTAAAATGGGAAATTGTTTAATTTTTTTTCTAGCATACTTGGAAAAGTATTAAAAATCTTTTTAAAAACAATTGACTTTTCATTGCAGCCCTTTAGGGTTAAAAGATAAAGATATATATTATTTAGTAGTTGTTTTAGATATCAAATAATTGTATATCTATAACATAATAATATTTAATGTGAGATATGCTGACAGCTTTAAAGTTAATGAAATGGTAATCGTGAATATTTTTGCATGTAACTATATCGTAGGTACTGACCCTGCAATTAGAAAGACTGACTTTGGAATGTAATCAGAGAAGAAAAGTACTTGACAACGAACTTACAGAGACTCTAAGTGCGCAGGTTGGTTTAGTGAAGACTTTTGTTAATTGTCAAAGTGATGTTTACAAAAGCACCCAAGTTCACAGAATGATTATTTGCTCTCTATTTGACAGTTAGAATTGGATAAAGCAGCACAAGATTTTCGTAAGATTCATAATGAAAGACAAGAACTCATTAAACAATGGGAGAATACAATAGAACAGATGCAGAAGAGAGATCAAGACATTGATAACTGTGCCTTGGTAAAGTAATTGTTCAGTCCTTGCATTGTTCAGCTGTGTTTATCTCTTTTGTATTTAACTCATTCATTTGAAATGTAAATCACATTGTTATTTGAAAGTCACTTAGGTAGGAGATTCAATAGTTTTGTTAAATGTTTTTCAGAGCTGACTCTATACATTTAGAAATGTGTTATGAATATTATTAATTTATGGTGTTATGCCAAAGACTGGATCCTGTCATCTCTGAAATGTGGAAGGAACAACAGAAAGTCAACAAATAATGTTATTGCAGTGAAACCAATGCCCTACTTATGCACAGTTATTCTAGAATTTAACAAGTGATCTATCTGGCCACACAGTAATCACAGATGTAGGAAAATTAGCCTCATAGAGAGCCAGGAGACAGGAGGGAGAGTCAAGAAAAAAACTTAGATCACAATAAAGTTTCACTTGTGAAGCTGAGGTACCACTAATGGGGTAGAAGCTTGGAAGGGGAGGAATACCACATAATTAAACACAGACCTAGTGTTATCTTTTGCTACTTTCTGAGGTCATTTAGGAGAAATTTTTTGGAAATCATTAAGAGGTGAAATATAGGTGATTAAAAATGGGAAGATTAGGGAAAGTTGGGAAGGAGAAGGAGTTGAGGAGGAAAGAAGGCAGATGAGAAGATGTAACTTTCATTCTGAATCTACTCCATGAAAGCATTTGGCAAGCAGCTCAGGTCACTGGGAGTTTGGAATTCTGATACCTGGATGTGGTTTACTTGTTTATACAAATGTGTTATTCCTTTATTTTAAATTTCTGTAAGTGACCGACATTTTATCAACAAAATGGCCTATGCCTCCTTAGAAGGGAAAAGGGCTAACTAATCTTAACTATGAGTTTCTCTTAATTCTTAATGCTGATGTTGTTTTTTTCTTTTTCTTGACTTCTTATTGTTTTCAAACATCAAGTCCTGACTGCTTCCTCTATGTAAATCAAATATATCCAGTCCAAGAATCGCAGATCGAAGATTGCATTCTCATGTAACCTCACAGCTATATTGACTCAGCCTCCTGATTGGTCGGAATACACAACTTGTAGCTTCCTGGTCATGTTCACAGTGGTTCTTATTTACAGATTGACATCTCCTGACTGTCTGTATTATAAGAGAGTAGGGAGGGTGCTAAGAGGTGGCTCCATAGGTAGAGCTATGCTTCTAAGTGTTTAACACCTGGCTTCCGATTTGTAGCATTTCTGATATCTGTGGTTTAACTACTTCATACCAACAAGACTCCACTGAACACAGAGCTGAGAAGAGATGTGTAAGTCAGCTGTGGTGAGCTAATGAGAGTGGATTCACACCACCAGAAAATTAAATCTGAAATTGGGCCCTTTTGTTCCCCTTCCTCCAAAATAATTCGTGCCTCCTCACTGTCTTCTTGGCAGGAGTCTAACCATATGATCCTGAACTTGGCTTCTTAAAAGAAACTTTTCCATTATTTAGAAAAGAAAAAGTATTTTTCTACTATGCTTTTATTTCAGTGTAAAAATGTTAGACTATTAGTAAAAGCCTCACCTATAGAGAACTTAACTGTGTGTAGATAGCACTGTTAAAACATGTGAACATTGAAGTCAGTACTGTAGCATCTAATTAAGTGGTATAAAAATCAGTTTAAGACAGGAAATTCTAGAATAATCATTTGACATATATAAACCTAAGTTTTGACCTGTGCTTTGGTTGAATGAACACAGTAGTCATATAGAATGCTATAATTATAGAATGCTAATTGTTAGTTATAAGAATACATAGGAATACTAGATTAAAAAATTTACAAAATTTTTAAGTGCAGTGCACTTCAGATATCCATTTAATATGCTAATGTGTACACTATTACAAACAAAATTTCTAAAACTTAACTGATATCAGAACCTATTCTTCCCCCCAACCCCATTAGTTATTTGGTGGGACCCTAATTTGGAAAACTTGAAAGAAATTTATGTTAGGGTAAATTTTTCTTCTCTCTCCATCCAACGTAGTGCCATAACAATCACTTGTAAAAACTGCGTATGATCTTTTTTCCCTAGCTCTAAAATCTGTTCCACATTGCTTAAAAGTTGACCCTTTTTAACAAGACAGTTGAAAACTTGAATTTCTTCACAATTTGGCCCTAACCTCTACCTTTCTAGCCTCATCCCTTTCATTTTCTTCTTTTTTTTCATTAAATTTATTGGGGAGACATTGGTTAATAAAATTATATGTTTCAAATGTAAAATTCAATAATATATCATATGTATATTGCATCATGTGTTCACCACCCAAAGTCAAATCTCCTGTCTACCCCTCCTTAATATATCTCCATTCTAACCCTGCCCTCCCACTTAGCACTTTAACCACAGCGGAGTTTTTAATGCCTCTCTATTTATCTTTTTAGGCCTTACTCAAACGAAGCCTCCTAGGTAATGCCTTTTAATGATTCCTCTTGGGTAGACTTCATCTTTGTTCCCATGGTACTTTGTCCGCATCTCAGTTACTACTATCTGTATTCTATTTATTTTGTATCCTCGTGACCAGCAAAAAGCCCAAGTGAAGGCATTCTTATTGAAGCCAATAACTAAAATGCTAGTCTCAAAAGATGAAAAAAAAACTGGTTCTGTGAAATATTTGGAAAAATTCATTGAAATCCAACTTTGTATGTGAAAAATATTTAACACTGTTATATTTTTTTAGAGGTCATTTTTCATTTATAAAAGATTGACCTTTTCCTTATCTCTTTAGCAAGTAGATAAAAGAAAATACAGAGACCTTTAAAAATGTGAGTTTATTGTTTTTGTGTGTAGCATATTAATATTTTGTTTTTATTTATATGAAAATAGTCTCTTAGGAAGTTTTGAAAAATAAATACTGAATATAATAATAGAAAAATAAAAACTAAATTCCTTTTAATTTTAATTTTGTTCATTATATTAAACATATGTTTAATTTTTTTTTTTTTTTTTTTAATCCTAGACAGTAGCAAGGCTAAAGCAGGAAACGAGAGAAAAAGAAAGTTTGGTTAAGGAAAAGATCAAATTTTTGGAAAGTGAGATTGGAAATAACGCAGAGTATGAGAAAAGAATTTCAGTTGCTGATCGTAAAGTTTTAAAATGTAGAATGGAATATCAGCATCATGAAACTAATAGGAATCAGCTGAAGGATGAGGTATGTCTATTAAAAAGACTAATTTGTGTGTTTATGACAAATTACTATAAAAATAAGCATAAAGCCTTTCCTTTGATTAAGGAACTGCCTTCTAGTTCTTTTTGTTTCATCCCTTCATGTTGTGGAACTTTTAGAATTCTCTGACTGAGCCCCTGATTGGTGAAGGTGAGGTGGAGGTGGGGAGTTCCATTCACATCACAGGTGGTGTGAAGGGCTCAGTGCCCAACTTGCCTGTCCTGTATGGTGTTTTGTAAGTGATCTAGGCAAAGGATTCCCAAAGGATCTAGACTGGAAATCATAATTATAACCGGCAAATGGGCAAATGTGATGGTGAATATTGACATTATAGATAACTAAAAGTGTCTTTCTAGTACTATGTGTGTATGGTAGTTTTAGCTCTTAAATTCTAGGTGGAGTGATTTGTTTAAATTAAGTTTCTCGCCTTGTTAAGAGATAAGTTTCATCTAGTAGTGGGACAATGTAGTGATAAAATACCTTGAAACAGACTAAGAACAAAACTTCTGCTTTTTTCTTTTCTTCTTTTGCTGGAATACACGCCAACTAGATTATTCCATAGGGAGAGGTACTGATGATCCCTTTGGTTAGCAATAAAGGGATCCGTAAGAAATTTGTGCCTTGAGACTATATTATCTGAAGTTACCACTGGGAAATCGGAATATTGTAGAGCATTTTATTCTTTAAGTTGTTATACTTTTTATTTCTGATAAAGAAGGAAAGATTTTTCTGCCCAAAGAGAATAATTACATATGATCCTAAAAAAGTAAAATAAATGTTACTGCTAATAGCTCATTCTTAAACATTTTAAAGTTTAAACCAGTTGCAGAAAAGAATGCAGAGATTCATTCATTCATTCATTCATAATTTGTTTATTGAGATATAATTTACATACCATAATTCATCCTTTTAAATATAATTTACATACATAATTGAATGTACAATTTGATGGTTTTCAGTATATTTGCAGAATTATGCAACCATCACCACTATCTAATTTTAGAATATTTTTGCCTCTTTAAAAATAAACCTCATACCCACTAGCAATCACTCTCTTTTCCTCACTCCCCCAGTCCCTGGAAACTACTAATCTACTTTCTGCCTCTATGGATTAGCCTCTTTTAGACATTTCATATAAATGACATCATATAATGTGAGGCCTTTTATGTCTGGATTCTTTTACTTACATAATGCTTTCAGGTTCATCCATGTGTAGCATGTAGCAGTACTTCATTCTTTTCTCGAACTTTTTCTATTGTGGTAAAATACATATAACATATAATTTACTCTCAACCATTTTTTTAAGGAAAAAATTTTTTATTGGTATTTGCTAAATTAATACTTTTTAAAAATATTATTTTTTTATGGTGACATTGATTAATGAAATCCAATGTTTCAGCTGTACACTTTAACAATAAGGCATATGTATATTTACACTGTGTATTCACCTCCCATAGTTAGATTTCTGTCACCACATATTTGACCTCCTTTACCCCATCTATCTCCCCCCTCCCTCCCCGCTACCAGTTACCCCTAGTAGAACCACTAGTCTATAGTCCACGTCCAAGAGTCTCTGCTTGTTTGTCTTGTTCATTTGTTGCTTTTAGGTTTATATCCCACATATAAGTGATATCATGTGGTTTTCAACTTTTTCAGCCTTATTTCCCTTAGCATGATTATCTCGAGGTCCATCCATGTTGTCGCAAATGGTGGTATTTCATCTCTTCTTATGGCTGAGTAATAGTCCATTGTTTATATGTACCACAGCTTCTTTAGCCAATCATCTATCATAGGACACTTCGCTTGCTTACAAGTGCTGGCCACTGTGAATAATGCTGCTATGAACATTGGTGTGCCAATATCTTTTCGGATGTGGGTTTTCAAGTCTTTGGGGGTAAATACCCAGTAGAGGGATTGCTGGATCATATGAAAGATTAATTCTTAGTTTTTTGAAGAACCTCCAAACTGTTTTCCACAGTGGTGGCTGTACCAATTTGCAGTTCCACCAGCAGTGTATGAGGGTTCCTTTTTCTCCACATCCTCTCCAGCATTTCTTATTACTTATCCTGTTGATTGTAGCTATTCTAACAGGTGTGAGATGGTATCTCAGTGTGGTTTTGATTGGCATTTCCCTAATAGCTAGTGATGTTGAGCATCTTTTCATATATTTGTTGGCCATTTGTATGTCCTCTAGGGAGAAGTGTCTGTTCAGGTCCTCTGCCCATTTTTTTGATTGTTTCGTTTATTTTTTTTGTTGTTATTGAGTCATATGAGTTCTTTGTATATTTTGGATATTAGGCCCTTATCGGAGGCATTGCTGACAAACATATTTTCTCATTCTGATGGTTGTCTCTACTTTATTGACAATTTCTTTTTCTGAGCAGAAGCTTTTAAGTTTGATATAGTCCCATTCATTTATTTTAGCTTTTACTTTCCTTTCTTTTGAGGTCAAATTCATAAAATCCTCTTTAAGTCCAAGGTCCTTGAGTTTAGCTCCTATGTTTTCTTCTATGCATTTTATGGTTTCAGGTCTTATATTCAGGTCCTTAATCCATTTTGAGTTAATTTTGGTGTGTAGTGATAGACAACAGTCTAGTTTCATTCCTTTGTAGGTGGCTTTCCACTTTTCCCAGCACTATTTATTGAAGAGGCTTTCCTTCCTCCACTGTATGTTTTTGGCTTTTTTTTGTCAAAAATTATTTGCCCATATAAATGTAGGTTTATTTCTGGACTCTCGATTCTGTTCCACTGGTCCGTGTGTCTATTTTGCTGCCAATACCATGCCATTTTGATTACTGTCGATTTGTAGTGTAATATGAAGTCAAGCAGAGTGATGCCTCCAGCCTCATTCTTTTTTCTCAGGATGGCTTTGGCAATTTGGGGTCTTTTGTGCTTCCATAAAAATCTGATGGTTTTTTTGTTCTATTTCTTTAAAAAATGCCGATGGGATTTTGATGGGGATTGCATTAAATCTGTATAATGCTTTAGGTATTATGGTCATTTTAACTATGTTGATTCTTCCAGTCCAAGAACACTGAATATCTCTTTCCATTTCTTTGTATCATCTTCGATTTCTTTTAACAGGGCCTTGTAGTTTTCATTATACAGGTCTTTCACATAATTCGTTAGATTTATTCCTAGGTATTTTATTCTTTTTGTTGCAATTTATTTTTTCCACTTATTTTTCTGACGCTTTGTTATTAGAGTATAGGAACTCTTTGGATTTTTGAACGTTGTTTTTGTATCCAGAAACTTTACTGTATTTGCTTATTGTTTCGAGTGGTGTTCTTGTGGAGGCTTTAGGGTTTTCTGTATAGAGAATCATGTCATCCGCAAATAGTGACAGTTGGACTTCTTCGTTTCCTATTTGGGTGCCTTTTATAACTTTCTCTTGTCTGATCGCACTTGCTAGGACCTCCAATGTTATATTGAATAACAGTGGCGATAGTGGACAGCCTTGCCTTGTTCCTGATCTTAAAGGGAAGGTTTTAGCTTTTCACCATTAAGTATAATGTTGGCTGACTGTTTGTCATATATGGCTTTTATTATGTTAAGGTACTTTCCTTCTATACCGATTTTGTTAAGTGTTTCATAAATGGATGCTATACCTTGTTGAAGGCTTTTTCTGCATCAGTTGATATGATCATATGATTCTTATTTTTTAATTTGTTTATGTGTGGTATCATATTGATTTGCGTGTGTTGAATCATCCCTGTGCCTCTGGGATGAAGCCCACTTGATCGTGATGTGTAATCTTTTTAATATGTTGCTGTATTCGATTTGCTAGTATCTTATTTAGGATTTTTGCATCTGTGTTCATGAGAGAAATTGGTCTGTAGTTTTCTTTTTTTGTGTGATCTTTACCAGATTTTGGTATCAGAGTAGTATTGGGCTCATAAAATGAGTTGGGAAGTATTGCCTCTTCTTTGATTTTTTGGAAGAGTTTGAGGAGAATAGCTATTAAATCTTCTTTGAATGTTTGGTAGAATTCACTGGTGAAGCCATCTGGTCCTGAACTTTTACTTTTTGGTAGGTTTTTGATGATTGTTCCAATTTCCATACTGCTCATCCGTCTATTTAGATTTTCTAGTTCTTGATTCAGTCTAGGAAGGTTGTATTTTTCTAAGTACTGGTCCATTTCTTGTAGGTTATTAAATTTGGTGTTATATACTTTTTCATAGTATTCTTGTATGGTTCTTTGTATTTCTGTGATGTCAGTCATAATTTCCCCTCTTTCATCCCTGATTTTGTTTATTTATGTCCTTTCTTTTTTCTTTAGTGAGTCCAGCCAAGGGTTTGTCAGTTTTATTAACCTTGCATTTATTTTTTCTATTCTTATTTTGTTATTTCTGCTCTAATTTTGATAATTTATTTCCTTCTGCTGACTTCAGGCCTCATTCGTTGTTCTTTTTCTAGTTTTTTAAGATGGAGTGTTAGGTTGTTTATTTGGGCTCATTTCTGTTTTTGGAGATAGGCCTGTAATGATATGAACTTTCTTCTTATGACCGCTTTTGCTTTTGCCATGTCTCGAAAGTTTTGATATGTTGTACTATCATTATCATTCGTTTCTTTGTATCTCTTGATCTCTCTTTTTATTTCTTCTCTGACCCAGTTATTCTTAGTAGCATGTTGTTTAATCTCCATGTATTTGTGGTTCTTCCTGCTTTCTTTTTGCAGTTGATCTCTAGTTTTAAAGCATTATGATCAGGGAATATGGTTGGTATGATTTCAACCCTCTTATATTTGTTGAGGCTATCTCTGTGTCCCAGTATGGGGTCTATCCTTAAGAATGTTCCATGTGCACTAGAGAAGAATATATAAGTAGCTGTTTTGGATGGAAGGCTCTGTAAATGTTAATTATGTCTAGTTGATCTAATGCGTCATTTAAGGATGTGATTTTCTTATTGATTTTCTGTTTGGATGATCTGTCCATATCCAACAGTGGGGTATTTAGGTCCCCTACTATGATAGTTTTTTGGTCTGTTTCTCCCTTTAGTTCTGTTAGTAATTGCTTTACATATTTCGATTTCGGGGCTCCCTGGTTGAGAGCATAGATATTAATAAGTGTTATATCTTCTTGGTATATGATTCTTTTTATCATTATGAAGTGTCCCTCAGTATCTTTTTTTACCTTTTTTATTTTGAAGTCTATGTCATCTGACATTAGTACTGCTACTCCCACTTTTCTCTGAATGCCATTTGCTCGAAATATCATTTTCCACCCTTTCACTTTGAGTCTATATTTGTCTTTGGAGCTGAGATGTGTCTCCTTGAGGCAGCATATGGTTGGGTTTTGTTTTTTGATCCAATCTGCAACTCTGTGCCTTTCTATTGGTGAGTTCAGTCCATGTACATTTAGGGTGATTATTGAAATATGAGGTCTTCTTATAGCCATTTTATCTTTCTGGTAGTTCAGTATTTCCATTGCTTCCTTTTTCTTGTGTTTCTGTTTTCTTTATTTCTTTATTTTGGTTGGCTCTTGTAGATTTTCCCTTTGTTTCTTCTTGTTTTATGTTATATACTTCAGTTCTGAATCTTTGGTGTGTGGTTACAATTATGAATATGTGAAGGAAAATTATATACATATAGCTGTCTATTTTCTTCTGCACATGCCATATCTTCATTCCCCTTTGAGAATTTGGATCTTTGAATCCTCTTTTTTTCAGTCATTGTTTTCTCAGTTTGTTCCTATGTATGCTGAGTGTTCATTACTACCTTGCTATAGCAATTGTCTTCTTATTGTTTAAGCTTATAATGCCCTGTTCTTAGTAAGGGTTGCACTCCTCTGCTTCTATTTACCTGATAGTCACCTTATTCCTAAGTGTGTGTGTGTTGGTTTTTTTTTTTTTTTTTGTTTTGTTTTAGGTTAGCTCACCCCTTTCAGTATTTCCTGTAGTGCAGGCCTCATAGTGGACAATTCCTTCAATTTTTGTATATCTGGAAAGGTCTTAATTTCTCCTTCACATCTAAAGGAGAGCTTAGCTGGATACATTATTCTAGGCTGGTAGTTCCTTTCACTTAATAGTTTAAATATTTGATTCCATTTCTTTCTGGCTTGTAAAGTCTGTGCTGAGAAGTCCGACAATAATCTAATGGCTTTTCCTTTATAAGTTACCGTTTTCTTCTCCCTGGCTGCCCTGAGAATTCTTTGTCATTGATTTTCGATAACTTTAATACAATGTGTCTTGGTGAAGACCTTTATGGGTTGTTCTGTTTACTTCTTGAATTCTAAGCTCCAGTTCATTCTTTAGATTTGAGAAATTCTCATCTATTATTTGTCTGAAAATGCTTTGTAGTCCCTGCTTCTTTTCCTCGCCTTCGGTAATGCCCATTATTCTTATGTTTCCTCTCCTGATGGTGTCAGCTAGTTCTTGTATTTCTCTTTCATTATTTTTTATTCTTTGGTTTTTCTCTTCTTCCTTTTGATTTATTTCTAGATTTCTGTCTTTGATATCACTGATCCTTTCCTCCATCTCTTTCCCAAGCTTGCTATTTTATTTTTTAATTCTTGCAGTTTGTTATTTTTTATCTCCAGAAGATCTATTCTGTTCTTTTTGAGGGCTTCAGTCTCCTTGCTAAAGAACTCATTGTGCTCATCTAGTTGTTTTTCAGTTCCTGAAATTGTTGATATGATTTGTTTTGGAAGTCACTGACTCATTTAAGTCACCTATTTCTATGTTTATAAGTTCATTTTCAGGAGATTTTTCTCTTTCTTTCTGAGATGCCTTGTCACCTTGGTTTTTTATAGTGTTTAATGGACTATTTCTGTGCCTGGGCATTAATGGAAGTGTATTCTGCTGTGGTAGCTCTTATGCGCAGATCTCATACTTACATGTGCTGGTGTGCATTTTGGGTGTTTTTTGTTGAGTTTTAGATATTCAGCTTATTGTTGTTTCAAGGGGAGAGATCTGGGGACATCTCTCACTCTGCCATCTTTCTCCAGCTCTTAACCATTTTTAAGTGTGCTTACAGTTCAGTCTTTAAGAGGCTTTGCTTTCTGGTGTAATCATATTTGTAATCAGAGTTGTTGGACCTCTTTTTATTGCTTCTGAGGACATTTGTGACCTGCTATCTTCTAAGTTACTGATTCTAATACAGTCCTAATGTTGTGCAACCATCACTACAGCCCATCTCCACATTTTGTTAATTGCTTCATCTTTTGATGGATACTTGGGTTGCTACCATGTTCTAGCTATTGTGAATAATGCTGTTGTAAACAGAGTGTACAGTTATCTCAATAATTGCTGGATCGTACGGTAATTCTATTTTTAATACTTTGAGGAAGGTCCACACTGTTTACTACAGTGACTGTACCATTTTACATTCTCACCATCAGGGCATAATTTTTCCATATCCTTGTCCACACCTGTTCTTTTGTTTTATTATATTTTTTTTGATAGTAGCCATCCTAATGGGTGTGAAGTAGTATTTTATTGTGGTTTTGATTTGCATTTTCCTAATGATTAATGATGTTGAGTATCTTTTCCTGTGCTTATTGGCCATTTGTACATATTTTTGGGGGAAATGTCTATTGAAGCCCGTTGCCCATTAAAAATTTTTTTTTTGCTGTTTTTTAAAATTTCTCTACATTCTGGATATTAATCTCATATCACATATATGATTTGCAAATATTTTCTCCCATTCTTTGGGTTGCCTTTTTCTCTGTTGATAATTGTCTTTAGATGCACAAAAGCTTTTAATTTTGATGAATTCTAATTTGTCTATTATTTCTATTATTGCCTGTGCCTTTAGTGTCATATGCAAGAAATCATTGCTGAATCCAATGTTCTGAAGCTTTTGCTCTAATGTACTTTTAACACACATATGTAGGTCTTTATAATTTGGCAGTATTATGTAACAATTCATTAAAATTTAATATTAGATCAAAAAGAAAAACTGTTAATATGTGTTACAGCAACATGGTTGCTGTGTTTAAAGGTGTGATGTAGGTTAGAAATGAAAGTATTCAGAAAAGAACTTCTTAGAAATGAAATTAATTATAAGATATAGAGTAAATCTATAATTTCTGTTTGTTAACTAATAAATAGCTGGACTCTTTAAAAGCCACTGTGAATAGAAGTTCCAGTGATTTAGAAGCTTTGAGGAAAAATATTTCCAAAATAAAGAAGGATATTCATGAAGAAACAACAAGGTAAGAAAAAAGATACATAAATATGTTTATAGTTTTTGACTACTAGCAAAATTATTTTTTTGTTAAATAACTACAAAATATAGCCACTAAATTACTAAATTAAAAAAATTTCCTGTTTTTTTAATGACAAAGGCTCAGGAGCCTTAAATATATATTGGTAAGAAAAATCCTTATGGCCTAAGAAACCTTCTAGGCATATGAAAAAAATCTCAGGATAAACTAGTCATTGTTTGTTTTCATTAAATACTTTTTAGACATGTTTTCTGTTTTTCCTCAAACTCTTTCTAGGTTGCACAAAATTAAAAATCATAATCAGATTACAAAAAAAAAATTAAAGGAACTAACTGAGAAAACTATGTCTGTAGAAGAGAAAGCTACCAATTTGGAAGATATGCTGCGGGAGGAGGAAAAAGGTGTAAAGGTAAAGTTTAATTTTAATTAAAAAAAATCACAGCAAATTTAGCAATAGTGAGTTTTGAGATTGGAGAAGTAGGTCTTTAAGAGGCTTTGCTTTCTGGTGTGAGCACAGTTGCAGTCAGTTGATGGACCTCTTTTTATTGCTTTCGAGGATGTTTGTGACCTGCTGTTTTGTTAGGCTCCTAATTCTGCGTTTGCTCCACTTTCAGCATTTAACTTTGGTGTCTCCTTTTAAAGTTAGCCCCTTTACCTTAGTTTCCATGCCTTCCCAATAATTACTTCCCAATAATTACATGTCCCAGCTTGTCATTCATATATATGTTTTTATATTACAAGCATACCTTGAAAAGTGCCCTTGTTTTACAACTGATTTCCACATGATTATCATCTTTTGTGTTTGTAAGCAAATTCTCCCTAGTGGTCTACATTCATTGCCTGTATTTCATCATCTACTACTACTATCTCTTTAACCTCTTGCGGCCTGGCACTGTTTATTGTTAAATGGCTCTTAAAGGCTATCACTTTACTACCTCTACTGGCATCCGCCCTTCTACCTTAATATCTTTGGTATGCTGGTAGCATTAAAATCAATTTTTGAGGAACTGGAAAAGGTTGGTTTACCATTTCCTCTTTGAAAACTTCAAAGTGATGGTGTGACCTTTCACTGTAGGCACTATTTCTTGCTTTTAACATTTTTTGAGAGGGGAAGTAGAGGGGCACCTGAAGATGGTGGCAAAAATCTCTCATTTGCTGAGGCTTATGTCAAATATGGTTTCACTTATATTTGGGTAGGATTGACTTCCTCACTGTGCTGTCGTGTGCTTAAAATTCCTGAGTAATGAAGTCATGCGGCAATCCTGATGAGTGGTATTTGAGTCCAAATTGTATATTATCTTTTTTAAAAGTTATTTGCCCCGCCAAGAGCATGATTTTTTTTTGTAGAACATGAAATGGGACAGTATTAGACCTTATCAGAAATCTGTAAAAACTGTGAAATTTATATGAAATAGAACTTTTGGTGACAGAATGAAAAACTAGTGACATTTTTCAAAAAATTAGCTGAATTAGGAAAAAAAAGTATTGCAGCATGTGTAGATGTGTAGTGATTGTGCTTTAGCAGGATTGTGTTCATAATCTTGGTTTTTATAGCTGTTAGATATCAACCCTATATGTTTTGGAGAGGTACCGTGTTATTCACCACCAAGCACTGACTTTAAAACTGCCAGGCAATCTTTGAGAAGGTATTAAAGCCAATGAAAATTGTCTATTATATGAAAGTAATGTATTTTATATAATTATATCAGATTATATTTCTTGATTTGTGAAAATTTAAATTTGCCAGTCACAGATGTCTTTTGTTTTATATCAAGGTTCATTGGTTGCTAAAGGGAAATATGCTTATCTAGATATAGGAGCACTGAGAGAAATTATTTCAACACTTAAAAATGATAACTTTCAATAGATCTTGGCATGGTAGATCTACTTGAAGCCTAGAATGTATTGGTTGTGAAGCCTTGAAATCAAGACAGATCTGCCTTCTGAGAAAGGAGCAGTGGGAGTGAGGGACCGATTTTCCTTCCTAGAGGGCTGCATATTTAGGGAGGCTGCCTGAAAACAGAGTGAGTAAGAGGTAGTGTCAGTAGTGTGATGGGGCCAGCCCTACCAGCTCACAAGAGCTGATGGTTAAATTTTCCAGAATTTTGCAAGTCAGCTACTAAACATATCTACTATTAAAAATTGAATTATATAGACTTACAATTAAGTAAATTCTATTAAAAACAAAAGTAATAAAAAGCACTCATCACTTCCAGATGATTTTAGTATTATCTATGTTTTTAAGATTACTTAAGATTACTTACATCTATTATATGTGTATAGTGGAAATACTGCATAATGGTCTACTGCATAATGGTCTACTACTGTGTATCTCTTTCCAAGTCCACGTTTAGTAGAATCATGTTAGTAGCTTGCAATTGGCCATAGTGGGAGTACTTACACCATGGAAATCAGCCTCTTGTCCCTAACCTCTCATTTACTGGAAAGCTGGTGGTTCAACATTTCCCTGCTCGCCTCTGGATAGTACCTCGAAGAAGGTGGGAGATTGGGTGATGTGGTTTCTTCTCTGTAACACCCTCAATACATGAGTAAACTTTGTGAACTTATAAGCTGTGTGTCTCAGTATATGTTATTTTATAAGGAAACTATTGGAAGGGCCAAGTTCTAAGGCTAGCGTGGGAAAGAAATATGATGTACATAATATAGGAATAGAAAACTACGATTCTAGTCTCTAGAATAGACTACAGGAAATATTAGGGATTTGTTGAAATTGTGGGAAGGGCTTTATATTCTCAATGTTGGGGGGGTCATTTATGAGCCCCTTAATTATAATGTTTATATGATAAAACATTTGAAGCTATTATGATTTCATTTATCACTATTATTCTTATCATCAGGAAGTGGAAGTTCAATTGAACATAGTGAAAGATGTGCTATTTAAGAAAGTTCAGGAATTACAGACTGAGACAATTAAAGAAAAAGCTGTTGTATCAGAAATTGAAGGAACCCGTTCCTCTCTAAAGCACCTCAACCATCAGTTACATAAACTGGATTTTGAAACCTTGAAGCAGCAAGAAATTATGTACAGTCAGGTAAATGTTACTCTTATGAATATCTTCAATATTGGTTATAGTAATGTTATAGTAGTGTTGGTCAAGATACCGAAGTGTTCTAAGAGAACAAAGATTTCTAAGCACTCTTGGAGGGATAGACAGATCCTGATCATGGGATATCATGTTAGGTCACTATTTTTTCCTGTTCTGAAATAAACAGGTAAGAGGATAGACAGTTCTAGTGAGGGAGAACCATGCTTTAAATGAACCTGGGGCAACTGGACCTGGAGTAAAACAAAACAAGGAGTTGGATATCTGAAACATAGAAAAACCATGTGTTGATTCTTAGTTATGCAGACATAGGCTTTCCCACCAACCCTAGACCAATAGGTTAAAAGTATTTTTACAGTTTTTTCTCATTTGTTCTATTTATACATTCGTCTCACATTAATTTCTTAATGTCCTCCCTTTCTACATCTTAATTTCCCCATCTAAAATATTCTTAGTTTCTCAAAATTACAGATGCAAAAGTATAATTAAAAAAAAAACCAATATAGGAATAGAAAACTACTACACTAGTAGAAGTTTTAAGCCTTTCATGGTTATCAACTTACGATATCATTTTTTTTTGTATCTGTTATAAAATGTACCCTCAAAAATTCATGTCCATGTATATCCAGTGGGTTTACTGAGATTCCATCATGATTGTATGATAAATACCTCCATATGTGACTTTGTTGTATTTTCAGATTACTTCTCTGTCACTATCATGTACCGTGGTTGTTGAAGAATAGGTTGCTGTTTCTCTCCTTAGAGTAAGAAGGATTTTGTCCTATAAATTACTGAAGGATTAAAGTGAGTTTAGTATAAGGTGACACCCAGGCTAACTCATAAGAAAGTCTTCATCTTCAGTGTATCTTTACATTTATAGAAATGGTTTTGACTATTTGTTTCTCTTAAATTATTTTTAAAAACTGTAACAGGATTTTTTCATTCA
The DNA here is from genome assembly GCF_902729225.1 of Pteropus medius. Taxonomy (NCBI): domain Eukaryota; kingdom Metazoa; phylum Chordata; class Mammalia; order Chiroptera; family Pteropodidae; genus Pteropus; species Pteropus medius. Next base: position 42,076,643 of record NW_024354875.1, read on the forward strand.
ACAAATGGAACGCCGAATGTCACGGTTAAAGGGAGAAATTAATTCAGAAGAAAAACAATCCCTTGAGGCAAAAATTACTGATCTTAAAAAGATATTGGAAGAAAAAAAATCTACATTTGGCCTTTTGGAAACACAGATCAAGAAGCTTCATGTAACTTATCCAAAATATTTTTATGCTTCAAATATCCTAGACATCAGTCATTCTGTTTTAAGTCAACACGTTTCTAAGACTTTACTTAGGATAGATGATTGCCAAGCTGTCTGTATATATAACGAATGTATGAACTGATGTTCATATTTCTATACTGAGTATGAAAATGTAATGTTACCATTGATTATGCATTTATTATAAGCTAAATATATTACATATCTTTAGTATTTTGTTTCATTTAATCCTTACAAATGTCTTTGAGGGGACGATATTATTATTTTACAGATTAAATAACTTGCCCACAGTTACACAGGTAGCATATGAAGAGCTAAGATTTTAGCCCTTGTCCGTGTGATTTAAAACATTGATAAATTTCAGTTTTATATTATGCATCTGCCATAATAACTTGATTGCTTTTTTATAGGTTATTGTATTGTTATTCAAATATTTTACTTAGTTATACTATTTCAGATAACTTTATTTTGTTAAGGTGAAAATGTGCTGATTTAATCCTTCGGTATTTTGATGTTTATGGTAATATAAAACCTATGTTAAAGTTTAATAGGAGTGGACCTGAATGGGCTGAGAACTCTGAAGGGTGTAAATTTTATTTAAACAGCTGGAAAGGCCTAGTGCTGAGTGCTTTCTAGTGGTTATAGGAAGAATTGCTCTGAATTACTTTAGGGCTACAGAGGAGAAAGGGAAATATTAACTTTTTCAATTAAAAAAATTATTTTATGATGATAAAATTTTGATTTGAAATAGTTTGTAGCCTGACGAAGTATCTTTTTAACTGTTTCTTTGGTTTAGTGGGAGAGAGCATATATTTTGGAAACCTATGTTTTGAACACATGTTTAAGAAAGAATTGGTTTTGAATGTCAAGATTATACCACGATTGCTATTTTAACTTTTCTGAGCCCTAGTTTAATTATCTATTAAATGGAAAAGAAATACTTAATATTGTTTTAGGAAATTTGGGAGAATTAGAAGCAATATATATCTTTTAAAAAATTTTTATTTTATTATTAGTTTCAAGTATACAGTACATTGGTTAGACATTTATATAGTTTATGAAAAAATCTACCTAATTGTTCTTTCTCTCCTGTGACTTTACATCTAGCCATTACATTACTGCTGACTGCATTCCCTATGCTGTGCTCCCCATTCTCATGACCCTCAAACTACTAATTTGCACCTTCTTTAACCCTTCACCACTTTATCCCAGCCTTTCAATCCCCCTCCCTTCTGGCCATCACAAGATTGTCCTCTATATTTGTAAGTCTGTTTTTGATTACTTTGTTCTTTTTGTTCCTTAGATTCTGCATATAAGTGAAATCATATGATATTTATCTTTCTCTGTCTGACTTATTTCACTCAGCATAATAACCTCTAGGTAGGATTTTATTTTATTTTTAATGGCTGAGTAATATTCCATTGTGTATATGAACCATAACTTCTTTATTTTATTTTTATTACAGTGACATTGGTTAATGAAATCTAGTAAGTTTCAGGTATATAATTCAACAGTAAGTTATACATATATTGCACTGTGTATTCACCACCCATTGAACCATAACTTCTTTATCCAGTCGTCTATTGATGGGCATTTAGGTTTCTTTCATTATCTTGGCTATTGTAAATTGTGCTAGCATGAACACAGGGGCACATAGATCTTTATGAATTATTGTTTTGGTTTTCCTTCGATAAATACCCAGAAGTGCAATTGCTAGGTCAAAAGGTATATCCATTTTTAATTTTTTGAGGAACCTCTAGACTGTTTTCTATAGTGGCTGTTCTAATTTGCAATCCCACCAACAGTGTATGAGGGTTCCCTGTTCTCCACATCTTCACCAACACTTGTTCTTTGATTTATTGATAGCCATTATGACAGGTGTGAGGTGATATCTCACTGTGGTTTTAATTTGCATTTCTCTGATGATTAGTAGTGACCTTGAGCATTTTTTCATATGTCTATTGGCCATGTGTATTTCCTCTTTGGAGAAATATCTATTCAGGTCTTCTGCCCATTTTTTAAATTGGATTGTTTATTTTTCATTGTTGAGTTGTGCGAGTTCTTTATATATTTTGAATATGAACCCTTTATCAGGTGTATCATAAGTGAATATCATCTCCCAGTCAGTCAGTTGCCTTTTCATTTTGTTGATGGTTTTCTTTAGAAGCAGTGTATATCTTATCACTGTGCTAGGTATTCAACAAATGGTATTATTTTAATTATATACTATATGAGACTGTTAATGCTGCAGAAAGACAGGAGGGTGACCTGTGTATCTGAACATTTTTCTTGACCCTGGCCTGAATTGTTTCTGTTTTGCTGTGTGGAGATGGTTCTAGTATTCCTTCTTTTAACTGGGGTTCTGTCCATGATGCAGTTTGCTAGTACTTATTTATGCCTATCCCAACTCTGGTTTTAACAGAGAGATAAATACATTAACAGAAATGCAAGTGAATTTTAAAAGTTAAAGTTAGCTACCCTTCTAATGAAGTTTTGCTCTCTCTCAATAGTAGCATCAGGTTGTAAAGTTGTTCATTCTACATTCTTTCTCCCATAACACCTATCTCTTATTTTGCATAATAGAAACTAATTTTTTCTGATTGAAAATCACTTTAAATTTATTTTTTCCATTCTAAAAGTTAATTTTATGAAATTACATCTTTATGAAAAAAAATTCCTCTTTTTACTGTCTTGCTGGAATCTTAGGTCCTGATACTTCAGAGAAGTACAGGTGATCTCAAAGGTAGAGGAAGGAGGGAAAGTAGTAGAGGGAGAAAAAAAAAGAGAGAGGAAAAGAGATAGATCTTGGAACTAGAAAGTTTTTGCTTTAGGTATTCAGAGGGAACTAAGAGCACAAACCTTACAATGGGAGGAGGGATACAAATAGGTATAAAGCTGGAAAACTGGTAGCTGTATATATGTACGACCCATTTATGCATCCGATGGAGTTAGATCTTATCTAGCATTCTTCTCTCTAGCATATGTGATTATCTATGTAATAAAAATAATAATAATAATAAATACATGACACTTCTATGTATCGCTGTTGCCCATACTCTTTGCCAGCAACTTCTTTAATCCTCGCAGCAACGCAGGGAGGTAGGTATTGTTATCATCTCCATTTTAGAAATGAGGAAACAGGAAGAGTGGCCCACCAGGGTCAGAGGGCTAATATATAATTACAGCTGTTTGATTCCAGAGCTTGTACTGTTAACCAAGACTCTGTGGTCTCTCGCATTGTTAATGTTTTTATCTTCTGGGACTTGGATTGAATCAAATAATGAACTCTAGAAGGTGAGCCATGTATTGAACCAAAGCTTGGGCTCCCTCCTCCCATTTCTTTCCATAAATGGTGATCACTTAATAATTCAGGTTGAACTGTAACCATACATACTCAAAACTAAACTCAAGTATCAATAGATGAGAAAAATGAAAAATTTTAAATGTGAATATTCATATATATTATATTAGACACATTAGAACATAAAGAGTAAGATTTTTAAAAATCTGATTATTATAAATATTTAATGGAACTTATAACTTAATATATCTTAATAGTACGTATTTCATATTATTATTTAAAAATATATGTACCTTTTTTCCTTTTTACAGAATGATCTTTACTTTATCAAGAAGTCAAACAGTAAAAATTGTGGTGAAAAACAGTTCCTCATGACCAAAATTAATGAACTAAACCTTTTCAATGACAGATCAGAGAAAGAACTTAAGAAGGCTAAAGCTTTTAAACAGGTGCAATAAAATCATATGTGTATATAATATTAAAAGCCATTGGATTAAAATTATAAGTTTAAAAATATAGCAAACTATAAACTTAATTATTTATATAGCTTTTTCCATTTTATTTTCAAAGTCTAATTTTAATCTAGACTTATAATTTTAAGTTAATAATTTAAATAAGTTTAATTTATTAAATTTTAAATTAATAATTATTTAAAACTATAGCAAACTATAAAAAAGACAATAGGTCACTGTAATCATTGTACACAAGATAAACTGTTAAAGTATATTATTTACTCCCAGTTTTTTAAAGAAAATTGGCTGTATATATTCTATTTAAAATTTTTAAATATATTGTACATGTTTCTAAAACATTAATTCTTTAAAAATACTTTAAAAGTCTTATTGTCAATTGTATGAAGTTACTATAATTATTTAAGCATCTCATATTTTTTGGATTTGTATTTGTTTCCAATGTTTGGCTTGTCTAAATAGTGTTATGTTCTATGCACATACATCATTGTACAGTTGTTTAATTAGTTCCCTAGGATAAATACCTAGCTGTATAATTAAGGTTCAAAAAGAATGAATATTTTCAGTGTCTCGAAACTATTTTTAAGCCAAATTGCCCCCTAGAAGGTTCAATTAATACTCCCACTAGCAATGTGTAAACTTTCTATTTTACTCATCACCACCAAGGCTGGATATTATAGTTTATAAAATTGTTGTCAATTTTATAGGCAAACATGGTATCTCATTGTTTTTAGTCTTCATTTTTTAAGTTGGTGACATTTTGAAACATTTTATGTTTAAACATAAAATTTAAAATACGTTTAAATAAAAGTGTTTAAAATACTTTTTTTTTTAATTATCCTATGTTCCATAATTTTTCTTTTTGGATTCCTAGTTTATATTCTTGGCTCATATTTCCACTAGGGGGTTTATATTTTTTAAATTGTTTTGTAAAAGATCTTCATATGTAAAAATATTAACTGTCATATTGCCAATATTTTCCCCATTTGCTTTAAATTTTTATTCAGTTTTTTTGGACATAAACTTCTTTAACATCATATATTTAAGTATTTTTCCCTGTATAATTTTTATACTTAGAAACTTCTTTGTCACATCAAAAATCAAACAAATGTTTACTATTTCTAGTAGCTGCTTTCTAGTAGTTTCATCTCTTACATTAAGTTTTTCCATTTATCTGGGATTTATTTTTGGTACATATGAGATGTAGGAATCTTTTCTCCAACTGAAAAGCTATATTTTGAAATAGTAAAATCTTATATTCTGGAGTATTTGTTTCTGGGTTTTCTATTTTGAAATTTGATCTATTTGTGTACTCATACTGTACTCATGACTGAATTGTTTTAAAATAAAAATTTACTTATACATTATTTTGTGGGATTTAGTTTATAATATAAAAATGCTCATCTTTAGGACTTCATGTATTTTCTGGATATCTCAAGTTTAAATTTTGGGAATAGTTTCTTCCTTTTTTTTTTTTTAGTAAAACTTGAATTTAAAATTGAATTATAATAAAAGACTTGGAATAGCTATAAATCATTTTCTTAAAAAGAAAAGAAAAACCAGAGTCATCATTCAGAGCAATCTGAATTTAACCCTCGTTAATATCATGGTCAATGGTCAAATTAGAAAAAGTTATATTTTCAAGTTTGATTTTGTAGCAATAAAAAAATATTTTAGTTTGAGTATAAAAATAAGTTTTTCAATATTTTATAATTTTTTTTATGTTGATAGGATTTGATGATAGAAGATAATCTTTTAAAACTTGAAGTTAAACGTACTCGAGAAATGCTTCACAGTAAAGCAGAAGAAGTTCTTTCTCTGGAAAAAAGAAAACAGCAGTTATACACAGCTATGGAAGAACGAACTGAAGAAATTAAGGTTCACAAAGCAATGCTTGCATCACAAATAAAATATGTTGATCAAGAACGGCAAAACGTAAGGTAATAATTAGAGTTTTTAAAATGCTGCTTAAGAATTTTGAAAACAAAAGGGTGATGTCAGAAGAGCTGACTGCTCTCTCCACCACCCTGGACGTCCATCTTTCTTAATCATTTGAAAACCTTTTGATATAATATATGGGACATATTTAGCCATCTATGCTTTTTCCTCTCTTTCCTTTAGCTAACTCCTCATTCTTAAGATTCTCCCTTTTACAATGAGATCGTTAATTCTCTTGGAATTGATTTTTTGTATGGTTTGTGGTAAGGGTTCATTAACGTATTTTCTCTTATGGATATCTAAGAACAGCATTTACTGAAGCAATTTTCCCCCAGAGGTTTAGCATGTCTTTTATAAAACTTATTCCTGGCTGTTATTTTTTTAAATATTACTATCAATGCTATCTCTTTTTAAAACATTTCGTTTCTGGTTTGTTGCTGGTATATGGAAATGCAGTTGATTTCTGTATATTAAGTGTCCAGCAACCTTGCTTAAACTCTTATTAATTGTAATGATCAATCTGTAGATTCTAATTTCTATGTAATTGCAGATAACAGTTTTGTCTCTTCCTTTCCAATCTTTATAGCTTTTCTTCTTCTTGCTGTATTTCCTTTGTTACCTAACCTCCAGTACGATGCTGAGTAGCAGTGGTGATTGCAGATACCTTTGCCTCATGCCTAATCTCAAAGGGAAAGGTTTTATTGGTTTATCGTTAAGTACGACATTTACTGTAGTGTTTTTTGAGATACTCTTTATAATATTAAGGGAGCTCACATCTATTTTCATTCTTTGTAAGTGATTTTTAAAATTCATTTAATCAGGAATGGATATTGACTTTTATTATATGCTTTTTCTACATTCATTGATATGATTGATGGAGCTCCTTCAATCTGTTAATATAATTAAATATATAATTAAATATATTGATTTTTCAAAGTTAAACAACTTCATATTCCTGGAATAAACACAGCTTGTCTGTCAGATATTACATTTTGTATACGTCTTGTTTTTTGGGATGATTTTTTAATATAGTTTTTGCATCTATGCTTATAATTCTCCTTTTTCTACTGCCCTGCTTGAGTTATCAGGCTATCAAAGTTATATCTACTTCTATAATATGATTTTTGTGTGTTTCTTGTTTTTCTGTACTATGGAGAAGTTTGTAAAAGAGTAGGATTATACCTTTATTGAATTTTCAAAGACCTCACCGATAATGCTGTTGGAGGCCTGGAGTTTTTTGAGGAAGGTTTTAAACTATTGGTTCAATTTATTTGTTGGTCAATAGAGCAATGCATATTTTGTATGACTTCTTGAGCCAGTTTTGGTAAGTTGTATATTTCTCTAGGAAAAATTTTCCATTTCATCTAATTTTCAAAGTTATTGTCACAAGGTTGTTCATAATATTTTCTTATTTGTTTCATGGATGCAGTGTTTCTAGCTTTCCATTCCTGATTTGGATTATTTGTGACTTCTCTTTTTTTGGGTGGGATAAATCTTGCAAGTAATTAATGAATTTTCCTTTTGGTTTGCTCATTTTGATTTTCTACTTCTGGAGAAAGATGCTTAGCTAATTAATTTTCGACTTTGAAGGCTAAAACAATTTCTTTTAAGTATTACTGTAGATGCATCCTACACAATTTTCTATAAGGGCCAGATACTAAATATTACAGGCCATGTAGTCTCTATTGCAACAACTCAATTCTGCCATTGTAGAGTGAAAGCAGCCATAGACAATATGCAAATAATTATGTGCATGGCTGTGTTCTGATAAAACTTTATGGACAGTGAAATTTGAATTTCATAGAATTTTCATAAAATATAATTTTTTTCTTTTTTTCAACCATTTTACTTTTAAAAATGTAAAAGCCATTCTTTGCTCATGAGCTGTACAAAAACAGGAGGCAGGCAGACTGCTGACTCTGAGTTTTTATTGCTGAGTAGGAATATTCCATTGTCGGCATCTACCCCAATTTATTTATACATTTACGTTTTGATGAACATTTGAATTGTTTCCAGATTTTGGCTGTTAGAGATAAAGCCACTATGAACATATGTGTGTTCTTGGTATGGACATGTGCTTTCTTTTCTCTTGGGTAAATACCTAAGAGTGGATTAGCTGGATTATATGGTAGGTATTTTTTTTTTGTCTTTCCTATCTTTCATTGGTTTTACTAAATTTCGTTCTTCTTTTTAATTGTTTGGAGGATATACATTCTAATTATAATTTTTTTGTTAGTTATTCCTAAATTAAAAAGAAACTTTAATCTTCCTATTTATTTATGAATACTGAAGATTAATTAGTTTCTATGGTTTTTCCCTCCCTAAAACAGGTAAGACTTTTTAGCACTTCTTACTGCTGTATTTCCTGTCTCCATCTTTCATGTATTGTTGAAATTACTGATTATAGTTTCAGGTCATTTTTTGTTTTTAATATTATGTCTATACTTTTTAAAGAACTCTTTTCTTATAACTTGCTTTAAACTGTAAAGCCAGTGTGCTAGCACTAATTTCAATCTAGTTATGTTTTACTTTGTTTCTTGGTTTAATATTCTTTTGTGCATCCCTTGTCATCTTATTTTATTGGATTTCCAGTTCATTTCTCTGGAGAATGTTTTGAATTTTCTTTTTTTTTTTTGGAATTGGTATTTTCTGAAAATTATAATTCCTTGCATGTTTAAAACAGGCTACCCTATATTTGAATTATGGTTGAACTTTGCAGGCATTGTTTCCTATTACAAAAAACTGTTGTTTATAAGAGGTCTGCTTCCAGGCTAATCCATTTTATTTTGTAGGGAACCTGGTTTTTCTTTTCTCTCTAGAAACTTTGAGACATTATTTTTATCTTTGGAGGTTTCAGTGTTTCCCTGTACATGTCTGGGTTTTTTATCTTTATTTTTCTCGTTTGACCCTTGGTGGCTTCTTTCATTTATTTCATTCAAGTCTTTTTTTCAGGTCAGGAAAATACTCTATTAATTTTTTTCTCACACAACTTTCTCTTCATATGTTGCTCATTTTTAGTGTATGTTGGCCTTAGATCTGTCTTCCAGATTTCTTAACCTTCTTCTCATTTAAAATTTTCCTTTTATTCTACTTTTTAAGATATTGTCTCCCTATTACCCTGTTTTCTGTCTCCTCCCATTCCTTGCCCCACCATCTCTCTATATCATTAATTTAGTTTTTCTTCACTGCTTTTAAATTGAAAAGGGGAAATGATTTGCAAGAACTCCATTTCTTCATTGGTCCTTTCTTTTCATGGCAGCCCATTCTTGTTTTATGGGTGTTTTTGCATGCGGTGTCCTCTCATGATTTGGAAGACACTAATTAGAATACTTTCAAAGTTAGCTTCTATCCCATGCATCATCTTTGTTTCTCCTAGGGCTTGTTCTTTGTTCATTTTGTTCTTTTTATTCATGCTGTTAGCTTTCTATAAATGTCTGATAGTTTAGGCTTTCTGTTATTTAAAAATACTTAATTAATAATCATGGTGATTGGTATAGCTAGCTGGTATTGGTTTCTTCTGCAATTAGATAGATCTCTTTCCCTACTTGGTCTGTTCTCTATATAGGAGGCTGATTGTTGGCTCTGGGCTAGTCTGTCCTTAAAGAGCATAAGGAGTTTGTCCCTAAAGGAGTTTATTTTGGGTGATTTCATTCCTGGGTAGAACTGCTTCTTTTTCATTAATCTCAACTCTTATGGAGTCCTGGAGTGACATCATGCTCTTTTTTATTTTTCTCTGTAGCTCCAAGATACAATACTAAGAACTCTGGTAATTTTATCATTATCATTAGAGCATAAATAATCCCTGTAGGGATTGAGGAATTGAGGAGAGTGGCCCAGATGTTCTGTAGTTAATCTTTATTCGTTTTCTTGATCAAAAGCTCAGAGATCATTCTTGTTTTTATTTCTTATTCTTGAGTTTAGATTTTTTCCAGACTTCTTTGGTGAAAAATAGCTCAGTAGTATTCCTGTCAATAGTATTCCGTTTCATGAATTCATGAAAAACTTGTTTTTCTCCTTCTCAGAGTTGTGGTATTTTTTTTTTTCTTTTAATCTTTCCATTTTGGGACAGAGGAGAGATATATTTGTACTCAGTACACCATCTTAAGCTAGAAGGCCAATAAGCCTTGTTTTTTATAATCACATAAACGATGAATAAATATTTTCTGATAAAACAACAGTGATACTTGAAAATAAGCAAAGCTGTAACTTCTCACAGTTATTAATACGTTTTACTATCGAATTTCTTCAGGAGGAGGTAAACTGGTAGGTTGAAGATTTATTTTCCCCATGGTTAGATGACTCACTTTTCATGAGGTTGTAGCAGGTAAATGTTTTATCTTCATGTTGCCATGCATATATCAGCATTATTAGTATTATTATAAAATAAGTTAAAAAATAGTTCATAAAATATAAATTTACTGGAATGAAAGGAAAAAAAATTAACCAGCATATTTAAGAATCTAAATCTTAGGAGACAATTCTCTATGGGTTTCTCATATTTCTGCATGCCTTGCAAAGAGAGACATAAACTTTCCTGTTCCGGACTATCTTTTTAAAAAAATTTGGTAAAAAACACATAAAATTTACTATCTTAACCATTTTTTAGCATACAGTCCAGTAATGTTAAGTATATCCACATTGCTGTGCAACAGCTCTCCAGAACTTTTTCATTTTGTAAAACTAAAACTCTATACCCATTAAACACTAACTCCCCATTTCTCCGTTCCCCCAGCCATTGATAACCACTTTTATTTCTGTCTGTATGACTTTGACTACTTTAGATACCTCTTATAAGTATTTGTCTTTTTGTGACTCTTATTTCAGTTAGCACAATGTCCTTAAGGTTCATTAATGTTGCATGTGATAGAATTTCCTTTTTAAGGCTGAATAATATTCCATTGTATATGCCACATTTTGTCTACCCATTCATCTGTCCATGAACATTTGGGTTGCTTCTATCTGACTACTGTGAATAGTACTGCTATAAGCATTGGTGTGCATGTATCTCTTTGAGAACCTGCTTTCAATTCTTTTGGTTATATATGTAGAAGTGGGATTGCTGGATCATATGGTAGTACTATTTTTAATTTCTTGAGAAACGGCCATACTGTTTTTCAGCAGTTGCACCATTTTACAGTCCCACCAGCAGTGCATATTTTTTGCAGTGTTCCAATGAGGTGATATCTCATTGTGGTTTTCATTAGCATTAGACTATCTTTTTAAAGATATTTGGATAGTAAACAGCCTCAGAAGCTAGAGGTAGTACCTCCCCCTGGAGCAAAGGTTTGTTTGCTTATTTCCTATTATAAAATATTTAGATTACCTAAGCTTGAGGTTCCTCAGTTGTGATGTAAGCCTAATGTGTGTGAAGCATTCATTTGAGCTCTTCCTTACCTGCATGGTACTTCAGGAGCAAGGGCAACCAATGCAAACAGGAAGCTCATGCCATGAGTGATAAAGAGCTTTTTCTGACTAGGAATCTTGTGTCTTCTGCCAGCATCCATGAAACTGTGGGAGGCTTGTTACTTTTCAAATAAGGTAAAATCTGAGACCCTTCACCGTGAATTATAAAACTGAAAAGTGAGAACATATTTAATCTGGTCGAGTTTAGTAATAACACAAATATAAATGTCTTTTATAAGAACACTATAGTCCTTTTAAAAACTATTTGTTTTTCAATGTTTAATTTTTCTCTATCTTCATATTAGTGCTGAGTTTCATGAGCGGCTAAGTAAAATTGATAAGCTGAAGAATAGATACGAAATTCTTACTGTTGTTATGCTGCCCCCTGAAGGAGAAGAGGAGAAAACACAGGCCTATTATGTAATAAAGGTAATCTTAATCGATTTACAACTGTGATAGAATGAATTATCCTTTCTTAGATCTTTGTTAACAATCAAAATAGGAATTTTTTTTTTTTGTCATGAAATTTCATAGTGTATGTGGTAGGGGCAACCTCATAGCACTTTAGTTAACTATTTCACTTAATTATGGCGATAAAACATTTGTTGCTATTGGAGGTACTGAAGTTCTATTAGTTTTATATACCTCCAGTCCATGAGGACAAAGAGAGGTCTGGAATACTCTTGACAATTTTTTTTTTTTTTGCCATCTTTGTGTCATGTAATTTCCCCACGTTTATTCAAGATTCATAATCTCATTTACCCTAAGACCTATTATCACTCCGGGTGTCTTAGTATGCATGTTACATCCTGTTCAACACCTCAGGCTCAGAGCTTTACTTCAGTATAGCCACCTACTTACATGGCCGCTTCCTAGACCTTATCATCACCTGGAGCTACACCACTTCTGAAATCTTATACTCCAATTTATCATTGTAGTTCTGGTATGGCAGATATTCAGAGAGGAATAGAGCTGTCCTATTGCCTTCATATTAGATGGGAGACAAACTTATCATGTGACTGAGCTGTGTTCTCTCTGTTGTTTGAGAGTTGTTTGCCAACTCATGGTTGTCTTTACCTAGGAACCCATAATAGAAAATTCAGAGGTGATCAGGAATTGGATGCAATTCCCTTCTCGAGCACTACTATATTCATCTTTCCCATGTAGAAATATCCTGAACATGTGTGATTTCCTCTACAGAGAGATCTAGAAAGTTACTCAAAACACCACAAAGAAGGAATGGAAATTGTAACTTTAACTCATTTTTCCTATATCATATATAGATAGGGGTGGGAAGATCTGAATGGCCCCTGTGAATGCTCCCTCCCTTTTGAGTTCTACTTAATCTTCCAAGTTTCCTTCTATAGTCTTTCTTTGAGGTTGCCCCTAACACAGACACTAAGTGTGATAGGCTTGCCACTCTTTATTTCTTTATAACTATTCAGTGTGTCTTATGTTGAGAAAAGTATCCAATGCCTGAAAATGGAAAAAGCAATCAGTGGGTGGGCAGTGATGCCACTTCATGCCGACACCAAACTTGGCATTTTCTAGTGGGCCTTCCAGGGATTATTAATTTTGTAGTAGTGTACATGTCTGGCCGATTTTCTATTTATTTATTTTTTTTAGGCAAGGCAACCCTTGGTTGACCTCACAGATTATAAGGACCTTGTCAGTTTACAATCCCTTATTTTTTTAATTTTTACGCCTATAGCACCCGATCTTCCTAGGTGTTCTCCCATTCAAGTACTAACCAGGCCCAACCCTGCTTAGCTTCCGAGATCAGACGGGATCGGGCTTGTTCAGGGTAGCATGGCTGTAGACTGGTTGATTTTCTGTTGACTAACCTATTTTATAACTCTGTAAGGATACAAGTTAACTTGCAGGAAAGTTGGTAAAGTATATGATTCTTGTCCATAACAATGCAAATGAGTTTGGGCCAGTAGAAATACAACTGACTTATACTCTGTGGGAAGATACCCCAACCATTCTTTTATTGTCCTGAGACAATAAAAGTTTCATACCTATAAGCAAATTTTTTTCAGCATTTCTCTGTATGTATATTAAATATTTCGAGTATCCTTTTGAACTTGTCTAAACATCTTACTGGTTCTTTCATTAATGAGTTGAATATAATCTTTGACACATTTTTATGAGAATAATTTTTAACATTTTGAAAATAACACCAGCAGTGAAACTGCTGGTAAAAACTTAAACTTGTCAATCAGAAGTTAACTATCACTTTTGTTTTTGAATGTGGTAGATAGATTTAGGGTATAAATTTAGTCAGTTCAAGATTCTGTCCCTTATATCCTTTATATTCCCCCCAAGGTGATCTTTCCTGAAGGGCACACATATGTGTTTATAGCACTGGGGAAGTGGAATTTGATCAGTGCTTCCCACTGTTTTGTTTCTTGCATGATGCATTTTAGGGGTACACAAACTATGGACCCTGAGCCAAATGCTGCCCAGCCTTGTTTTATAAATAAGCACTAGAATACACAATACTTCTCATTTATTTACATATTGTCTATGGCTGCTTTCATGCTATAAAAAAAAATAGCAATGGTATTATGAGTAGTTTTGATAGAGATGGAATGGTCCATAAAGCCTAAAATATTTACTGTCTCACTCTTTACATACAAAGTTTGCTGACCCCTTGTATTAGTTTGCTAGAGCTGCTGTAACAAAGTACTACAAACTAGGGTTTAAACTATGGAAGTTTGTCTGAGTTCTGGAGGTTAGAAGTCCGAGATGGAAGTGTTAACAGGGTTGGCTCTTTCTTAGGGCTATTGAGGGAAAATCTATTCTGTGCTTCTCATAGCTTCTGGGGGTTTGCTGGTGATCTTTGGTGTTCCTTGGCTTATGGAAGCATCACCATGATCTCTCTCCTTTCTTTAGTCTTCTGCCCGTGAATGTTTGTATCTATGTCCAAATTTCCCATTTTTATAACACCAGTCATTTGTGAATAGGGCCCTAACAACCTCATGGTAACCCGACTACATTTGCAAAGACCTTATTTCCAAATAAGGTCACATTCTGAGACACTACGGGTATCTTTTTCTGGGGGGAAACAGTTCAGTCTATAGCTTGTGTTTGGTGTTGCAGTAGCCTCTTATCTATGGGCACACATGGTTTTGTTTTTCCTGTCACCCACCCTTGTACTTTCTAGTATTGACTCTTAAGAGCTAGACTGAAGAACATTAATGGTAACCAGTGAAGATCTGGCATCTTTCCAATCTCATTTCCGAGTTCCTCTTAGTTTTTATAAGGAAACAGTTCAATTTTGACAATTTAATGAAACTGTCCAGTGAAATTACTAGAAAATGTTTTAAAGTGTTGATATAAATGTATAAAGATTTCTTCCAAATAAATCAGCTTTTCTAATCCAGGACAAAAAGGTATATAAGCTCTGATATAGAGGCAAATGGGATCAGTTTTCTAAGTTTAAGGTATATGTGGAAATAGATCAGAAATTTGTATAAATAACAAATTCAATCTCTTCATTTGACAAATGAACTGAATTCAGAGAATGGAATTTAGTGTTATTCAACTCACAAGTAGGAAATCTGCAACTAAAATCTAGCTGTTTTGATATATTCTAGCTCTTCCATGACTACATTTTGAATGAAATTGTTGCTAAGTCTAGACTCAAAGGAATTAGGTGTAATTTATCTAAAAACTTTTTTTCACTGAGTTTTATTATGTACTATTTGCTACGAAAATATGTGTAACATATTTTGAAGCATAAGGCAAATACCAGTGAAAACATTAAGAATTGAAACATTACCAATGAAACTTTTCCAATGATCACATGCTTGTTTAAATACACATACCTAGGGACTGAAAAAATTAATAGTTGATTTTCACTAAAAATGGGTTTTGGGCACTTTTAAATATAGATGCGCACTATCCCTGTTAACCCTTAATTGGAAAAGTTCTTTGGAGCTGTTTGGGTACAACCTAGAGTGTAGCCCAGTGCCAGAGGTAAGATGGAAAGTCACTGAGTATGTCTGCTCACTGAGGAATGTTTTCAGCAACTTACAGACTTCATTTTCCCTAGCCACATTTATCCTCTTTCTCCAGTTAAAAAAAAGTATTAAAAAAATGTAAAATATACATGAACTTCGCCATTTTAAGTGTACAATTAAGTGGTATTAAGTATATTCATATTGTGCAACTAAAATCTATCCATCTCCAGAACTTTTTTCACCTTCTAAAACTGAAACTTGTACCCGTCTAACAGTAAGTCCCCAGTTTCCCCCTCCCCACACCCTGGCAATCACCATTTTACATTATGTCTCTGTGAATTTGACTGCTCTAGGTACTTCATGTAAGTGGAATCATGCAGTATTTTTTCTTTTGAAAATATCGAACACTTCATAAATTTATGTAGGTGCCATGCTAATATTCGTATTGTTCTAAGTTTAGTATGCGCTCCTGGAGTACTTTTTCTCTAATTTTAACATTACTAACTACTCAAAAATGTTTAAATACTAACACATCTATAACTGGGGTGGAAATGATAAGCATTTACTTTTCTGGGTGCATCCTGCCTCACCTCTTTTGCTCCTCTTTATAACACAAGAAAGTGTTCCTAAGCCTCTTTCAGGCCAGAAGTATACATTCTTATTTAGTATCTACTTTGAAACTTCCTTTTAGTTAACTGTTTCTCTTCCCTGTAAACTATGTACTTTTAACTTTTTGATAATTTTTGTTGGAGAGCTTTATGTAAGCTTTAGTTACTACATTTCCATCATAGTTTTATAGCCTATGTGCTATATTTTGAAGGATTTCATCTTTTACTGTAAATAGAGTGCAAGAAATAAATGCTTGGTTCTGCATCTGGACCTCAAGGCAAATTGGTATTCTGAGTTAACTATTTCCGGCCCTGAAAATAGAATTCT
This sequence comes from Pteropus medius, assembly GCF_902729225.1. Lineage (NCBI taxonomy): Eukaryota > Metazoa > Chordata > Mammalia > Chiroptera > Pteropodidae > Pteropus > Pteropus medius. The sequence goes on from NW_024354875.1 coordinate 42,092,824, forward strand.
TCTCCATGAGGAATACTTTTATTTAATTACTTCTATTCTGTATTTCATAGGCTGCTCAAGAAAAAGAAGAACTTCAAAGGGAAGGTGACAGTTTGGATGCTAAGATCAACAAAGCTGAAAAAGAAATATGTGCTCTAGAAAACACCTTGCAAGTGCTGAACAGCTGCAATAACAATTACAAACAATCTTTTAAAAAAGTGACTCCATCTAGTATGTAGGAGTTAGCATGTTTTTACAAATATATGCAGTGAAACTTATAGTTATTTTAAAGAAAGGAACATTTTGAGACATAGAGAACAAAAATGTACCATGTTTGACTGAGTCAGAAAAAATACCCCTCCCCCTTAAAATAAGTGCTAAGGTGTTATTTCCATTATCAGCTCTAGTGATACGGCATATCACTTACCTAGGGGATTAATTTCAAATCCGCAGAAAATAGCAGCAGATTGGCTGCTCTGTGTTGACTAAATGAGTGGCTACTACATATGCCCATATTGTTTTTCAATAAGTAGACGTAAAGAATTTAACCTTTCATTTGATAAAAATGTTAGAAATTTAACATATGTTAAGACTTTAAGATTGCTTTCTACACAGCATGTTAAACATTTAAACTAAAAATCCTCTAAATTCTAGGTGATGAGTATGAACTAAAAATCCAACTAGAACAACAAAAAAGAGCTGCTGATGAAAAATACAGGTACAAGCAAAGACAAATCAGAGAGCTGCAGGAAGATGTCCAGGTAAATTCTACAGGTGTTAGTAATAAGCCCTTAGTAGAAGTCATCTATCATTATTATGTCTACTCTTGTTACCCTGTACAAAGACCATTTTTTAGAGAAGTGGTAAAACGTCTCATATAAATAATCAAAAATTAAAATCTGTGCTAAAGCACAATATGGACTTCTGATCATCACTTGTTAATTAGTTGATGAAGCACTGCTAATTATGATCTATCCACTAATCTTTATTTAATGTACTTTTAATTCATTTAATTCCTTAAAGATTGCTGCTTAAAACAAATTGAAAGATAAAAATAATCTAGTAGAAAGAGGTTACTAAAGCACATCACTGAAAGAGAAAACAATGTGCTTGGTAAGCATAAAATTTAAGTTTTTTTTTTTTTGCTAACAAAGTTAAAGGAACATGATGTGAACTGTGAATGTCTGAAAATTGCATGCTTTCAATAGTTACTGAATTGTTTCCTTCCCAAGTACCATAAAAATACTTTACAGTGGAGTTACATACAAAACTTAATCCTAGAACCACATTTATTATCTAATAAAAACCATTTATTTTACCCAATAAAATGTTATATACAAAAATAAATGAATTAAAGTTAAATGAATACTTGACAAATAGCAAGCTATGAAAGTTATTTTTGATTCTAATGTTAATATTTTATTTTCTGCAGAGTATGAAAAATACTTTAGAAGTTATAGAACATTTAACAAATAACATCAAAGAAAAATTATTAGAGAAGGAGGCTTACTCATTTCAACTAAGTAGAGAAACTGAGGAGCAGAAGCCAAAATTAGAAAGAGTAACTAAACAGGTACTGCTATTTTTAAAAACTGACCTGTCATATTTACATTTTTGAAGTTCCGAATAGTAAACTCAAATCCTTCATCCATTAAAAAATATTAAGTTCTGGAATATAGGTTTATTATAATTGACTGCTTTTGACCAACAGTGTGCAAAACTCACCAACGAAATCCGTCTTTTGAAAGACACAAAAGACGAAACACTAGAAGAACAAGACATCAGACTTCGTGAACTTAAAGATTTTCACAAGATCATTGATGGAATGTTAGTTGATGTCACAAAGGAAAATGCTGAGATCCGTATTATTCTTCAAACATACTTTCAACAGGTAATAACAGTATCTTCTAGTTAAACATATTAAACACTTTATGAAAACTTATAGCATTCATAAAGTGAAATCTAATTAAAAATATTCTCCTTCTAAAATACAGTGGTACTAATGATTTCTATTAAATATTCTTCCAGAACGGTTTAGAACTTCCTACAGCTAGTACTAAAGGCAGTCGTTGGAGTTCTAGATCTCCTTCACAGACTTCACTATCATCAGCAAAGTAAGTGGAAGGTTAAAAAACTATCTCAACTCTCATAGCTGCTGCCCTTACGTGAGCCCAGACACTTCCACATCGCTACAGTTGTTGGATTTTTCAGTATACTGCCAGTGCTCTCCTTACCCTTATCTACCTGCCTGAGCCAATGTCAGATGCAGAAACAGCTGTGCAACTCTAACCTCTATCTGGTGTCACTATTTATTTCCATTATAGCAGAGTGTCTTGGACCACCAGCTATTTCAGTACGATAAAGCAGGATGAAATTTTGGAGGTCACACCTAGTATGGTTAGCCCTGAGTTGGGTGCAGGGGGAGGGGGAACATTTTTTAACTATAAAAGGGTAACTTAGATGTAGAGACATGTAGTATGATTTTTATGATTAAAACCACACTGTAAAATTTTAAAGTCAGGATTTGATTTTTTTTATACTGTTTTAATTTGCTAAAAAGGAAATTATTCTTCTGCATTTGTGTTATCCAGAATCTCATAAAGGGATGTTTAAAATTCTTGTGCTTTGCTGACAAAATTTTTATGATCTAACTTTTAAAATTCCCAATTTCCTACAGTCAGTGGCCAGTTTACTTTTCATTAGTTCTTGAAGAGGTTTCACAAAGCAAAAGGGACACCTAAAAAGATAGGGTTTAAAAAAGTTTCTACGTGAACATGGTGGGCAGCCACTTGAACATCCCTGTACTTTCATACATTTTTTAACTCAGAATTGTATGGCTAGTTATAATTTTCAAATCATCCCACCATTTTTTCCTATCACTAGGTCTATTTTCTTCTTATATAACCTATCATTTTAATCACTTTTGCCAGCACTAAATTCCCATGCCCTTTCTACTTTTTATGCTTAACAATTTTTTGTAAATTTTTAATGTTTGACAATTCCATCTCTAAGTTGATTATAGTTGAAAACATTTTTTTCTCATATAGAAACATATGTGTTGAACTATTTTTCTACTGGTTTGAAACTTATGTTCTTTACTTTTTAAAAAACTGATTTCTTGATATTAATGGTCATGCTTTTAAAATGTACTATTAGCACTATTATGTACTTTTTGACCTCTTTAATTACTTGTGGGATTATGGTATGTTTTGCCATTAATGATGGGGTCTCTATTAAGATATAAATTTTGAATTAAATTTAAAATAATTGTTTTTTCTTTTAGGTCATCGAAGAGTACCACAAGTACTTCTGCTTCTCAGACTTCGATCAAAGTATTACAGCTGACCTTCCCAGAATCTTCTTCACTAACTGGCAGCACTTCCAGGCCAACTAGTGCTAGCAGTAGCTCCAGTAATGATAAAAGCAAAAAGAGCAGCAAGTAAACATTTTAATCTCTCTTTCGAATTGTAAACACAAAAATTTCATATTTTCAATAGTAAATTCCACTGTATGCTTTTGGATACTGTATAATGATATATAGAGTCCTACTGAAATAGTGTTAGGAAAGATACAGACAAAAGTTTTATCCAGTGGAAAATGTAAAAATTAATAGTTAAAAAAAAAAGTCAAGCAATTGTGTCCAAATAAACCAAGGAAATGTTTAATTTTCTTATCCTTTTTCTGAGTATTTTCTTCACAAAGAAGGAAAGCAGTTATAGATTTTAACAATGCTACATGTTATACAAACGGAAAATTATGTTTTTCACTGTTATTTTAATGTTATATTAGAAAATAGTTCACTTTATTACTTCACACTAGCCATGAAACTACGCTTTTTTTCCTGAAAGATGTAACAGAATCTTTTCAGGAAGAAATTTCTAAAGATTCATTGTACTATAAAGAGTTCATTGCACTACTAAAATTCTCATTTACCCTAGAAGATCCTGAAATTAGGTTTTCTTTATTGAAAGAAACATTTTCCAGACTTTTGGGGGAGAAATCTATTAGTTTCCTCTTTTGGTATAATTTAAAAATTTTTAACCAAAAAATAGCATTACCCTCACCCCTCCACCAAAAAAAATTGACAGGAAAGAGAAACACTGTACATCAATAAAAATGTAGCTTAAATTTTTAGGAATTATTCTGCTCTGATCCTGAAAGAAGTCAAACACATTAAAGATTTTGCTCTTTAGATACAGACAACCAAACATAAAGAATGTATTTCAAAATTTTCTTGATTTAATAAACAAAGCTAGGTGTGATTCGATTTGCAATAGGAATTCCATAAATTTATAGTGGAAGTAGACCACAAGATATAGAATTAGTTATTCCAGTTAATACTCCATTGTAACATGTACCCAACACTTTGAACTCCTGGAATAGTGTGGAGTATCAGTATAATGTTATTAAACTGTTTTTCAAGTCTATTAGAATCTAAGTACTTAAATGAGTATTGTCTCCTTCAAACCTTGGAAAAAAATGTTATAATTGCCATTCTTTAGAACTATCATTTGTCGTTCCTTCTGAAAGGCAGTAGCAGTGGTAAACCTGTTTCTCCTGATCATTATTTGAAAATATCACTTTTAGAAACAACCAGCAAAAGTCCAATGAATAAGATGGATGAAAAAGCTAGATGAAAAGCTGGATAACAATTTTTTGGCTGAAACATATAAAAACCGATTAATCTTAAATCACTTTTTATTATGTTCACCGAAATTCTTATTTTTTGCCCTATATTACTTTGTAAATTACTTGAAACTTGAAATAATATTACATACTGTTCTATGAAGGCGGGGATTGAGTCTTACTAGCTTTGTGACCTTGGGCAAGTTAGTTCTCTATGCTTTTTTCCTCAGTTATAATATCGACAGTACCAGTTACTTGCATCACAAGTTTACTGAAATAATCAGATAATATATATAAAATGCACATGGCCTGACATAGAGAAACTGCATAATAACTTCTATTATTGAATCACCACCCAAAGGCTAGCACGATATTTGTGGAATGGTTAGGTTCTCCAGCCAGCATACAAGTCTACATTTAACTCTTCCAACTTCAGTGTAACAATGCTAAATGGTAAGACAAAGGGTCATTCCATTATCCCTGAATCTGGTGCCATCTTAACATCCATCCGTTGTGTTAGAAAGTCATCTACTTATGGAAACCAAGAGAAGCCTGGGTATGTATAAACTATTGACATAAAGATGTTAAGGAAAAAAAATTGCTTAAGATATCACTAGAGATTCTTGACAGATATATCCCCAATACTATTTTTTTTGCTGATGTGTTTCCTGAAAACATTAAGGGATTTTGTTAAAATTAAAACGGTGTGTGTAAAATTCTGATGTTGTACTAGGAATTCCTAAAGGTCAAGGGCTATGTCAAGAGTTTTTACTCTTTAAGGCTACTACGGAAGACTAACGGAAATGATACCCAAGCTATTAATACACAGAAAGAACTAGGGACACTTTTAAGATGAGTTTCTTGGTGCAAAGCAACTGACCAATTCTTCCTGTTACTACCTATTGTTTTTGACCAGTTTCTTTCTCTGTTCTATTGTAAAACAAATTTCAGCTAAATCATTAGGCTCCTATCACTAGTCTGAAGGTTACAAATACTACGTGCCCAGTTATGCTTAAATTTTGATATTTTACTGTTGGCAAGAACAGTGAGACAGAACAAGGACTGAAAGTGTCTTTCTTAGACCTCTGTGGATGGACACTCACCTATCCCCCAACTCATCCATCCAGTGTCATCATGAGTGATAGTATTAAAGGTCCATTGTCATTTAGTGTCTATAATCTTAGAGACGCTGAAGACCATTATAAATTCAACACATATGACTCTTATCTGTTTCCCAAATAATACACTATAATGTTTTCAATAATTTGGGAAAGATCCTTACAATCCCTGTCCTTTCGTTAGCTCTAGTTGCTAGAATTTATTCTGAGTAAAACCAGGCTGTTGGCCTAGTCATTTATTCACACCTTGAGAAAGGAGGCATCAGGGGAGCGGTGCCATCTCAAGAATTTTAAAAATATGACCAATCTGTTCCCAACTGGACATCTACAATACTAAGACAGTTTCCTTATTTTCTTTCCATTAGAGAAAAATTCTTGCCAGGAATATAGTCTCTAAGATTTTAAAAATATTTAAAGTTAAAAAAACATTTCTTAGGGCTATAATTCTAGCAATAAAGTAAAAATAAATAGAAAAGAAACAAAATGAGCTCCTATCAAATTTTCATGGCTTTATTCCTAAGGTACTTGTTAAGCTGGTATATAAACCGTTTTTAAGTAAATTAGGCTTTAGAGGCCAATTAGATAGTCTGTCTACCATTTTAAAAGTTATGCAAAAATTTTAATATTTAAACAGACAATATAAAATGAGATCTAAGGAACGTTCAAATAAATGTCTCTCTTTCAAAAGCTGAGGGCTTTTAAATAAACAAGAGAGAGAATGAAACAATTTTTGATGAAAATGCCCCAAGTGTTTAGTGTACAAATTTAATTTTCTCTCAAACAGCAGGTTAAGCTGGATTCAAAGAATTCTCATTAACCATAATACAATGAAGAAACAATACCTTGATAATCATCTTTAAATGGTTTAAATCTTAAGAGTAAGAAATACTGTGCATGAACATGAAAAGACTAAAAAATCAAGCTGTGAAAAAGGAGACCTACAACTAAAACAAATATACTTTGAGAATAACTGAAAAGCATTTTTCTGCAATCTCTACAAGTAAAATAACTTTAGGAGCAGAGACTTCCACACTGGACTGTTATGATTAAAAGGTCCTAAACTTTTATTAACAGCCTTTAGTATAACAGTGCTGATTCCCTTGACATATTAATTTTTTTGCTTATTTCCTTTTTCTTTCTCAAATGCAGCTATCTGATTAAATATATTGAGCAAATTTGGAGGTAAATTTTTTTTAACTCCACTTTCTGAATGCTCCTTGCTATTTAGTCCATCTTCTTCTGGAAACTCTGTTTTAATATCCTCCTCATAATTATCCTCTCTTTCATATTCTCCTTGATTTTTACTTACTTGGTATCTTTGCTCATGTCTACTAAAATCACGTGATCCACAATAAGTATTTTTTTTATATTTTTCAACTGATTTTGAAGAGTAGTCTGAGCTTGCTGGTGAAGTGGAACACCTCATGGAACCTGGCTCCCACCTTCTATAGTGCTCTTTTTTTCCTTCTATATCTTTTTCAATTTTTCTATAACCATAAATTTTTATCTTGTCCTCTGGATTCCTACAGAAGGAATCTGAGGGATCTCTTCTACTGGAAAAATGTCTTTCTGATTTATATGGCTTTTCTGTTTTGCTACTCCCTGCCTGAGTTTTATAGCTATTATAAAAATCTCTTGGATCTTCAGACCTACCTCCAAAATCATCCGGAATTTCAACTGAAGATGAAGAGAGAGGGCATCTATCTTTCTCTTTTATCTGTTTCTTTTGATATGGAACCCTATCCTGCTTTTCCAGTAGTTTTTCCACTTCTTGTCTTTGGTTAAGAAAAGATGCTGAAGTATTGGCTGGAACTGGGAACCACTCATCTTTCTTATTCTGATCTATCTGATTTGAGGATGCCTTAGCTGAATGCCTTTTGGAACTTCGAGAAGACTCAGAACGGTTCCTCTTATGTTTCTTGTGCCTTCTGTGATCAGAAGAGGAAGAGGACGATGAAGAAACTGATTCATCACCAGAAGAAACACTTGAAGAGGAAGAAGTTGATTTTCTTCTTTTCTTCTTTAGCCTAAAAAAAGTAGTTAATTCATCAGATATGTTACGTACAAAATGTTTATCCATAAAGATTTTAGTTCCACTCTGTTCTCTTTAAAGATTTCATAAAAGCGGTGGCTTGCATAAGTAATTATTATAAGACTCTTAGTTACTTTAAGATTCAATTTTACCATCAAGCACCACTTTTGGGAAAAAATATTTTTGTAGACAGCTGTCACTGTAAACAAATCCATTTCTGAAAGACAGTGACATTTCCAACATTAACATAAAAATAAGAACCTGAACATATACAGGAAAGAATTGAAGTTTAATAGATGCCTATCTCTAAGAGCATAGTTCCTTCGCTTCAGCACTAATGGCATTTTGTTGAGAGGGTAGGGTGGCAGGGGTTCTAAAAGATTGTAGGATGTTTAGCAGCACTCATAACATCTGCCCACTAGATGCCAGTAGCACTTCACCTGTATGACAACTAAAAATGTCCCTGGAGAACAAAACTACCCCTGCTGCTCTATTTCTAAAACATTGCTCCCTAAAATACAGGTAGTTAAAATAACAATATATATTTTATTTTTGAGTTTTTTTTCCCTCCAGATTTCTAGCCTTAGATTCTACTTTAATTTCTTTTATAGAAATATTTGTGGTATAATTGCTAGAATAATTGTTATGATCTGAAATACTTTTACATTTTTACTTACTTTACCTCCATATGGCACTTTGGTTCAACTCAGTGGTTGCTTTAAGTTCAAAAATACCGAATATTATAGTTTACCTTTTCTCCTCTTTTAAGAGCTTACGCAACTTTTCTGCACTTGTTTCTATTTTCTTTGTTTTCTGCTTTTCTTCCTTTTCAGCTTGTTTTTCTCTTAATTCCAAAGATTTCTTTTAGAACCCAGATATCGGAAAAAACCACACGTTAAAAAAAGCAGAATATATAAAACCCAGTTTTCAAAAAAACCCCCACCCCCCCACCAGAAATCAAATATGGTATACCCAAATCACCATATATCCAGCATTAAACAAGTATTTTTAATGTATAAAAATTAATCATACAGGTGTTTGGCATTAATCATTGGAATAGCCAGAACAGTATTGAGGACCATATTGCAGTTGGTATTCCATGAAAAACGGGGAAGCCATTGCATTGGTACCCATGACCCAGAATGCAAGAAAGGGAAAGAATGTATAAAAATTATTTTAGAAAATTGAAAAAATTTTTAAATAGGACACATTTTATAAAATTCAAATAAAGAAATTCCATTAAGATGAATTGAGGGGGGAAATCACCATGTTCAAATACAAACCATTTAAAAAATAGCACAGCCCAGTTGGATGCATGATTACATAAGAAATCATTTTCCAGTTTGAGGATGGGGATGAGCAGCACCAGATGTCACAGACACAGCAGCAATGGTCCAATTCAGAAGAAAATGCATGAGAAAACATCATCATCAGTATTACAGGAAAAGACAGTTTAAAATATCTCTCAAAAAGATTTTTAGAATTAGCTCGATTACATTACTTAATTTTGTAATCACCAGGAAAGCTCACTACAGGGACAGTACTCAAAAACTACATACCAAATTTAGGCAATCTGAATTTTCTCATAGAGGTATTTTTACTTTTGAGTAGTAACAAAAAAGAAGAGGCACTAAGAAGCAATGTCAAACCCAATTAGGAAAAGCTGTATCTACAAAGAAAATTTTCATAATGCCTTAAGTAATCTAGAATTGTTTTCTGAAGAAGAAAGTTTTGGTATTAACTTCATATATCACTAAATTTCTAAGAGGAAATAAAGAATCACCTGCATATATTTATGAAGCTTCTGCAAAGCATCCTCTGCATCTTTAAAAGTCTCATCCAAATCCAAAGCTTTCTTATAGTAACTTTCAGCATTTAAAAACTTTTCTTCTTCTTCTAACCTAATTTTGAGAGGAAGATTTAGCTTTTTGTAAAAACAAAAAGTCTTCAAACATGCATACAGGTCAGAGGCTTATTGGGGAAAAACCATGTTTAGCAAATTATTTTCTTAATTGAACAATACCTAAATCTTATGTTTTACTATTTCACATAAAACCACATAAAACAGAACAAAAATACCAAACAGATTGGTGGTTGCCAGAAGTGGGGGTAGGGGGTGGCTGAAATGGGTAAAAGTAGTCATAAGGTATAAACTTTCAGTTGTAAGTCTTGGGGATGTAATGTTCAGCATGGTGACTGACCATTGTTCATAAAACCGTGTTGTACATTTGAAAGCTAAGAGAGATCTTAATAGTTCTCACCAGAATAAAAAAAGTTTGCAACTATGTGTTATAATGGATGTTAATAGGGCTTACTGTGGTGATCACTTTAATATATTAAACCACTATGTTGTATACCTAAAACTAATATGTTATGTCAATCATATCTCAGTTTAAACAAAATAAACCCCAAATCCAAAAGACAAATAGGAATCCATCAGTGGTAACTAAAAACATACTGCAGGTCCAGCATTGGCATTTTAATATGATATATAAAAACACATTATTGATATCCTAAATTTAGTATGATCTTGAGCTTTAGCATATTATTATATAGGCTGGCTTTTCCTAGTAGTTCATGAAAATTTTTCCTTTCTACAGAAATATTTTCCCAGAATATTCACTGTTAAAGTTGGAAATAACAACTCACATGTGTATATTGCAATTAGCTTCTAGACTGGATAATTATTAGATGATGCTCAGAAGCTTATACTATGAAAAATCAAAGTCTGGAGCAGGATTTTACAAACTATTTTCAGTTTTTATAAAGGAAGAAAAAGAAATTACTGTAAATGAATAAACAAAGAAAACTCCAATGGCTTTAATGGGATAACTTTTGTGTCAGACTGGGTATGAGGAGGAAAGGACCAGTCAAAGAGGATCAACGTTTCTGGCCTGTGTAAATGGATAGATGGTGTTGCCATTCACTTAGTACAAAGACACCAATACAAGGGTAATAAGGCAATTACGTCTAAGTTGGTACTATCTACCTATTGAGAAAGTAAAAGTCTGCTCCAATCACTTGGGTCCAAGCAAAAGTTCTTATGAGTTAAAAACAAATATTGCAAAATCTCATTAATTTAGAATTCTAGTATGATCATACAAGCTGAAGAATAATCAGGCAAATTCATGAAACAGAGAGGAGATAATTCTAGTTTTAAAAATTGTACACCTGAAACTTACTGGGTTTCATTAACCAATGTCACAACAAAAAAACAAAAACCAAAAACCAAACAAAAAATCAACAGCAAAAAGACGCTATTAATTATAAACTGGTTTTTAATTATTAAAGCAGGCTGTTAGCAAATTACATTTGAAGTATTGTTTCTTCAAAATATTTTATATGTTAGACTAATCTATTAATTATTAAAGATTTATAATAGAACTATATACCAGGTATTATGCCGGCATCTCAGGAGAGTAACATAAGTGACAGTGTTTGTTCTTAATGATTTGCTCTTCCATTTAATCTGAATTTTTGGATTTTGCTGGACAGAGTAGTGCAATAAACCGAATATAACAGTAAATCTTATTTGTAATTAACAACAGTAGCTTTCGATTCATATTTCTGGCATCCTAGTAAAATGATGAAATAAACTGTACGTTAACTTCTTGTCTTTTTTAAAACAAAGCTTCTAGTGTATGCCCAGGAAAAGGATACCCACCTAATTTCTTATACCTTTACATTTATATTTCTGTGTAATAAAGATATATATTCAGAACAATGAACTCAAGATACGAAAATATCTCTAATTATAAAGAACCCCAATAAGAAAAATAACTATTTAAAAAACATTTTCAAACTTGAAACTAAGAGTGTTCTGAATTAAGTGATTAAAGATGTTATTTTCTTATGTGAAGTTCAAAATTTTATAGCAGTTGGTTGAATATTAGATCTCTATTAAACAAATCTGACACTTACTGCCCTCCTCTTTCTACAAGTGTCTGGCAGAGGTATTTTCTTGCATTCCTGTGAGTTGGACAGTTTTCCAATGCAAGCTCAAAATCTTCTATTGCTTTGTTCAGACTTCCTTTCGTTGCATATCTAGAGATAGGAAACAAAATTAGAAGGGTTTATCTTGTGAGCTATTCATAAATTTCGTACATATTTACCTTGTAAATATTTCTTAAAACCCATGATCCACTTACAATGCTCCACGAGCTACCAAAGCTTCCACATTTTCTTTGTCTATTTCTAGAGCCTTATTGTACTCATTCATAGCATCCACATGGCGTCCAACTTTAAAATAATCAACTCCAATCTTCACACTAAAAAGACATTTGTAGAGCATCACAAACATTTCACAGAATATCCAAACAAAATGTTAATATGGCTAAATTTTTAAAGCACATTACATTTGGCTAATATTTATTCTTTAATACTTTCCAAATACCTAAAAAGCATTCTGCCTTTGGGTAGTTGCATAACAAATATGTGTGAAATCTACATATCAATATACTAATTCCTTTTGAAAAAAATTGAAAATGTTGGCTTAAGTCTGTTAAGTTTACAACATAACACTATTTACATCTATAAGAAAGCTAATGTCAAAAAGGCATTTTAATTCATTTATAAACAAATTTGGTCTTAACGATGACATAATGCTTGCTTTACCCTACACAATGCAATTGTTGAAAGACAAAGTCTTCATACCATTTTAAAGCCCAAGATGCAGACTGTTTCTTTCTTAATGCAGAAGCAAAATCATCTTCAGAGAAATTTTTGCTATTAAAGAAAATAAAAGTCAAATCAAACTGTATACTTTTTTTTTGTAACTAGTTCACTTTGCCTGAAAGGTTAAAACTCAACATTGAAAAAGTGAATCTCAAGCAAGAAATCTGTATTGCATTTACAAAGAAAAGTTCTTTAACTCTCAGGAATGACTTATTCCTAAACATTTTTCTTTAGCATATACACAAAATTCTTATAAATTTTCTGAATCTTTGTCTACTTGGTCACATGGTACACATCTAATCATTGATAGGACTCAATTCCAGGAGATGGGATCACCTAGTTTATTTAACTTTTGGCATGTTGCTGCCACCAGGCTTAGGATAGTCAAATACATCCCTCGGTTATGCAGCTTTTGAGCTCAGCACCATCACCTTATCACTTAATAGAATAACACCAATTTACTATACCTTTGTAGGCCTCTCATTAAAGATGGTGGATTAGATTCATCTATTCCTAGTTTTCCTAGAAGAAATTCAACTACTCCTGGATTAACAAATCCCAAGGAACTCTGCATGACGTTTTCATATGATTCCAAAGAATTGCTATTTAGTTCAACACTCCTCCTTAAAAAATATAAGAATCACAATATGAAAATCATAAACATAATTAGCATGTCCCATTTCTATTAGAGAAATAAAATTCCATTTCTATTAAAGAAATGTCATTATTACATTAAATATTGATACCACTTTTGTATGTGTGGCAATGTCATCACTTCATTCCTTTTGTTAAGTTTGAAGAAATTTAACGTTTATATAAATACACGAGCATACTTTGAAATAAGAGAAATTAAAATTCTACTCTGTTGTCAGAAGTTGGATAAAATTTGCTATTTTTTAGTCAAGAAACTGTTTTGCAATTAACTGCTGTTGAAATAATGTGGATAAATTACCTGTAGTACAAAGGAAGCTCTTCAGAACTAATCACACCTAATTTAACACCAGATAGGTGTGGTGGAAGAGATGAGCTATATAGAGATACTGCAAGCTTTTCATGATATCTGTCAATATCCTTGATTCCAGCTTAAAAAAAAATGAGAAAACCAAGCTGATTAACAAGAAAATGGAAAACCAAAACACAACAAAAACCTTTCAAACACTATTCTCATTAATCCATATTTTCAAAATTAATAAAAACAACAATCTTGACAACTGTTACTTTTTTATTAGGATAAAGTTGATCACCTCGAATGATATCACCAGTTTGGTAATATGATAAAGGATCCCCATGGTTACTGTGAGAAGGTACATCTCTTAATGGACAAAGAGCCTGCAATGAGAAGTATTTTAAAACAGATGTTCCATTCTTCGGTGAAAAGGGTCTTCTTTTATCCTAGTTGTTCAGTAAAAACAGTTAATAGTTGACATAAACTTTAAAAAATCAACCAGCGCCCTAAGGTCTAAATTTAAATAAAGATTTTAATTATAAGTAATTTCTATGCCAAAATACAATAAAACAAGTTTCTTGGTTCAGTTAGAAAACTAATGAAATTAGTTTAAAAACTGCTGAAATTTCAGCTCGAAAAATCTCATGAAATTTGCAATTACTGTTAGGAAGCAAATATAAGTGGATTATGAAACAAAAAGATATCTTGCACTTGTTAAAAATGAAACTAAAAGCTGTCCAGTAAGTATGAAAATTCCAATTAAATGAAATGTGAATATTCCAAAGTTTGTCTGTAATCCAGTCTATGACACTTTTTGCTTTCCTTCCCTTTTCATCTGCTTTGATAGACAGCAAATATCAAACCTTTTAAAGTGACACATTTCAGATTCAGGACTATTCATCTTTGGCAAAGTATCATATTATAATGTACAAATCTCATTTAATTACTGTAAATAAATAAATGGGTCAGGAATTTATTTTTAAATTATCCACATGGAAGTGTCGAATGCCAAATACTAAATAATTAAAAACATGTTCAGCTAGGAAAAGTAAGTCCAAATACTAATCAATCTCACCACTCACTGATATCTCTTTGAACATATGAAAAGGGACTTCGCCCCTGCCAATCAAGGGGACTATAAAAAACCCCAAAACGAAATTCTATCACTGCTAATAATTTTTTTAGTAAGAAAAGGTACTTTATTTTTCTCCAATTTATATTTATTAATTCTTGAAAGTGTAAGCAGGTATGCGTAAGTACAGCTGGATGCAGACATAATTCTTGCATTTAAATGACCATCGAAAGCAGAAGCAATCAAAGAAATGAAAAGTGAGTAACTTACTGTGATTTCTAAGTGGGATATATCTCTCATGATGCCACTGCCTAAACAAATCAACACCATGAAAAACCCAAATTCCCGAATGGAACTAATTCTTCCAATCACTATGTCACCACGCTCAATATCTCGGAAAAATAGCTCTCTCCGATCCATGCTAGGTATTTCCATGAATTGCTCTAAAGGTGGCATGATTGCATAATGATCTGAAAAAATAATTAACAAAATTACAATAGTTTGTGTTCAGCTTTATCTTAAGTAGTTAAAACCATCTGCAATCAAAAGATTTTAAGACTCAACTCACCTTCATTGTCTTCATTAATGTCAGAAGTTGCAGGTGCATCTGATTTCCAGGGAAGTGCAAAAAGCAGATCCGCTTTTTTGGAAATGAATTTTTGTATATCAATGTTGTCAACTCTCTTCTCCTTTCTTAAAAAGAAACAAAATTTATGAAAACTGGTTTATTTGCAAAACCTTTCCGTGTGTTCAAGTTTCTGCTCATGGATTTCATTAACCAATCGGGTCCATCCTAGCTTCTGTCCGTACACCCTCCGAAAAAAAGTTTTAACCAGGGATTCTCTAACTCGCCAGCCTGTAGGTGGAGGGCGAGGAAACTTAAAAAGTGACGCCCGCAGCCCCAGATACAAAAGCCCAAAGGATTTTAGCTAAAGAATCTGCGACTCTGTTAGGCAATTATCAGAGAAAAAGATCATCCTGCATCCCGCATCCCGCAATGTCCTCAACAGGAGCGCGGACCCTCCATCCAGCCCTCTGTATCAGCGCCGCAGTCCTCACGTGCTCACGGCCACACTGGACTCACCCGCCCGGCTGCGGTAGCGGGGCCCAGAGCTGCGTCCCCTCCCCCGTCTCGCAGCGTCGCCGCGGTCCCATTACCTGCCCTGTAACGGCTGCTGGGACGTCGGGCCCCGGGCAGGCTCGGCCACGGATCCTAGAAGGCTCCGGAAATGCGGATTGTCCTGCTGTTCGCTCCGGAGCAGGGAGAGCAATGACGGCCCGTGGTAATTCAGAGACTGCCGCAGAAGGTCTCGGTCCATGGCTAGAGACTGCGGGGCTGAAATACCGGTGGGCTCCTAGCCCTTCGGTTCCGTGCCTCCTACCTTAGCGCCGTTGTGCCGGAGGCTGAGCAAACGCCTAGAAGCCGCCGGAAACACACATCGCAGACGCTTTGAGTTGCCTCCCGGAAGCGCCCTCTAAGTGGCGGCGCAGCGGAGCTCTGCCTCTGTCTCGCGAAATTGAGCGAGAGTACGGAAGCCGGAAGGGTTGGGCTGCGCGTTTTCCGAGCTAGAGGCTGACCACGGCTCCGAGGTGGTGATGTGTGTGACGAGTTTACTTTTTAAAGTTTCCATGGCGTTATTATTACATTACATTGCAATGGCCTGAGCTCTACTCTATGGTACATAACAATTCATTCTTCAATTTAGTGAGACGGGTTTAAGTGCCAGTGCCCGAACAGGTGAGAACTCCAAACGAGTTACAAAGGTTCTCTCAAAGTACTCGCTGGATGGAATCACTACTTATGTCTCAGGCATAACTGCTTTGGGAGATTTCCAGATAGGCTAAAGGGTACAGTAAAGGAAGGACAGTAACATTTATTAAGCATTCGCGTTGTATTCTCCATAACCCATTCATTGTTATTTTAGCGTTAACTTAAAACCAGATGGCTTTAATGCCCAGACACGTGCATATATACTTTCTTTTTAACATTTTTTAAGTTTACCTAAGTGGTTTCTCAGAATTTAGTGCCCATAAGATTTACTGTATGGCCTTGTGTATGCTAAAGTCAGTATACTCTTCTTAAGGGTAATTCGAGTGATTTTCAAAGGTAATTGTGACTTAGGTTTTTTTTTTTTCTTGTTACCTATGGGGTGTATCTCATATACTCTTATTTTAGAGATTGAGGAAATAGGCCCAGAGAGCCTCAATAAATTGCTCAATGTCATCTCGATTTTAATAGACCTTCACAGGCAGAGTTGCTGGAGAGAATATTTTTATCATATAGAAGGACTAACTTACTTTAATTTTGACAGTTTTATTTCAATATAAATTTATTTCAATATATTAAAATTTGTACCACTTAACTATGTGTAATTTAGTATAGTCTTCTTGAAGAAAAATAAATGGTAGCAGTTATTCTGCCCCCTCTCCAGCTGTGTGTCTTTGGGGAGATGAATTTGCCCTTCACTGTTTCAGTACCTGAATAGAAGACCCAGCCCAGAATATAGTGTATGGTGCCACGCTATTTTGTGAAAAATCCTGGCAAATCAGCAAATGGTTTACCGAGACTTGAGAAAATGCAACAAAGAAGAATTCAAGTTTAAAAGATAATAAATTTCAAGCCAGTGTGGGCATATCAGGAAAGTTTAGTCAGTAGTACAGACTGATTTGTGTTTAACTATAGAGAATGGCTGTTTTTAGGAAAAAGGGTTCTGTCACTGAAAAGCCGACTATTAAAAATGAACTATCTGGACATTCCCGTAAATAAAATATGTAATTTTAGTTAGAGTTCATCTGTTATTAAGGATCTAATCATCTCTGGAGGGACTGAGAAGCTCAGTGTCTGAGAACCAGATGCCGGACAGTGGCACTTAACTGCCCTCAGAATGCTACCTTATGAGGCCATTCTTGGGTAGCACTTCATCACTATGGGACATCTACTCTTTTTCCTAATTCCAACACCAGAGTAACCTCCAACCACTCTAATTTGAGCATCTAAAATTGCTGTGGTATGGCCATGGAAGTAAGAGAAAGTATCTGCTTTTAGAGAGTAGGCAGTGTTCATCAAGAGTGACATTTATTGAATGCTTGCTGTGTACAGAGTAGTGATAGAAAAAATAAACTTTCAAGCAGGTGTAATCGAAATTCCATCTGGATTTTGTATGTGGTTAGTGCTGGCTTTAAATGGCAGTAGTCACAGTAGTTAAGTATCAGAGGCAACCTTGTTCTTCACTTCCCAAATACCACTCTCACATGAGGGTAAGACTTTTACATTTATAGGTGTATTTGAATTCCTTTTTTGCTGGGATAGATAACCTTTGACTTTGGAGGGGACAAGCACTGGCTCTTTGAGGGAGGATTGGAAGCTGTGAGGAGAGAAAATGAGGAGATTAGTTTAGCTTCTCATCTTGGGGAAACCAGTCCCACACATGGGGGTTCTCAAAGTGGACATAGAAAGAAAACACTATTCAATATCTTAATGAAATTTTTTGTTTACTAGTTTGATCTTAAGAAAAATGTTTCTCAATAACTTTTCCATATTAAGCAGCATAAATAATTAAATGAATCTGAGAGGGAAGAGAGGGCAGGGCACTCAAGATGTCAGATCTTTGGTGTCTGGATCCTGGGACTATTTATTGTGATGTCAAATTTAATTTTTAAGTAAGCACACATGTACATCTTTTAACAAACTCTTTCTAGGCTCTGGAAATATGAAGATGAAAAAATGCCAGATTCTTGAGTGGCACAAATCCAATAGAGGAGCAGACATAAGGAGAAACAAATATGGAACAGTGGTGAGCACTATTGTCGACACCTACTAAGTATCTGTTTAGATCCCTTTTTATGGGGGATGAGGTCGTGGGGGTTATTGGGGGTTAAGAGGAGAGGAGGAGACAAGTATGTGCATTACAGGAGGAGGGAGCAATATAATTAAAGAAGTAGAGGTAAGGAAAAGCAAGATACATTCTGGAGACTGCAAGTGTGGAAGTGAGGTAGGTAGAGGTATTTTAGTTATGGACATATATATTATGTGAGCATTTTAGTTATGGACGTATATATTATGTAAGCATTATATATATTATGTAAGCATGTCATTACATACATATTATGTAAGCTTAGTGGGAAGAGACCCCCCTTGCCTCCTCTGTATGAGTGTGCGCGCGTGCACACACACACACACACACACAGATTAAATGCCTGATGTATTGAGCAAAGAACACAAAAACTTAGCTGAAGCAAGGTAGCCACATAAAGCTGAGGCAGAAGCAGCATATCAAAGAAGCTATTCTTAGATCCCCCAAGTTTCCCAAAATAACTTGCACAGCTGCTAGTGACACTGTATGCAGAAGATAAAGTCTATCTGGATCTCAGAAACTTGAATATTACCATTTGGGAAGGACCTACACAAATCTATGACTATAAGAAATGTTCGTAGACAGGTTCTTTCTAGTTTGACTCTGATGTAAACAATTTCAACAAAGCCTCATCCTCATCTGGGGTTAAGGATGGGATATGTGTATCAGGAAAGGGTAGATAAAACTGATTAAGACTCTAGGAATATGTTAATATTCCTCCTTGTAATTTTTCAGCATTTTTCTCTCCTTTTCTTAAAAAAAAAAAAAATCCCTTTTTGTTGCGTAAGCCAGCTTGAGGTGAAATGGTTTAGAACTAAGAATCTTGACTAGTATGCTAAGAAGCCACCAACTAGTGCCTCTGTTCTTTCTACTCTGCATTTTAAAAATGAACAAACAGATATGGGGAGGTTAATAATTTGTTCAAAAACTAACATTAGAATCCACATTGTCTTCTTATATATCTAGTACTCTTTCTACCACATCATACGGTTTACAGCATCAGCTGAAACCATGCTCTTTAAGGATGTAGTTTGTAAATGTATATATGAAACATTTTATTTAAAAAATATCTATTATTATTTTAACATCTAAAGATAGCCTTGAACCTTTTTTCTTAAAATGAGATCACTTTATTTAATTTATAATCACATGGTGCAAGAAGTTTAGATTACAGATTTGGTACCATATAAAGTAGTTAGCTTTATTCTCTGTTCAAAGTTCTGTTCAGAGTCACCCTAGTTGACTCAAGGAAGAAAGAGGAATACTAAAGAAAAAGTTTGGTTAGCTGAACCAAAAATATATCCTTATTATTAAAAAAATAATTCAAACTATGAGCTCTTCTGATAAAAGTTGGTACATCTTCATTCATTCGGTAGTCTTTGTTTGAAAGGATTCCACCATCCTCTTTTTATTTTTCATGTCACAGACCACTTCAAGAAAAACATTGTCAGTTTAATATTTGTCCACTTGAGGGTGCTATAAGATCATTGTGGGTATCAAATTTTCAGCCCTTTACCAGAAAACCTACTGCCAACTAAATAAGGATTCAAGGGTGAGGAATTGTAATCTATCATATAGAGTCATTTTAAGATACTTGTGTTTCTAACACCATCTCCATTTTTTAGTTACTTGTAGATGTTTTGAGAATATTATATTAATGTAAATCAGTTCATATTTCATTGTCCAAGATTGATTAGCTCAATAATTTTGAATTACTTTTTCCAAGAGGAAAGATCACTGATTTCAGTTTCAATCTAGACCATTTAGTTCTGAACTTCACCCAGGGGTGAACACTGCACAACTCCAGGGCAGAACAGGGGTGTTGTTGTTGGCGCATTTACATTATAATCCATGTACAATGTAGGATGCACATGGCAATTCCAGAGATGTGCAGTGCTTGACCATATGCAGTGGCCATCTGCAGTGCTATTCTCAGCCAGCTGTTTTTTACATGTTTTTCTTTGTTTACATACAGGATTTAGAAATAGAATGAGGATATTTCAGAACAAATCTATCATGATTGTTGAAAAAGTACAGTTTAAAGATATGCGTGATGCTGATGTGGAGTAGGTCAGTGTGCTTATCTTCATGTACTTTGTCATGACTGCTGCAAAGATGCAAACATACATGCTTCCTAGGTTCTCATTTCGTGGCAATGTCTCATAATACTATGCCAGGGAACATGTCAGGATTATAACCAAGAAAATTTGACAGTTTAATTGTTGCTGAATAAATAGTATTATTTGTCACTATATTCTGGATTGGTTTGATAACCATTTTTAATGCAATTTGAACACTTCTTTGAAAAACCAATCCAGAATGTTCATCTTTTAATTATTAAACAGTAACTCCTTTTCATTTTATTGATGACAGAACCAAAGGAGAATTTCATAGACTGGAAATATATTATTAGTTTAGTATATTGCCATCCTTAATGGAATCCATTGGAAGATCCAGCATATCTAGGTAAAGATTTAACTTTGATCCTACCCACTTTAGATATGGCATTTGATTGTTGTTCAAATTTCCAAATGCAGTTAATTTAACGAATTAATTAATTTATTCAGCAAATATTTGTTGAAGATTAGACACTTTCAGATGTTAGGGATAAAATAGTAAAATAATATACCACAATGCCTTTAGGGACCTTACATTCTGGTGGAGAGACACAATGAGCAATAAACAGAATAAATAAGTAAGTGAAATCGTATATTAGAAAGAGATAAATCCTATAGAAAAGGAAGTAAATAAAGGTAAGGGTCATTGGCAATGCTGAGGGATGGGTGTAGTAGTTTTAAAATAGAATGGTCAGAGCAGGTCTCATTGAGAAGATGACATTTGAGCAAAGACTTGAAGGCGATGAAGGCATTAGTCATTCGGCCTATTTGGGAAAAATCAATTCCAGGCAGAGAGAACAGCAAGGACAAAGGTCTTAAGGCAGGTATATTGAGGAACAGCAGGAAGACAGTATGGCAGGAGCAGAGTAAGCAGAGTGCAGGATGTGTAGGCGTTGGAGGAACTTGGCTTTTACTCTTAGTGGAGTGGGAGTCACTTCAGGATTTTATATATATTCTCCATATTTATTATATAACATTATATATTTTTCATAAATACATATATATAATTGCTGTTTTTAAGCACTTTTTCAAAATATTTTTTAAACTTTTCTTAAAATGGAAGCCCAATATACAAAACAGGTAACAGCAGAACTCTTTGTTGAAGCAGTGATGGGAAGATACTGAACTTAATCTATTAATTCTTTGCCCCTCCTTGTCCCCCCATGCACATACCAATAGCTGGCTGGAGAGGTGCCTTTAAAGAATATCTCAGACTTGTTAACAGATGACTTTTTCAGGCAGGTTTCAATATCACTGATTATGTTTCAGCTTACGTTATAATCATATTTTAATCATTCTTCTCTATGTCTGTAATGTATTCACGCTGGAATTGTATATTTCTCAAACTCTCCAGCCACACATGCATTCTCTTCTGCTTGTAGCCACTTCCACAAATGGCAATTCTTGTGCTTTATGCTTTGATCCTTCCTAATAAATTCACTATAAACCCCTTTATGATCTGGTCTCTATGTATCCTACTGTAATTTCAACCCTATCTATCAGTCATCAGGATCCACCTACATAGATTTTCTGATATATTCTAAATACTCCAAGTGTTCCCTACTTCAGAGCTTTTATTCTGCTGTTTTCTGATATGTTCTTTCCTCGCTTTTATTTTCTTTTTATCTTCAGGTCTCAACTTAAATGCGACCTCTCCCCTCTCATAGCACTCCATTTATTTCCATCATAACATATATAATATTTTTTTTTATATATAACATATATAATATTTATTTATAATTTATAAATATAACATATATAATATTTATTTATAATTTATAAATAAATTATAAATATAATTTATTTCCTTATTGATTATTTGTCTTCTCCACTGAAATATAAGATCTACGAAGGTAGGGCTATATAAGTCTTGTTCATAATTCTATACTTAAAAATTAGCTCAGTGCCAGGCACATAACAGGTACTAAGTAAATATGGATGAGTGACGATATATGAATATTTACAGGTAAATATCACACTCAGAGTAAGGGGATGACACATATGTGTCATATATGTCACACATAGGGATGAGCAAGGCTTAATTAACTAGGTTGCATGAAAGGGGACCTGAAAGTAAATTCTAGTTCTGGGCAATGGGAACATGTCTTGACTTAGGAGATAGTTATGGCAAACAAAACATTCCATTTGGAAATTATAGCAACAGAGAAAAGGTAGTATTCCAAAAAAGTAGTCCATATTGTTGGTTCAATTTGGAAAAGAAGTGCTTTCTTGGATAGGTACAAGGAACATGGTAACTGGATACTTCAGAAGTTGATGAATTTAATTTTTTTTAAATTTAAAGTCATTTTTTTTTTTTTTAGCTCAAATGGGTTAAATCGTGACAGCTAAAAAAGCAAATGTAATTTTCTCTCTTCCTCTTTTTATTTTTCTTCTCCCTGGTTTAGATTTGGTTTCTGTCTTTTATCTTGTGTGAATTGTTGTTGACTTCATTGTATCTGTGACTAGAACAATCTCTCTGTGGTATTCTGTGCATATGAAATGCCTGCATACTTTTTATATTAATCAGGGTTCTCCAGAGGAACAGAACCAGTAGAATGGGTATATATATACATAAAAAGAGATTTAGTTTAAGGAATTGGCTCATGTGATTATGGAACCTGGCAAGTCCAAAATCTGCAGGGTTGGCTGGCAGGCTAGAAACCCAGGAAGAGCTGATGCTCTAGTTCAAGTCTGAAGGTCATCAGGTTGGAGACCTAGGAAGAGCTGATTTTTGCAGTTCAAATGTGAAGGCCATCTGCTGGCAGAATTCCTTCCTGTTCCAAGGAAGTTGATTTGTTTTTCTATTTAGGCCTTCAACTGACTGAATGTGGCCCATTTAGGTTGTACAGCATCAAGATTTTCCTGAAACTCTGTCGTAAGTGTTCATTTCATTTTTTCCTAAGGTAAGACCCATGTTCACCTGGGGCATGTGATATACTTCTTTTATAAGGCTAGCCTTACCACATCACATCTCAAATCTTAGAGGGAATGATAAAAATCCTCTTAGATCTTTCTCACTTGAGCCTCTATTTGCCATCTTCTAGTGGATTATGTTTTATTTTCCCAAGGTCAAGCAGTGAGCAAGCCCCAGCTCCCTATCTTGTCATTGACTGCAGGCTCCTATATTATTAAGTCTGAAACTCTTCAATTTGACTAAAACAGAGAAGTTATTCCTTCTTTTTTCTCCAGGAAGTCATTTTTAGTTCTCATTTCTTCCTCTTTCCCGGTAAGGTCTTTTGTTTTATTTTGTGAATCAGTCTTTCAGCCATATCTCTTTACATCACATATCTAATTATAGTCATTACAGTAGTAATTTGACTATACAGTCTAGTTTATATATCTGTGAAAATTGGAGATAAGGTATGACAGTATGATTTATGAATTAATTTTTTTTTCTGGTTCAAATGATTAAATGGTGATCCCCTTCTCAGTCAGGCACATTCATAGAAGGATACTTATTATTTTAGGAATTGACAATAATAGAATAAATGGAGAAGATCAAAAGCCTTGACTTTCACTTGTAGCTGTGACTGATTAACTGTTGCCAGACTAACCCTTCCATAATAAACACTCCCCCC
This sequence comes from Pteropus medius, assembly GCF_902729225.1. NCBI lineage: Eukaryota > Metazoa > Chordata > Mammalia > Chiroptera > Pteropodidae > Pteropus > Pteropus medius. Next base: position 42,116,820 of record NW_024354875.1, read on the forward strand.
CAAAAAAACTGGACAAAATACATGAAACAAATATTTTCAGACATTGTACAACAGACAATGCAGGGCCGCAGTGTCTGAGAAAAGGGAATTAGCTAGATGTGTCGTACAGTTGCCTAGTTTTTCTGGCTAGAGGCATTTACTGGACAGTGGTGCACAGAGATGGAACCCAGACAGAGCATGGTAGCCTTGCTGAGCTGAGGAGATATGAGAGTTCAGGGAGGATTAAGCAACTGGAATTTATGGGGCAGAGGACCAAAGAGGAAGGAACTAAGTAGGAGAAAAATTCCATAAATTTGCATAGGCATTCTTTCGAGGATTTGAGTACTAGGCTATACATATGTAAAGTGAGACTTCGCAAGGCCAAAGAACAGCTACCAGTGAAAGAACAACTACAGAGAAACTGTAAGGTGAAAAACCATCAGAATTTTAAAAGATTGGGAAATGTTTGAATTCTGACTGACTAGGATGGAAAGGCCTTTTGACACTCAGGGAATTCAACAGAGAATCCCCAAAAGGCCCTACTTGTAGTTTTAGTCCTAAGAAGAGGACTAAAACTAGTTCTAGAGTAAAGTTTATTGTAGACCTGCCTTAACAAAGTTGAAAAAGAAGCTTCAAAATGATCAAGTTAATCTCCAAATAAATTGATTGCCTGCCAGAACAAAACTCAACTTCTTTTAATGAAACATAAAAATTGCTCAACAATATCCATAAAAAATTACCAGATATGCAAAGAACCATGAAAATCTGACCCATAGCTAGGTGAAAAATTCATCAATAGAAACAGACCCAGAAATGACAAAGATGATAGAATTAATAGACAAGGACTTTTAAAACAGCAATTATAAATATGTACAAAATTTTAGAGTGGGAAGGGAGATACAGGCAAGGGAAGGGAGTTTCAGTATTTTCTGTGTAGATTTATCCCTTGGAGTGAATTCTGGAACAAGTATTGAGAGAGGAAAGAGTGGTGGTAACTCCTTTCTCCCCCTCTTTCTCTGATAGGTTATGTTCTGTGAATCACCCTTCTTCTCTGGGACTTTGGTAGGCTTGCTAAGGTTAACTACACCATAGCACCTGGGGAGCAAAGGAGCAGAGAATACTGGAGGGCTGGTATTGCATAGCAAGTGCCTTCTGACACCTTTAAGACCTTTATGGTCCAAGAGCTATATAAAACAGCGAACTTTTTCTGCGTCCACAAGAACAAAAGGGCCCAGAATACAGATGAAAAAGAAAGACTCAGCAAACTTGCAGAAAGTTTATCAGTCTCTCAGTGGGGTGAGATGACCATCAAGTAAGATGGGGGAAGATCAGAAGGGGATGCTGCCCCATCTTAGTGGCTTATTAACAGAGTGGGGGAAACACAGTGGGGAAACACGATCTCCAAGCATACTAACTTCCAAAAATGAGACCATTTAAAATCTAAAGTGGACAGCCCTTCTACCTGGATGTTGTAATGTCATTATTAAGTCTCCCTCAACAATGAGGGCAGAGGAAGAGGACAAAGGGAAAGCGATCTTAAATAGTACTGAGTTTTCATTTTGGTACATCTCAGTTTGTTTCTTGTTAAACATGCTAAAAGAAAATGACTTCCCTCTCTCCAATTGCTTTTCTAAGCATCTAGCTTTAGATTCATTACTGGATAATTTTAGAGATGTGCTCATTTCTATAGAGAAATAAACATGAAAGTAGATAGCAAACCTGTGAGAAGCTAATGTACTTTGTGTAGGTAAGCAATTTAAAAACTAATATGTAGGTATAGAATTAAGAGGAAAGATGAAAAAACACAGTAGGCAGCTAAAAATAAATGTTTTTCTGTATCATTTTAAGAAGATGTGATGATTAAGTACTTGTATTCTTCATTTTGTCTTATCAGCAAATACACAGCTACAATAAAAAAACTCCATTTACCCTATCAATGTGATTTGAGAGAACAGAATTCTATGTCTACCCTAAACAGTATGATTTAAAGGGAATACACACCTAAGCTCAGCCTTAATAGTCCCTTGCTATTCACATGGTGAAATTCACTATGGATTATAAGTTTATGTAGTGTTCCTGGTTAAAATACAGCAGATCTACTCAGATTACGTAATCATACTATAATTTCTCTGAGACATAGGTTTTCATTTCTTCAAGATTGGAGTTTAAAATGCCAGCTAGTTTTAGATCACTTGAACTTTGTCGGTTCTCAGTTCCTAAAACGACCTGGGCCTTTAAATACTGTGATATTTTGGGTTTCAAAACCATTTATGTTGGGAAAAAATACTTCCTTTTCAGAGAAAAATACCCCAAAGTGTAATTTTCTCATTAACATCAATTTGGCTCATTGATTCATCCTCCTATGCCAGTAGTTTGGGAAGAAAATTAAACCAACAACTAAAACAGAAATGGCTTTTTCTCCTTAGGAATTAGCAATGTAAAGAGAATGCTTATACTGTGTACAGTGCTTATATATCTAGAAAGCTAATATAAATGTTTAATAGCACAACAAATCAAATTATTGCATAATGGGAAATTTTATATACATACTTACATAGATATCAGTCTGTATGTAAATAAATATGTCTTGGCCTTTTGGCATAAAATGTGGAAATTAAAAGAAAGGTGGAAGTTACTATATTTTTCTAACATTACTTGGTCTGCTCACACTGGTAGGTTCATGTATTCTTGAACATCATGATAATTAGAGCTGCAAAGTGAAATGGATTATCAAATAAGCCTTATTGGTAATTTATTGGCTGCCTAGCATTCGTTTTTCCTAATTTGGTAACAGTACCCACCTTTTTCCCACCCTCTGTCTTTGAGCTTTATGTGGCCTAAACTATTGAGTCGAAGGAGAGGCATGTGATTCAGTTCAGCCCAATCATCATCTTTCATTTCTCTGATTAAATTAATTGGCTTAGGAATGAGCATATGACTTGGTTTAGACCAGTGAGAGTAGCCTAGGAACTCTGATTAAACTGTTGAAAGGAGCTTGTATTTTTTACTTTATTATTTTTATTTTATTATTCTTTTACTGTTTTTTTTTTTTTTTTTTTTTTACCATACTTCAACTTGAAACTGCTATCAGATATCTTGCCAGTTTGAATAAAGTCTACATGGAAGAGAGTAGAGCTGAGAGATGGGAAGATACTGAGTCTTAATGACATTCTTCGAGATGCTGGGTGTAATTGGGCCTGCAGATAGAGTTTCATATAGGTAAGTCAGTAAATTCCCTTGTTTCATATAGGTAAGTCAGTAAATTCCCTTGTTTGCTTAGACAAGCTTGAGTTAGGTTTTCTGTAACTTGCAACAAAGGAGTACTATATTGGACATTTTCCATTTGCTCTCCAGATTCACTCTCTATGTCCCAGGGAACTGACCTATCTGGACTGCATCATAAGAGTTCTTTTGCCCTCTGGCTTCTGGTTGTGTTAAGCCAATGGAAATCTTCCTAAAGAATGAAGTCTGGGCATTTATTTCATGGGAGTTCTCCCTGTTAGATAATAATAGGTTGGATGATCCCAGCTTTATCCAGAGGTTATAGATCCTGTCAAGTTCCCTTCTGTCTCCAGGTTTGAGTAGCCATTCTCTCAATGGCTTTAAACCATCTAATGGTTTACCTCCCCACAATTGCCAGCCCTGGGGTAAAGCATTATTCTTAACTAATTTCCTGTAACCCTTTCCATACTTTTGTAGTTTCTCTATTAAATTCTCAATTATCTAGTTTGAGTGAGCCATCTCTTCTTGCCAAGACCTGAGTGATACATACTCCATTCATTTTGATTTTCATAATAAATGGAAAATGCAGTCGTTTTAAAAGATGTAATTAGATTTTCTGTTTGAATTACTAATTGCTTAATACTGAATGCTCAATTGAGTATCAAGACAAGACTTCAGATGTTTTGCAATGCATGGAATTTTAGTAAGTCTTTGGTGGAGGTAACATAGGGTTGTTAGCATCTATATGTCTTAGGACTTCTATTAAGATTCCTTTCCAGTTTATCACTCATAGAAACTACCTTTTAATTGAACCATGGTAGAATACTATGTAAGTATCACAATGTTCTCACAAATTTACGTTTTAACTTCTCCAGGTCCTACAAAGAGGGCTACTTGAATTTCTGTGAGTAAATGAATAAAAAGATAATCTAGAAATGTGTTCAAATTAAATGACAGCAATCTACATTCAAGTAAAACATTCATTTACTTAGTGAATTTACATCCCATGATTACTTGCTCAAAATTTTCTCTGTACCATCTATGTAAAAAGAGTTTCCTAAGGAAATTGACAATATTCACAAAATTGTAAGTTCATTTTAAAAAAATATTTAAGAGAACAAACTCTTTCCCAAGGACAGAGCTACAAATATGCTAATTTCAAATTGAATCATTGAAGCAATTTCTGAAGAACTCAATGAGGTATCATGTCATTAGTCTGTATTTTAAGTAGTAAGATTAATATAATTTATCATTCAGACTTTTTACCATGTTAACCTTTTCTTCAATTAGTCCAAAAGTTGAGCATTAATGGGTGATATAATATTTTAAAAATTAACTATACTGAACATATGTAATAAATTAATAATAGGTGGATATTCAGTATTAGCCTGAGGATATGGAGTTTTTCAATAGTTAAGATGAAGCAAAATATTTATACATTAAGTTTAGAACACTTCACTAAATCAAGTCATTTTCTCACCTCACCTAGGTTTTCCTGGTTCTTTGCTTACAGCATAGCAGTTTTTATATTGAACACCAATTCAAACTAATAATAAAGATATGGTTATTATATTTTTTGAACCATAACCTCTATTGATAGTGATAATGGAACAAAACATTTGAAATTGCCCCTGACCTAAGAAAAAATAATCTAAGCCATAAGTTGTTATGTATATCTTGTCATACATGTGACATACTTTCTCTCAATCTCTTTCAACAGCAAAACCGTTTTAAAAATATATGCCATATTTAGAGAAGTCTAATAGATTTAAGAAAAGACATTGTATAATAATAGTTAATATTACCCAAGAGTTCTTTAGCAAGAATTAGTGTTTCACTGTACTAGGCACTTTTGTTGATTAAAAAGTACAATAAATTATAATTCTACTCTTAAAGAGAGTGTAATATAATATAATTTAATAGATGTGAGCTATCAACATGAGGCAGTACAAGAAGTCATGACATTTCAGAAGACGGAATTGCTGAGGACTGTTAGATGAAGGAGTCAATGTGTGTAAAGTGCTGGTTGTGGCTGTAATCTTGACTTAGTGCTTGTTATGTCACATGCTAGTTATGTGACCTTGGCTAAATATCCTGAGACAAGATTCTCAAAATAAAGATAGTTACCTGACAACCCCACCAAACCACTGGGAAGATTTATCTTACACCTTCAGCTTTTCCCCACTAAATTCTCTTTTTTTTCTCTTCAGTTTCCTGTGATATATTTTCTAGAATTCCATCCTCAACCATTTTATTTTTTCAATTCTGTAAAGTCGCAGAGAAACTGCCTGCATTTCTAAAGACCACTTAGACCCCATGTCTTAAAACTGAATCGATAATCAGATTTATTTGAGAGTGTGTTTAAGATGATAGTAGTTGTAATTTTCATACCTATAACTTCAATTACCAGTATATTTAAATTAGGAAAGTAAAAAATATATGGCCATGTTTTCATTTTCAAAAAAGTAACACTCTAGTACCAGGCTGCTGGAACAATTAGAGGGAGAAGGAATGGAAAATTTAGGCAAAGTTTATGAAGATCTGAGCATGTAAGGTAGGGCCAGGTTAAAGGGGTATGTATTTAAGAGAAAGGTTGGCACATCCCCCTGCTCTGGCGTTTTGGACTATAGAAGCATTGGGATAATCTGATCTTTGGAGATTTGCTAAAATTTCTTGTGAAATCATTTTGGTCTTGTGCTTTTAGTGGGCTTGTGTTTTGATAAACTATCTCAGTTTCTTCTATGGAAATTGGTTTGTTCCACATTTTATATCTATTAGGGTCAATTTTCGGAACATATCTATTTTATTGAGGTTTTACATTTTATTTGCACCGAGTTGTGCTATGCAATTTCTTATGATTTTAAAAAATTTCCTGTTTTTATGGGTTTTGTTGTCCTTTCTTATTTTGTATATTCATGCTTCTTTCTTTTTTCCTTGATTAATTAGCTAGTAGATTCTGTATTTTGTTAATTTTTCCCAAAGAACTAGCATTTTATTCAGTTATTCCACTTTTTTCTGTTTATAACTCATTTTTTGCCATTATTTTAATATTCCCTTCTTTCTTTGTTCCATTTATTTTTAACTGTTTCCAAGTTAAATGTTATATTACTCATGAAGAGTTGATATCTTTGTGATATTAAATAAATTCTATTCAAGAATGTATTTCTATTAATTCAGGTGGCTATTTATTTATTTTTATTCTTTAACTTTTTATTTGTAACCATTTAAGGCTATGGTTTTTTCCATGTGATCTTTGCTTTAATTGTATCTCATTGATTCTGATATACATTTTTTTATTACCATAATTTTTATAAATCTGAGTTTTCAGTTCCCCTTTGGTTCCAATTGTTTAATAGAGAGTTCTTTAACTTTAGGAAGGGCTATTCATATTTTGATTTTGTTATTAATTTTTATATTTTTAATATGAAAGAATGACCTTTTTATCATTTCTACTTTATGAAGCTCATTGAGATTTTCTTGGGATCATAATATATAGTCTGTCTTCATGAATTTTTGTATTATTAGAAAGTATGTATATTTTCTATTTTTGCATGCAGAGTCTGTAATATATTCATAAATTTACTTTATTGGTTATGTTGTTTAGGGTCTCTCTTTTTTTATTTTTTGTACACTTGACCTGTCTTGGACTGACAGTAATATATTAAAGTTGTGTATTATTGTGTGATTCTGGTTATTTCTCTTTGCATCTCTTGTAGTTTCTGCTTTATGAAGTGATATTCTATGAAATTTGGTACATAAATATTCAAAACTTTATATTTCTGTTGTGATTCATGGCCTTTTGCATAATGACATGTCATTTATTATCTTCTTTAATGCTTCAGGTACTGAATTCTAACTTGTCAGCTATTAAGATCACAACTCCTTCCTTCTTTTCATGTGCATTTTTTTTTTTTTTTTTTTGGTATGTCTTGGCCTATCTTTTTATATTTAAACTTTCTGAATGACTTTGTTTTAGGGGTTTCTCTTATATCCAGCATGGAGTTGGATTTTGCTCTGTAAACTAAAGTAACTTTTTCTTTTAATATATGAGTTAAGTCCATTTGAATTCATTAATATCATTGATAGTTTTGGTCTCTGTTATCTGTATATGTATCATGTTTCCTTTTTCCTTTTTTTTTTACATTCTTTTGGTATTTAGGAAGGTTTGTATTTTTTGTTCTAGTGGTTACTTTTATAAAAGTATTTATATATTTTTTAAAACATATAATGCCCTTAATACCACTGTTTCTTACTTAGGCTTCTATTTAGTTTATGAGTTTCAGATGATAACCTTTGATTCTCACCTAATGCTTGTGTTGGTAGGTACATAGATAGCTTATAATTTATTCTTAATTTTTGAAATAATTTTATCTTTTTTTCACTTTCTCCCATTGTTTGATTAACTATATCTTCACATCTTGCTCGTTTATTTCTAAACTGAGTTTTAAAATTTTTATGTCTACAATTTCTTCTTTAATTATATTTAATTTATATCGAAATGTTAGTTTTCTCTGCTTTGTGATTGTCTTTATTTTTGTCTTTCTGTCTTCCTTTTGTATTTTCTGCAGCTGAAAAATTTTGATTTCTCTTTATTTTTTGATGAGAAAATTTGAGGTACAGAGAAGTTTAATGAGAAGGTTGGGTTCACACTAAGAATGGAGATTATGACCCAGGTCTTTTGACTTTCAACATGGGACCTTCCTGAACTACACTAAATTCAAAAGGACTGTCAATGAATAACAGAATTAAGTCTATAGAGAGACTGAATATACAAATGGACAATGGCCAAACCATATATATGAATAGAATTCTGACCCACCATCTGCATCAACCTGCCCAGGAAACCAATCCATTATTTACAATAAGTAGCTCAGGAAGCCAATTTGCTATAAATCAGACTTGTAGAAAGTCAGACTGCTAATTCTAGTAACAATGAAGGAAACCAAACAATACCCCTATTATAATCTACCTCAAATGACTAGGACTTGATTAATAATTAGTAACTTCTTTAATTTTCATTGATGCTTCCAAGTTAGGACTAACCAGAAAAAGTCAAATATGTACCCCTGACCAATCACATAGCATGCCCCACTTCTAGTTAGCCAGCTTACAATTTCCCCATGCCAACAACCTCCATTCAAGACATACCTGAAGCCTTATCTTTTTTTCCACTACAGAACTTTCTTACCTCTCTACCTGCTTTGAGTCTCTGCCCAAGTGCAAGTGACAGTAGCTAACTCCTTTGCTATAGCAAGCTTTGAATATATGGCCTTTGCTTGTTTTAACTTGGTTTGTCTTCATTTATATCCATACTGCTCTTATAATCGAATATTTCCTTCCACATAACTAAAATATGACTCTACCCAGATAGAAAAACCTCCCTCTAAACCCTTTTACCATGGTCTCATCATCATTTCTCATTCTTCTCCTAGAGCATTGAACTGCCAACAGAGGTCTGCTCCTTGGTCCCTAATGTCATTTCTAGGACCTTTATCTTCCACTGTCATCCCACTTCTCATCTGAGGTTCAGATAATCCATTTAGGCCACCTTATCCCCACTTCTAACATTGGTTACTGGCTTTCATGACCCATTTCTATGTTCATGATGTTACATGGAGCATGTTTATATTCTCTGTCTTTGAGTTGTCTAATAAAGAAACTATTCACATGTGGCTATTTAAGCATTTGAAATGTAGCAACCAAATTGAGATGTGCTGTAAGTATAAAATATGCACTAAATTTTGAAGATGACAAAATAATGTAAAATTCTTAATTTCTGTATTAATTTCAAATTGAAATTTTGGGTTAAACAAAATATATTATTAAAATTAATTTCATCCATTTCTTTTTAAATGTGGCTACTAGAAAATTTGAAATTACATATATGGTACACTTCATATTTCTATTGGCCAGTGCTAGTATCACCCATTTTTTCCACTTCCTCATTACTCTAAAATCTGGCTCTCATGAAACATATTAATAGCCTCCTAATTTCTAAACCTTTTTTTCCCCTTGGTCTCTATTTTCATTGGTATTTTTTTATACTTCATTAAGTAAAATCTCCACTTTCTTGCTTATCTTCCTCCCTTGATCTCTGTAACCCTAAGCCACTGCAATTCTTATCTAATTTATCTGATTACTGTTCTTCTGTCCTTTCACTGGCTTCTCTCCTTTGTTAAAAGACATGCTCTGCTTGTCTTTTTTTCACTCTTTTCCTTAAGATGTTTCATCCATTATAATGCCGTAATCATTGCATAACTGAAAACGATCAAACTGCTATCTCTAGGCCTGCCTCTTCTTGTTAGCTACAGTATTTTATCTGCAATTATCTATCAGATGTTTCTACTTGGATACCCTGTCCTCAGATTGAAAATTTCATATCTAAAGCAAAACATTTTTTTTTTGCTCTCAAAATTTTGCTCTCAAAACCAGTTCTTTTCTATTTCTGCTGGTGATGTCATGATTCTCTTTATTACCCAATTTGAAACCTCTGAATTAAGCTGGATGCTTTTCTCTCTCCCATCCATTCAGTCAGGAAGACCTTAAGGCTCTCCCTTTCTAATGTATCTTGATTCCAGTCCTTCTCTCTGGTGCCAGAGATGGATGTCCTCATGTTCTGTTCAGAAAGCTGCTTCTTTCTGAACCCAGAGTACCTGGGAGTATGGCATGGATATGAAACATCATGGGATGTGGTGGGGAGTGATGATGGCTTTTTCCTAGATAATTTTTCCAAAGTGATTTATTCACATTAAAAAAATTTGCTAACAGATAACTTTTTTATCTCATGAATGAAACTAGGATAAAAAAGAGAAACTGTTCTTTTAAAGTCACAGAGGCAGCATTCTTTATTTGGAGGTAAAGAGTTAAATCTAGACATACAGGAAGAGAAGACAATGAAAGCCCATTATACACATTAGAAGAGTTGAAGACAAAAGAAGTGAACCTTTTCACTCAAATCATATTGACTATGAAATTTATTGAAGTCTCAGTGTTCTGAAATTCTCTTTATAGGACATATATTGGGATTTTGAAAAAGGCCACTAAAGCTTCTGCATAATTGACAATATTTTCAGATATTTAATATTTTGTTGCATTGGGTTTTAAGCCCCCCTTCCTCCCTTCCTTTTCTTTTTGGATAGAAAAGTAGTTCATAGGGGGACAATTAATTGCTTTGACATCTTCTATGTATTGATATTTTTTGGCCACAGGAAGACACTCCATAATTCTCAAAGATACAAGGCAGAAAACCGCGTGGAAGCAAAGCATAAAAATATTTGGGTGGCCCTGTATAGAAGTTACTTAGGCAATTCAGATAAAATATAAACACTGTCTAATACAAAGTCATATCTGAATTTTGGCAAGCTGGTCAAAGATGAAAATTCCAAGGTACTGTGCCCTGTTCCCATTCCTGCCATTGACACGATACACTAGATTTTTCCTTCAAGTTCTACAAAACACTTAATAAAGACAGATCATTCCCTTTAGTGCATCTTCCCATGAAAACTTTCACTTCTTTGTCATTTTGTAATTAAAATTTGTGACATTATTCCTATGTTGTCTATCTTAGTTAAAGGATCAGTGGGTACAGAGTTAGGCATGGCAAAGACATGTAATTTTAATTTTGATGTACCCAGTCTCATGTTTCTTTCCTCTAATCAGATTCTCATCTAATTATCTTCTCCTGCTTTTCCAAGAAGAGGTATTTCTGATACCGGTATCATTTGTTTTAGTTTACTGAGTCGCAAACTTGAGTGTGCATAAATGTAATTTAGAGGAGCTAATTTAAAATACAGATTACAAGTCACCAGTCCCAAAGATGCCAATTCAGTAGATCTATGATAAGAATTTTAATAGGGTCTCTAGTTGTTGAGATGCAGGATGTTGTAAGATCATACTGTGAGCATTACTGGCTTCTTAATTTAAGAAAATTCATTACCTTTCCTAAGTTATGTGTGCATATTAATTAATATTTTCTATTGTAGAATACAAGTTGTATATCCCTGTATATGAATTTTAGATATCAGAAGGTCTGGGAAAGGCGTGTGAGGTTAAAATGATTTAAATACAAGTTTTAAAGTAATATTAAAATATGTTTTTCCTTTAGGAAGCTTCTGTTTTTTGTTTTTTTTTTTAACATCTTAAGTAGAAAACAATCAGTCTTATTTGTATAACTCATCAATGGAACAGCTAGGCAGCAGTTAGCCAAGTGAAGAGATGGGTAGGATCCCATTTTTAGTTTCATCTAAAATTTTTGTTACTTTTGAAGAAGAAAAGTATTATTGAGATTGATGAAAAAAGCCTCCCCTTTTTATTGTAATAAAATATGCATAACATAAAATTTACTATTTTAATCATTTTTAAGTGTATGGTTTGGTAATATTAGGTACATTTACATTGTTGTGTAATCATCACCACCATCCATCTTGAGAGCTTTTTCATCTTCCTCAACTGAAACTGTGTACTTATTAAACACTAGCTCCCCATTTCTCCCTTCCCCCAGCCCCTGGCAACCATTATTTTTCTTTCTGTCTCTATGAATTTGACTACTGTAGGTACCTCATATAAGTGGGCTCATACTCAAATATTTGTCCTTTTGTGACTGGCTTATTTCACTCAGTGTAACAGTTTCAAAGTTCATTCATGTTGTAGTATGTCAGAAGTTTCTTCCTTTTTTAAGTCTGAGTAATATCCCATTGTATGTATATGTTACATTTTATTTATTCATTCATCCATCGATGGACACTTGGGTTGTATTCAGCTTTGACTTTTGTAAATAATGCTGCTATGAACATGGGTATGTACATATCCGTTCAAATGAGAAAGGCTTTTTTCTAATTTAGGAAAAACAACCATAGATATTAATTTCTATGTTTTTTAGATACATAAAGATTTTCCTTCCTGAGCCACCTACTCATAAAGTGGGTATAATGCTACCACTTGCTTGCAGAACATAGAAATCCCTTGGTGGAAGTTCTGCTGCATTATTATTTATTTATGTTCTGTTCTGACACAAATAACGTGCTTGCTCAACAGACAGTGAAGTCTGCAGTTGAAATACCACTCTGGAACTGGAGTACAGGGTTGCCAGCCAGTGACCTGGAACCAATCCATATGCAATAGCTCCACAGCATACATAATACAGAGGTATGAGAAAAAATAAAAATACATCAGAGTACTCATTAAATCTTTAGCAGACTTGTTTCCAGCTTAGCTTTTTCTGTCCTTACAAGAGAGAAATGAGTCTTATTAATGACACAGTACCAAAAACATGGAGTATAATGTAGATGTGCTTTGAAAAAGAGGTAAGTATAGAAAGAAAGAAGACAAAGAGAACCAGAGCCTTTGCTGGATTATTGGGTTAAGCAGAGGCCTAGGAATGAGAGAATGCTGCTATGCCGTATCTTCTCTTGGCAGCCTTTCCTGACTCCCCCAGTCTGTGTTGGTGCTCTCACAGCACCCTATGAGCAGCTTCCCATAACACCCCTTTCCTAGTTTAAAAGGAAATAAAGCACTCTCCTAACTCTTCTGGAGTTTATACTCTGATTATAGAGAAGAGGACAGTTTAATATAAGCAAAGAAACCAAGAAGTAACAGACATAATGAAAAGTAGAGACCATGGTGCTTTAGAGAAAAAGGAAATTTATATGGCTAATGCATTTGGAAGCTGACTCAGGTAGAAATTGGAAAGGGAAATGTTTAGCTAGGATTGGAAGAATAGGTGGATCTAGTAGGTGGAGAAGAAAAAGAGGGGCTCTCTCTTTAAGAGCTGTTAACTTATATAGGTTAATACAAAGATGGAAAGCAAAACTTGGCCAGATTTTATTTTTTTTTTGCCAGTACTAGAATGTTCTTTCTCAAAAAGAGCTCACAGTTTTAATCCAACCAGCTCTCCCCCTTATAAACACTTCTATATTAAAAAAGCTTCCTTTCCATAAGTTGTTGTTGTTGTTGTTTTGAGATAACTAGACTTCACAGTTTGACAAAGTTTGACAAGATTATCTCTTTTCAAGGACTTGTAATAGTGTCAGGAACAATTTAGCTACCTCTTACAACTTTGCAATTTGGGTCAAACTGTAGAACTTGCTGGTTAAATTCTGAGTACACATCAGAGTGTCAGGTTGGAGTTTGGCAGAACTCCATTCTTTACATTCATTGATAACTTTGTGCAAAGATTGCCAAAAGAATTAAGAACATAAGATGAGACTTCAGGATTCTTTGTATCTGGTGATATTGGTGGTTTTGTAGATTTCCTTATCTTCGAATCAGCAATTCTAATGAGCAGCTTACTTGCAAATGTGCGCAATAAATACTCACTAAAGAGCAATTAGAACAAATAACCATTGAGCATTCAAGGAAGAGGGAGTTTACACATTTCCCTAAAGTAATTAACATTCCTTTTTCTTGTTTTGTTTAAATTTTGTTTTTACCTAAATTACCTTAATGCCGCCCTTAGTGAAATAGTTTAAAATAAGAGTAGCTGGAATTGGATCTTTCTTGATTAAGTGCTAAAACTACTGAGGTTAATTAGACCAGAACTGTTTGAAACTGTTGAGTACAGATCAGTGGTCCTGAATTTTTCCAAGGAAGTCTTTGTTATGTCTCATATTAGGCCTGGATTTTAAGAAATGGAGGTCCATGCTATCATCCTTTGATGTTTGTATCTGCATGTTTTAAAAAACAAAACACAAAGAGGGTTTGTGACTTGGAAGCATTATCTTGAGTTGGGAGGACTTCTTCCTTCTCACATCTTGCTTTAAAAACAGTACAAGTTGCGTCACCCCAAGTGGAGCTGAGGTGAGGCTTAACAGAAGTGTTCTGAAAGTCTAGCCTTGTAGTAGAGAAGAAGTAAGAATTTCTAGAAATTAAATGTTTACAACCTCTAAACTGGAGGGTGTCAGCTAAAAGAAATATGTCCCTGTTATTCCCAAAGCACATCTCTTACAAATACAATGGCTCTCAACTTTTTGACTATTTTCCAGTGGAATAAGAACATGAGATAACAATAAAGCATCCCTGTTAAGCTACCCGCTCTTTCCTCCACCCCTCACCCCAGGAGTGAATTTCATATAACTGTTTTAACAATAAAAGTGTGAGTGAATCTCATTAGAACCACATTTCATGCTTGCCTTAAAGACCTATCAGTGCAAAATTAAAGACCCAAAATACTGCAGGAACAAACATAACATCATCACAAACAGCCATTGAGAAACTGGATTGATAATGTTGAAACTAGATGAAACATTCTTTATGATTAAAAAACAAGAGTTGAAATAACAGCCAGAAGCAATTCATTCATTCATGCAGCCTACAAATATATACTGAACACCTGTAATGTTCCAAATATGCTATGGGTTGGGTACATAGTGGTGATAAAACAGCCATGACCATGCTCTTACATAGTTTATAATCTAGTGAGAGTGACAAGCTTTAAACAAATTAATTATAATTCTGGAAACTGGTATGGAATACAAGTACAGTGTTATGGTCATGATGCTATATAATATTTGTGAGGTAAGTTGTGAAATACAGCATTAGTCTTTGTAAAAGCTAAGAAAAAGGCTAAGAGGTGGGGGAAAAATTCTAGTATTAAATTAGTTTTAGTTTTTATAACTAAATTTAAGTAATGCTTAATAAATCATTTAGTGGGTTACTAGTAATTACCCTCACACATTCATAACAATAAGTCTGTGGCATTTCATGTCAGTTATCCAGCCCATACAACCAAAGAAGGGACTCACAATTTTGACTTAGATAATATCAGGAGGGACCTTGCAGCTCTCAAAGTACAGAAGACCACAGTTTAAGAATTTTCAGCCTAGACCAAAAGGTTAGTAAATTGCAGCCTGTTATTGTATGCCCAGTGAGCTAAGAATTTTTTTACATTTTTTTACTTTTTTTTACATTTTTAAATGATTGGAAAATAAATAAAAGAAATAATCTTTTGTGATATGTGAAAATTATATAAAATTCAAATTTTAGTATCCATAAATAAAGGTTAATTGGGACACAGCCACCCTCTTTTGTTTATGTATTGTCTATGGCTGCTTTTGTGTTACAAAGGCAGATTTGAGTAGTTGTGACAGAGGCCTTACTATCTGGACCTTTACAGAAAAAGTTTGCTTTTTCTGTGGCCTATAGTGATTTAAATAAGTCCCTATTAGCAACATCACCAGTTCTCAATGTTACAACTTTTCTTAAAAGGTCTTAGAAATAAGATCCTCATCATATTGATCCAAACTCTTTATGATAGTTAATTTTGTTTCAACTTGACTGAATCATAGAGCGTCCAGACATTTGACTAAATATTATTTCTAGGTATGTCTTTGAGGATGTTTCTGGATGAGATTAGCATTTAAACAGTAGACTGAGCAAATCAGATTGTATTCCCCAATGTACTCTTCTAATCCACTGAGGGCCTGAATAGGACAAAAAGGTAGAGGAAGGGAGAATTTGCCCTTTTTGCTGACTAGTTGAGCTGGCACGTCAGTCTTTTTCTGCCTCAAACTGAGACTTCTACCATAGGCTTCCCTAGTTCTTAGGCCTTTGGACTTGAACTGAACTACACCGGTTCTAAATCTCCAGATTGCGGATGGTAGATAATGGGACTTCAGCCTCTATAATCACCTGAACCAATTCTTCATAAATCAATAAATTAATCTGTGTGTGTGTGTGTGTGTGTGTGTGTGTGTATACCACACATACTATTGGTTCTGTTTTTCTGAAAAATTTTCTTGATTGATACATTCTTGTTTACAACTACCTAATAATGGACTGGTACATACAGTAAAACCAATGCTAATCAGTTGGTGTTGGGCCAAAGTAATTAGGGTGATTTAAAAAAAATCTGATGTGCTGATTCATGAATGGACATTCATTGACTACATGGATTTTTTTTTTTTTGGTTTTAAAAATAGGTTTATTATTTTTTATTAATAGTACAATGCCAAATATAAAATAAAGTGGACAAAATATTTTAAAAGAATAAGGAAGTAATAACACCACCATCTGAAGGGAAAGGTGTAAACTTTGGGGGTATTCTTTTGCCAGTTTTGGGGTGGCTTTTACATAGTTCTAATCATTTTGAATATGTGATTTGTTTAACTTAATGTTCTAACACAAATATTTCCCATGTTATTATATTGGTTTTATATATATATATATATCTTCTTAAAAATTTATTTTAATTAGTTTCGAGTATATAGTACATTGGTTAGACATCTATATAGTTCATAAAATGATCCCCCCAATTGTTCTCTCTCTCCCCTGACCCTCCACCTAGCCAATATATTCATGTTAATTGCATTCCCTATGCCGTGCTCCCCATGCCCATGACCATCCATCAGCTACTAATTTGTACTTCTTTAACCTGTCACCACATTCTCCTAGGCCCCCAAACTCCCCTCCCCTCTGTCCATCACCAAATTGTCCACTATATTTGTGAGTCTGTTTTTGATTAGTTTGTTCTTTTTATTCCTTAGATTCTACATGTAAGTGAAATCATATAGTGTTTATCTTTTTCTGTCTGACTTAAATACCTTCTAGGTCTATCAAAGCAATATCTTTTTCCATCTCCTTCCTTTTAGTCTGTGTGTGTCTTTTAATGTGAAGTGAGTCTCGTGTAGGCAGCATATGTAGAAGTCTTGTTTTCTTATCCTTTCAGTCACTCTCTCTTTTGGTTGGAGCACTTAATTCTTTTCCATTTGAGGTACTTATTGATAGGAATGTAGTTGTTACCATTCTTTATTCCTGTTTTTGATTCCTGTTTTTTTCTTTTTAAAGAAGTCCCTCCAACATTTTCTGTAATACTGGCTTGGTGATGATAAATTTCTTTAGCTAATTTTTGTCTGGGAAGCTCTTTTTCTGTCCTTCAATTCTAAATGATATCTTTGCTGGATAAATTTTTCTTGGTTGTAGATCCTAGGTCTTCATCCTGTCTAATATTTTGTGCCAAGCCCTTCTGTCCTGCATAGTTTCTTTTGAGAAATCAGCTGCCAGTCTTATGGGTTTTTCTTTATAAGAAACTATCTGTTTTCCTCTTGCTGCTTTTAAGATTCTTTCTTTGTATTTAATCTTGGGCATTTTAATTATGATGTGTCTTGGTGTGGACCTCTTTGGATCCCTGATGTTTAGAATTCTTTGAGCTTCCTGGGGTTTTATGTCCATTTCCTTCACTAGGTTAGGGAAGTTTTCCATCATTATTTCTTCAAACGACTGTTCAACATCTTGATTTTCTTCAGTTACACCAATCAGACGGATATTTGGACCCTTAAAAGTGTCCCATATACTCCTTAAATCATTTTTATAGTCTTGGCATCTTATCTCTTGCCACTCTGATTGCATGTCCTTGGCTTTCCCTTCCTCTAGATAGGGCATGTGATCCTTTTCTTTATTCACTCTGTTTATTCCTTTGTTTATTCCATTTAATAGTCTTCTCATCTCAGATAATGTGTTCTTCATTTCTGACTGGTTCCCTTTTATAATTTTCACTCCAATTTTTATGTTTTTATCTTGTTGTTGAGCATCTTTACAACCAGTGTTTTGAACTCTGCATCTGTTAGATTACTTAATTCTATTATATCTGGTTCTCTGTTCTGTTCTCTCATATGGTTTCTGCTTCTTTGTCTTCCCATTTTGGCTGCCTTTCCGTGTCTGTTTCTATGTACTAAGCAAAGCTTTTAAGTCTCCCAGTCTTATTAGTATGGATTTGTGAAGTAGGTGTCCAGTGGCACAGTCCTGAGAGGGATTCAGTTGCAGGCCAAATTTAGCCCAAATCTCTCCCTCTCTGGGGCCACCTGTTAAGATTCAGCAAGCATTCCACAGATTCTGTGCTTATAGTTGCCTCAAAAGGCCACTCCAGAAACCGAGGCCAGCTGCCTCCAGTATGAGTCTAGGCACTGCTCAGCAAGGAGCACCTGACACACTGAAAATATACCTGGATGTGGTTTGAGTGGGGCTGCGAATTGGGGAAGGTGGGGTTTCAAGGAATCCTCTGTGCTGAGCCACCTCTATTATCCAGTTTGATCACGTTAGGGCTATGGCGGGGCTGTGTCCATGCACTGGAAAGGGGGAGGGCTCAACAGGGAACAATGGATACCGCTGGCACTTCCGTACTCAGTGCGTCTCGCCTCGGCCCTCACTTCGACAGTGTCCCACTGTAAATCCCTGGTGCCCCCTGTATAGCTGAATTGGGACTCGTGTTCAGAGCGAGCAGGTCCGTCACTGTGAAAATCTGCTCGTGGATGCGGCCCCTTTAAGAGGCATCTGCAGCTGCTGCTGCTGCTGCAGCCTCCGTCTCACTCAGCCGCTTGGGACTGGGCAGCCCCACATCCTTGCCCCATGCTGCCTTCTGCCGTTGCAAGGTGCTTTCTTGGATTTCTCCCTAGTTGTATGGCTTGTTCATCAAGATCCCAGGCAATTTTTCCTTGCTGCTGCTCCTTATTTCTGTCACAAATTTGATTTGGTCACCAGAGGGATGAACAGAGCCTCTATCATCTATGCCATTTTGGTTCCCTATATCATGGATGTCTTAATTGTAGCAAAAACATACGGTTTTGAACAAAGCAAAGATTTTGGCAGAGGCATTATCTCAGTGATCTGAATTTCCTTAGAGTTTTTCTGTGGGAAGTCAGGAGACAAGATGGAAATGGACTTTACTTAAGACATCAGGAAACCTACTCTTTGGCTTTGTTCATCTAGCAAATGTTGAGACCTGCTGCCTTCTCACACACATCCTCAGACCTATGACCAATGGCTACATGAATGTACATGGTGGGAATCTCCCTGAGTTCCTAGACTTTCTCTGAGAGTTGGTCTTCGAGGGGCTTCCATCTTCCCTAATTAGAGAGTCTGGCCTTAGAGTATCCCTTTGGTCCACTCAATGGACCATTAACTCAGAGCATCCCCTTTCTCCTTTGAACCTCAATTACATACCACAAACGGAGATTTGGAAGTTGTATACTACAACAGGAGCAATAATTAGATTTGTCCCATAGCTTATCCCCAGAATTTACTTTCAGCTTCTCTCTCATTAGCTCCACTTCCCACACTTCTGTCCACTTCTTGTGAGCCTTTTTCTAAGTGATTGCTCCAAACTGAGATTGTCTTTAGATCTGTGGATATTTCAGACCCTGCTCTATCTTTCAGTTTCAAGCCTACTCCACCCAAAGGCCCAATTTTACCTTCCAACTCCTGTATGTAAAAGTTATTTCATTCTGTTTCATCAGACAATTAAGGAACATTTAGTCAGGATTCTTTAGAGAAACACCAGGTTGTGTGTGTGTGTGTGTGTGTGTGTGTGTGTGTGTGTGTGTGTAATAGGATTTGTATATATATTTACATATGCAGCATTTCATCTATATTCACATTCAAAGGGCAGGGCGGGAGAGAGAGAGGAGAGAGATATTTCAGACAGACAGACAGACAGAGAACAGAAAGTGAGAGAGAGTAGAGAGAAGAGAGAGAGAGAGAGAGGAGAGAGAGAGAGGAGAGAGAGAGAGAAAGAGAAAGAGAGAGAGAGAGAGAGAAAGAAAATAAGGAATTGACTTATGTGATTATGGAAGCTGGTAAGTCCAAAATTTGCAGTGTTTACTAGTAGGCTGGAGACCGGAGAGCCAGTGGTACAGATGAAATCTGAAGGCAATTTACTTAAGAATTACCTTTTACTTGGAGAGACTGTTCTTTTTTGTTCTGTCAGGCCTTCAGTGGATTGAATGAGGCTCACCCACAGAAGTAATCTGTTTACTTAAAGTTGACTGATTTAAAAGTTAACCTCACCTAAAAACATCCTCCAAGTTGGCATATTAAATTAACCATCATATTAACTATGCCAAACTTTGGTTTGGTTTGGATATTTAGCTAGAATTTATTTAGTGCCTGCTGTTTGTCAGGCACTTTTTCCTATTCGAATCATACAGCCATCAGCAAGTTAGGGAATATTGCATCATTTTACTGAATATAGAAATTTAAACTCTGTGAGGTTAAAAACATTGTTCAAGATTACACAGCATATAAATGACAGGCTCAGGATTATGAACTCAGGCTTATTTTATTCCAAAGTCTATGTTTTCTATTGTGCCATAGTACCTGAAAGATCATTTTCAGCTTTTGAGTTCTTGGTTAGTTGATGCTTTATATAGGACTGGTAAGTACAATTTACTGACATGCAAAACCACAATCTATACAACTTTGTCAGCTGTCTGTTTTTTTGGTACTTAGAGTGGAATATGGCAGATGTCAGGAAGCAACAAGCATCTGCTGTAGCCAGAAATCTGCACCCACATAAACATCAATTGCCTAAATGTTTTCTTTCATATATCCTGATATTTCTCAGAAGTACACCATCTGCTCATTGAATAGATACCGGAACATGTCTGCAGCAGTTTTTGTTGTCTAGTTATCTCTCCTTTTAAAATGCATTACTTTGGTTCTTATGCATACTTAATCTAACCCTGTACAGAAGCACAAAATATCTGCCAGCTCATCCACCCTAAAGGAAGGGGGTATATATAAAGCAAATTAAACATGGAGAAGCAGAATGTGTGGATATTAAGAGTTGAGCCCCTGGTGTTTGACAGTCTTGGCTTCACATCTCTGGTCTACCATGTACTAGCTCTGGAATTTTAGCATTTTACTTTATTTCTCTAAGGCTTAGTTTCTTCATCTACAAAATAAGGACAATGAAAGTGGTGCTTACCGTGTAGAGTTTTGGGAAAATTAAATAAGGTAGTATTTGAAACACTTAGCATAGCGAATACCTCATAGTAAGAACTCAATAAATGTTGAGTATTTTTAAAATTTTTAATTTAAATTTTTAAATTAGAGTTGACATTCAATATTATTTTATATTAGTTTCAGGAGTACAGCATAGTGGTTAGACATTTATATAATTTACAAAATAATCCCCCCAATTAGTCTAGGACCCACCTGGCACTATGCAAACTTATAATATTGACTATATTCCCTATGCCGTACTTCACATCTCCGTGACCATTAGAAGTACTAATTTGTACTTCTGAATCCCTTTACCTTCATCACCCATACTTGGCAGTCACCAGTTTGTTCTCTATATCTCTGAGTCTGTTTTCACTTTATTTATTTATTTTGTTCTTTAGATTCCATGTACAAGTGAAATCATATGATGTTTGCATTTTTTTTGTCTGACTTATTTCACTTAGCATAATACTCTCTAGGTCCATCCATGTCATTACAAATGATAAAATTTCATTTTTTATGGCTGAGTAATGTTCCATCATATATCTTGGCTATTTTAAACAGTGCTGCAGTGAACTTAGGGGTGCATATATCTTTTCGAATTAGTGTATTGGTTTTCTTGGGATAAATACCCAAAAGTGCAATTGCTGAATTATAAGGTCGTTCTATTTTTTAATTTTTTTAGGAACCACTAAATTGTTTTCCATAGTAAGTGTACCAATTTGCAATCCCACCAACAGTGCATGAGGGTACCCTTTTCTCCACATCCTTGCCAACACTTGTTTTTTGATTTATTAATGATAGCCATTCTGACAAGTGTGAGGTGATACCGTTGTGGTTTTAATTTGCAGTTCTCTGATGATTAGCGATGTTGAACATCTTTTCATATGTCTGTTGGCTATCTGTTCTCTTTGGAGAAATGCCTGTTCAGGTCCTCTGCCCATTTTTAAATTGAATTGTTTGTTTTTTTTTTTTAAAGTGTTGTTTGAGTTCTTTAAAAAATTTGGATATTAACCCCTTATCATATGTATCATAGGCAATATCTCTTCCCATTCAGTAGATTATCTTTTTGTTTTGTTGATGGTTTCCTTTGCTGTGAAAAACTTTTTAGTTTGATGTAATACTATTTGTTTATTTTTTCTTTAGTCTTTCTTGCCTGAGAAGATACATGAGAAAAAAAATATACCAAGAGCAATGTCAGAGAGTTTACTCCTAGGAGTTTTATGGTTTTGGGTCTTACATTTAAATCTGTAATCCATTTTAAGTTTATTCTTGTATACGGTGTAAGAAGGTGGTCCAGTTTAATTTTTTTCTTTGCATATATCTATCCAGTTTTTCCAACATCATTTGTTGAATAGACTATCTGTATACCATTGTATGTTCTTGCCTCCTTTGTCATAGATTAAATGACCATATAGGCATTGGTTTATTTCTGGGCTCTCTATTCTGTTCTATTGATAAATGTGTCTGCTCTTGTTCCAGTGCCCTGCCATTCTGATTACTACAGACTTATAATACTGTTTGATATCAGGTAGTGTAATACCTCCAACTTTGTTCTTAAGATTGCTGTGGCTGTTCAGGGTCTTTTATAGTTCCATATTAAATTTAGGATTATTTATTCCAGTTTTGTGAAAAATGTGATTGGTATTTTGATAGGGATTGCATTGAATCTATAGATTGTAATGATGTTGATTCTTCCTATCCATGAGCATGGTACATGCCTCTATTTATTTGTATTCTTCAATTTCTTTTTTTAGTTACTTATAATTTTCCAAGTACAGGTCTTTTACCTCCTTGGTTAAATTTATTGTATTGAAGTATTAAGTATTAAAGTATTTTATTGTTTTTGATACAATTGTAAATGGGATTATTTTCTTAATTTCTTTTTCTGATAGTTCATTATTGGTGTATGAAAATGCAACTGGTTTCTGAATATTAATTTGGCATCCTGCTACTTCACCGAATTCATTTATCGGTTCTAACAGTTTTTTTTTGGTGATTCTCTCTATATAGTATCATGTCATCTGCAAATAATGACAGTTTTACTTCTTTTCCAATTTGGATGCCTTTTATTTCTTTTCCTTGTCTGATTACTGTGGCTAAGACTTTCAAAACTATGTTGAATAATAGTGGTGAAAGTGGACATCCCTGTCTCATTCCTGATCTTAAGGAAAATACTTTTAGCTTTTCTCCATTGAACATGATATTAGCTGTGGGTTTGTCATATATGATGGCCTTTATTATGTTGAGGTATGTTTTTTTGTTCACACTTTGCTGAGAGTTTTTGTCATAAATGGATGTTGTCATAAATGCTTTTGCTGCTTCTATTGATATATTCATATGATTTTTATCTTTTATTTTGTTAATTTGGTGTATCACATTAATCGATTTGTGGTATTGAACTAACCTTTGAATTCCAGTAATAAATCCCACTTGATAATGGTGTATAAATTTCTTTTAAAATATTGCTGAATTCTATTCTCCAATATTTTGTTGAGGATTTTTGCATCTATGTTCTTCAGTGATATTGACCTATTGTTTCCTTTTTTTTGTCATGTCTTCATCTATTTTGGGAATCAGTAATGGTGGCCTCATAAAATGGGCTTGGGAGCCTTCTTTCCTCTTGAATTTTTTGGAATAATTTGAGAAGAATACGTTTTACTTCTTCTTTGACTGTTTGGTAAAATTTACCTGTGAAGCCATTTGGTCCAGGACTTTTGTTTTCAGGAATTTTTTGATTACTGATTCTATTTCATTAGTGGTAATTGCTTGGTTCAGATTTTCTGTTTATTCTTGACTCAGTCTTAGGAGATTGTACATTTCTAGGAATTTATCCATTTCTCCCAGATTGTCTAATTTGCTGGCATACAATAGCTTGTAGTATTTTCTTATAATCCTTTGTATTTCTGGGGAGCCATTTGTTACTTCTCTTTCATTTCTGATTTATATATTTGAGTCCCTTCTTTTTCTTGATGAGTCTGGTTAAAGGTTGATCAACTCTGTTTATCTTTTCAAAGAATCTCGGTTTCATTTATCTTTTATATATATTTTTAAAGATTCTATTTCATTTATTTACACTCTGATCTTTATTATTTCTTTTCTGCTACTCAGTTTGAGCTTTATTTACTGTTCTTTTTCTAGGTCCTTTAACTGAAAGATTAGATTGTTTGAAATTTTTCTTATTTGTTGAGATAGTCCTGTATTGCTGTGAATTTCTCTCTTAGGGACTACTTTGCTGTGTCTCATAGATTTTGAGTCGCCGTGTTTTCATTTTCATTTGCCTCAATTTATCTTTTGATTTTTTCCCCTTGAGCTCATTGTTAACCCATTCATTGTTTAGTAGCATATTATTTAGCTTCCATTTGCTTGCATGTTTTTCAGTTTTTTTTCTCATAATTGATTTCTAGTTTCATACCATTGTGGTCAAAAAGTGCACATGTGCACCAGAGTGCTACTTTTGTGGTGAAATGCTCTAAAAATATCAATTAAATCCATCTGGTCTAGTGTGTCATTGAAGCCTGCTGTTTTCTTGTTGATTTTCTGTCTGGAAGATCTGTCCATTGTTGTTAATGGAGTGTTAAAGTCCACTACTATGACTGTATTACTGTTGCCCTCTCTCTTTATGTTAGTCAATATTTGCTTTATATATTTAGGTGCTCCTCTGTTGGGTACATAAGTGTTTACTAGGGTTATATCCTCTTGTTGGATTAATCCCCTTATCATGTTCTTCTTATAATGTTCTTCTTTGTCTCTTATTAGAGCTTTTGTTTTAAAGGTTATTTTATCTGATATGTTTTGCTATCCCAGCTATTTTTTCATTTCCATTTGCATGAAATATCTTTTTCTATCCCTTTACTTTCAGTCTGTGTATGTCTTAGATCTGAAGTGGGTCTCTTGTAGACAGTATGTGTATGAGACTTGTTTTCTTATTCCATTCAAGCTAACCTGTGTCTTTTGGTTGGAGCATTTAATGCATTTACATTTGAAATGATTATTGATAGGAATATAGTTATTGCCATTTTATTATTTATATTTATGTCTCCCGCCCCCGCTTCTTAAAGAAATCCATTTAACATTTTTTATAATACTGGCTTGGTGGTGATGAATTTCTTTAGCTTTTTTCCATTGAGGAAGCTCTTTATCTCACTTATGATTTCAACTGAAAGCTTTGCTGGGTAGAGTGATCTTGGTTGTAGGTCCTTACTTTTCAGAACTTTGACTATTTCGTGCCAATCTCTTTGGCCTGCAGAGTTTCTGTTGAGAAGTCACCTGACAGTTTTGTGGGAGCTCCCTTGTAAGTAACTAGCTGCCTTTCCCTTTCTGCTTTTAGGATTCTCTCTTTGTCTTTGACCTTTCACATTTTAATTATGATGTGTCTTGGTAGGGGACTGTTTAGGTTCATTTTGTTTAGGATTCTCTGTACTTCCTGGTCTTGTATATCTATTTCCTTTACCTGGTTTGGGAAGTTTTCCATCATTGTTTCTTCAAATAGAGTCTCAGTTCCTGTAGGGAGCTAAAGCTCCCAAAATTCAAAAGAGTACATGGATTATCTCGGGAGGCCTGCTTGCATAAAAAAGGGAAAAGGCTGGTTCTGAGGAATTCCAGGAAGAAGAAAATTAAGAATAGAAACAGGGAGTGTCGAAGGGAGTGTCAAAGGGAGTGTCAAAGGAAGTGTCATTGTACCTTGATCTTCAAGACGTTACTTTAATTATGTTATCTTGGGATACACAAAGGAACAGATTATGTATAAAAAGGAGCATAAGAAATAAACTGGAGAGACAGTTGTGAGATCTGTTTTCCCTCCTGCACCCTGTCTGTCTTCTCTTTTTTCTCAGTCCCCGCTCCCCCATTCTGGGACCTGGTTTGACTTGGTCGGCTGGTTTCCGACAAGTTCCTTGCTTTCTCTCTTCTCCTTCTGTACCCTTATGATGCAAATGTGGTTACACTTGTTTTCCCAGAGGTCTCTCAAACTTTTCTCATTTTTTTTTTATTTATTTTTTTCTTATTGCTGTTCCAATTGGATATTTTCTGCTATCTCGTCTACCAAATCACTGGTGTGATCCTCTGCTTAATCTAACCTACTGTTGATTCCTTCTATTGTATTCTTCATTTCAGTTATTATCGTCTTCATTTCGGACTGGTTCTTTTTTATGTTTCTATTTATTTTTTTTATGCCTACTATCTCTTTGTTGAAGTTCTCACTATTCTTCCCCTGAGTTCATTGGGCATTCTTATAACCAGTGTTTTGACCTCTGTATTTGTTAGGTTACTTGCCTCCATTAGTTCTTTTTCTGAGTTTTCTCCTGTTCTTTCATTTGAGACATTTTTCTTTGTTTTCTCATTTTGGCTACCTCTTTGTGTTTGTTTCTATGTATTAGGTACATTTGTTATGTCTCCCAGTCTTGGCTGGGTGGCCTTGTATAGAAGATGCCCTGTGTGTCCCAGTGGTGCAGTCTCCCTGATCACCTTTACTGGGTGCTCCAGTAGTATCCCTTTTGTGGGTGGTGTGTGCTCTCCTGTGTAGTTAAGTCTTGATTGCTTTTCATGTGTCAGTGGTTGGGATTCACTTTCAGGCTGACTAGAAGTGAGGATTGGCCATGCCAATACAGGGTATGAGTTGCTTGCATCAGGGCCGACCCCAAGGAGTGACCCCAGCAGGCTTGTGTGCCTGTCGAGACCACTTTTTAGGTGTGCCACTTGTGATGCTAATCAGGTGATGCTCTGTTATGGTCTTGCGCCAGCTTCTGAGTGTGTTGGTTCTGGGGCCTCTTGGGAGGGGCTCCCATATAGGCCAAGGTCAGCTGCTGCCTGTGACCTGCCTGGGGCTACCTGGTAGGAACTACAAAGTGATGCATGGTTGATCTCTGTTATGCTGGACCTGGAGGCATGTGGGAGGGGGCATGCTGTAAACCAAGACTGGCTGCCACCAGTACACGGCCTAGGACAGTTTAGCTAAAGGCTGAGGGCACTCCAAGGCCTGAGGCTGCCTGCTGGCTGCCTGTAAGGCTCAGCAGCTGAGAGAGCCTGGTATGTGATTTGAATGAGGTGGGGTCCCAGGAAATCAATAGGTTGAGGCGAGTCATGTTCCCCAGGTTAGTGCAGATTCAGATTTTGTGCTAGTGCTGAGCCTGTGGCCACTTGTGAAAATCTCAGATTACATCGAGGCTAGCTGCTGCCTGCAGACCCCTGAGATTTGTTTAAGAAGTACTACAGCTTGGGCTGGGGCTGGTTGCCCACTACCAGTGGCCTCTTGATTGGGGTGGGGTGGGGCTGGTTGCCTAGCCACGAATATCTCCAGGAATTTGTGAGTTGGGTTAAAAGTACTAAATACATTTTTAGTGGTTGGCAAAGAACTTTTAAGTTCTTTGAGTGGCTCCACCCTCACCCCCTGCTGCCTTGGCCTGAGACCTTCCCCCAGAACCCACCAGACTTCCCCCATTTCAGCAAATAAATGGTTGATGCCTGCCACAAAAGGGTGTCCTTCAAGACCTTACTTCCTCACTCAGGCAGGCTGGAGTCTATTCTACTAGGTCACTGCTGGTATCATATTGGTTGTAAAATATTTTTAATGTCATTCCTGGTTAGGATATTAATACTTTAGTCTCTATTTTATCTTTTGGAGAGATATGAAGAAATGATAAAAAGACCTAAATCAGTCTCAAGAGTTATATTTTCTCCCTTTGTTTCAATTTGCTTATAGTTTATTATCTATAACCTTCAAAGCTAACATCAGATAAGCTAACTTGTCCTTTGAATGAATTACTAACTTAGTATCTCACCTTCATTCCTTGGTTCATTGTGATTATATTTTAGTTTCAGGTTGCTTATTTTAATGACAGAGTCACAGAAACTGTAATCTATCCTTTAAATAGAGTTTAAAATGTGTAGATCTAGTCTTAGTAGCAGGTTAGCAGAGGCCACAACTTCAAATCTCTTTCTAGAGAATTAAATGCACAATCTCAGCACATAAAAAAGACTGTTGCTCCTAATACTGTTTTGGAAATTGAGAGGTAACTTGTTTCAACTCCAGTTTAGAGATATTTTTCATTTTATTGATGCTGTATATATGGAAGTCAAATCATAGACTTGCAGTGCGATATTTAATGAAAAGAAATGGATTATATCCAGTTTATGGTTTTTAAAATATCACTAGATAGTTGTTATTTCCATAGATGTTGAAGTGAAAAATTAATGCTTTTAGAACATGCGAATGCAATCTAGGGTACTTTCCTGAATATCACTAGGTGTGTTTGTCTGTTTGATCTTCCAGAATGAGGAAATCAGGTTCCAGGAAATAGCAGCTTTTTCTTTCCATGCATTACATATGCATGCCACCTCCCTTACCGCAGGTTTTAAAAATAAATAATATCATTAATTATTCCAAAGTTTCCATCTAAGTGGACAAATATCAGTTGTAGCCAGCAGCTTATCATTTGTAATGATGAGTAGATACTACCTAGAGAATAAAAGACTCCTGAGCAGGTAGCCTTTGTTACTTAAAAAAAAAAAAAAATTCCCAGGGCAGTCAGGAAAGTTTCCAGAGATTGAAGAGCAAAAGAAGCAGGGGGCAGTTTCTATATCTCCACGTGGCATGGGATTTTAATGGAGTAATTATCTTAGTGTTTAATGCTAATGAGTTAACTCTCATTTAGGAAATACATAGCAGTTATATATTTTGGTAGGAAAAAAATACAGAACATCACAGCAGAAATATAAGACTTTAGGAAGTTTTATTCAGATAGCAAAATATGTTCCATGAAAAGCAAATAGACAACAAGTCCATGAGGGAGTGTGTCCATCTTAAGGGAAAAAGAAAGCAGTGGAAGCCTTCTTTGACCATTACTGGAGAAAGAGGACATAGGAGAGGAGCAGCACCAAAGGAAGATGTAGGAACATCTATCTGCATTTGGACAGAAAGGTGTTATTATAGGCTGCCAATCCAGGCAATCTGCCCTAAGATAGATGGGTAGATGGGTGGTGAAGTTACTGGTTTTCAGAATCTGACAGGGTCAACATATCAACCTACTCCACTGATCTCTAGTGAGTATCATAACATCATGAAATGATAGAGCTTGGAGAAATTAATTCATTTGGTTTAATATTTATTGAGTTTAATTATTATAGCTGTCACTGTCTAGGCACTGAAGATAAAGCAGTTAACAAGACACCCTAAATCTCTGCCTTCTAAAAGGTTATCATCAAATAAATTACAAATGTAATTTTGGGTAATGGCAAATACTATGAAGAGAAATAAAGAACAGTGAAAGGATATAGTGAATGAAGGCTTGAGTTGTTTTAGATAGGGTGGCCAGGAATTGCTTTTTGTTGAAGAGACATTTAGTTAGGAATTTGAGTGATGTGAAGGTGCGAAACATATAAATATCTTTGGAAAGAGCATTCTCGGCAAAGAGAAATGCCAGTGATCAGGGCCCGATGTGAGAATGAGTTTGCATATTTGAGGAACAGCCAGAAAGTTAGTAGAGTAAGTTAGGACGGGTGGGCAAAGATGAGATGGGAGAGGCGGTCGGGGCCAGATCATGTTGAGTCAAGCCCTAGTAAGGAATTTGGATTTTATACTAAATGTGAAAGTGTTGCCGGACAATTGACCAGCCTCTTGTCAACATCACAAGAAAGAAGTCACAGGCAGTGAAGGCAATGAAACAGCAGCTCAAGACTATTGAAAACAAAAGTATACTCTTGCCTAAGAAGGCAAAAGAACAGGCATGCTTGAGAGGGAGCTGTCCCGCTTTTCTATGGGGTTGGGGCTTTAACTATTGATCTAATTAAGGGATAGATTATTAATGATTTTGGATGATCTCTTCATAGAAAGGAGGTGGTTTTTCTTGGAGTCAGGGAGATACCCCTTTTCTTGCCATGTTTGGTTTTTATGGAACTGTCATGGCATCAGATGCATGAGTATTAATCATGATGTTAATTTATTAGAATAGCTGTATAATGAGGGAAGAATTAGGCTAAGGGTGAATGTGGTTTTGTCTGTGCATGTCTTTGTGGGAAAGACTACCTGTGTTTTGGGGCCAGAATATTGTGGGCTTTGAGCTTCTCTAAGGGCCTATCGGAACCACATGTGTGGCCGTGTAGGTTTCTCTTTCCTGCTCCTATCTGTCTATCTGCCTACTCTAACAAGTGGAGGCCACAGGAGGATTTTTGAGTAGAGGAATGATGTGATCTTTTCTGTTTTAAAAATGATTACTCAGTATGCTGTGTGGAGATTAGACTGTAGAAAGGTAAGTTTAAAAGCAGGGAGGCCATTTAGGAGATAACTGCAGTATTTTAGGTCAAGATAAAGATGAAGACAAAGATGCACCAAGTAGTAACAGTAGAGTAGTGAGAAGTGATTGGATTCTGGATTTATTTTGATGGTAGACCTAAGAGGACTTGCTAATGAGTTTTAAGGTGAGCGAAAGGCAAAAATTAAGAATTATTCTTTAATTTTTAACCTGAACAACTGATGAATATTGGTGCCTTACTGCTATAATCTGTCTAAAAAACCAATCCCAGGAAGGATGCTATAATTAGAAGTTATTATCCATTTTACCTTAAAAGACTATCCAAAATCTCTTAATATCTCTTATCATCAGCTATACAAACCTGCTGGGTCATCCATCATCAGCGGGGCAGTATAATATAGTGTTTTAAGTGTATGTCTCTGGAGCAAGATTGTGCTTAAACTTTGGTTCTGCTGCTTATTATATGTGTGACATTAGCAGGTTACTTAATCTCTGTGCCTCAATCTCCTCATCTAGAAAATGGGGATGAAAATAATGATGCTTATCTTATTGGGTTTCTGTGACAATTATTCCATGAATTCACATATATACATAGCTCTTAGAAAAATGTCTGGGGTATGGTCATTGTTCTCTGTTAGCTGTTATTATCACAGATTTTTATGTCCACAAGCCATGCTTATATCCTAGACCTTGTTATTACCAGAATTTGGGTATGTCTATATGGAGTTCTGGAGGCTTCATTTAAATACAGGAATCTTTTAAGCTATTTAGTTCCAACCTCTCCCTCTTCCTCCTCCTCCTTATTCTTGTTATACTGGAATCTTGGCCATAGAGGTTGAGTTCACTGAAGTCATGGAATTATTTAGTGGTTTAACTGGGATGCCTACTTGGGAAATATCTACTACATTTTTACATCTCTTCCTTTATTTTAATGCGAATTTCTTAGTTTCTCCTATCTTATCCTATCAAATATCCTTATCAATAAAGCAACTTAAAGATTTTTATAGTTTCGTCACTGACTATTCACAGTGACTACCATATATAAACTGTCTTTGACAATTTTTGAACCATATTTGATTAGAGATGGATAAACCCATTGGACATTGCACTTTTTGTTTTGTTTTGTTTTTACAATGAAAGGCAAGACTCAGAAGTCCAATGAATAAGATATTCACTTTAATAAGAGCGATTTCTAAGTAAGCTATTTGGAAAATACACTCTGATAAGATTATAATTTCATGTGGTCTTGTGCAAGATAGGAAGTGGTAAGGAAAGCTAAATGAGTTCACATTACAATAGAACCAACACTGTGTAGAGAAAAAGAAGCACTGAACTAGACATGTTCATGACATGGATTCTATTCCTAATGCCATCTCTAACTAGTTCTGCTATGTCAAGTTTTTCAACCTCCCTGAACCTTAGTGCTTTGCATGTTCAATGAAAGGAGGGGACCAGATGATATTAGGATCTGTGCTGATCACTAGGTCACTAAAACGAGATCTAAGTGATCTTGTAATCATTTCTGATTGTGTTCATTGAGTCTTATTCAAAAGAGTTATCCATAGAATCATTTGAAAAATATTGACTATAGATGGCTCAGAAGTTTAGAGAAAAGTTAAAAATGGAATTAAATAAATGGATTTACTATTAGCTAAAAGCAGTCTTCAGTTTCACAGAATCTGAGGACTGATATAAGGAATGAGCAGCAGGGTAATTTTAATAGCTCTTTCTGGGTTATTTTATGATTATTAGACTCAATGTTGGTCCAACCTTGCTGTGTCCTGCCCTGACCTTGTGTGCCATTTGTAGTTACTGCCTCTTGTGTCTGGCGTTCTTCTCCCAACCTAGCTTATAGATTTTACTAGCCTGCAGACTTCCACTACTCCCTCTAAGCATGCTTCACTGCTCCTATAAGGGAGGTGCCAACTGGGTACTTCTTCGGAAGCCTCCATCTGACCCACTTATCTGGCTTCCTAGGATACCTGGTACATCTTGATGAGTATATTTCCCTTCACTGCCTAGAATCAGTTTTGTCTCCCGGTTGACCTACTAAGTGGGGCCATCTAGTCCTTGGACTATGCCATTCCTGTTGGAACTCCTAAGCCTATTCTGACAGGGTCCCAGAGATTTTTTTTCTTTTTAAACCTTTCTCTTAGTTCCTAGGGGTTGGACCACTCACAAGTACTTCCCAGTGTCACCTCCAAAAAACTGCTTGTTCATATTGAGCTTTCTGGTAGAAGGCCTAGTCTACACACATGGCTCATTCTAAAGTAGTTGTTTTCAGAAATGACCCGAAAGCCACTAGTGCTATACTAAAGAACATCTGATACCATCCCTTAACACCCTGGCCATCCATTTAGTTTTACTGACTCTTTGTTTAAAAAGTCAAGGGAAGGTTTGGCATATTGTCAGGATTAAAGCCAGATTCTCTGACCCACAGGCTACTTTTTTTTTTTTAAGGACGTTGCCAAAGGATTAGAAAGGATATAGAGCTCATTTATTTAACAAACTTATTTTCACAGCAGTGATATTCAAGCATATACATGGGGTTAGGTAAAAATGGTCAAAAAGGCAAATATCCCTCCTGAAAAGGTTTGGGGTTTTTACAGGACTGGGAAGTAGTTACAGATTCTCTTTACATGTCTTCCTTAAGAAACATATGCAAACTGAAATGGACCTAAGGATGCCAAATCTAGATTTGTTCAAGATAGATAGGTATGCAAACTATTATTGGTTATATTTTCTTTGATTATATGGTACTATTTCGAAGTAAGTGAACAAAAGTTCCTGTCATATAGATTGCATTAATAGGTAGTCAGAGTTAATTGTGAAAGTAAATTAATAATCCAATATTTTTATGAAGTGACTATGGTCTATTCCACTACCATGGAAGTCAAAATAGGAGAGCTGAGCAGCTGCAATTCCTGGCCCCTGTTTGGCAAACACACAGGAAAGAACCTAGTCTTGGGTATTCTCCAGATTCTAAGCTTTTTAGATTTGAAGGGTAACTCCACTGCCACAGAAGATCCAGCAGGAAATTTCCATACTGGCCAACACAATGATAGTTGTTCAGTAACCCCTTGAAAATTCATCATGATGTTGGCTGTTGGCAGGTGTTATAGATAAGAATGAGAAAAGATGCCGTCAAGAGAAGAAGTACTTTGATATTTATGCTTTTGACCCCAAATGAAATTTAGGTGGCCAACTTAAAAATAATTTATATTTACTTTATCAGAGTATTGATTTGTGCATTGTTAGGCGCTCTCACTTTTTTTTATATCTCTTTAATCTTCAAATGTTTTTAAGTAGTTCTTGTGGTATAATTGAAAGAAAACCAAGTGAGATATAAGTTCGAATCCCAGCACTGCCACTTAAGAACGAGCAAATTAACCTGTTTAGCTTTTTATTTTTCTTCTATAAAATTAGAATAATAATAATAATACCTAATTCATAATAATTTTGAGACATGTGTTATGTGACATTGAGTTGGCTCAGCTTCCTAATGACTATGAATGAGTGATATTCCACAATGTCCTGTCGTCCATTATCCTGCTCAGTTCCAATAGACTCCTGCCTATGGCTTCTTTTATGTGTACGAAGTATCTAGTGTAGTAAGTACTCAATAAATGTTAATTATTTTTATAATATAATACCTTACATATGTAAACATATGTTGAATGAATGAACAGATGAAGAATTTTACTATCACAGAACTTCAGGACTATTTTATAACTTGTTACAGTTTTACTCAGCTCTTTTTCATAGATTAAACATATCACTTTTTTTTTTCCTCTGTGAATATGTATCTTGATTCTTAGCCTCAACTCTTTGGTGTCATGCCAGGGAAGGCATGGAATATCATGTGTCTGAGGCCAGGTTTCATTGGCTACTTATCAAGAGATAAGTTTTTCTTTATCTGAGAACAAAGTGGACATGGAGCTACCGTATGCAAGACTTGAGGTGTTTTCTTCCTAAAAGATAAATTATAAATATTAAAAATGGAAGGTTACAATAATATGAGGTTTTCTTCAAATTTTTCATATCTTAACATATATTATGAAGATTTTGCCATGCTTGCAATTTTGAAATATTTCTGTTGGAGGAAAGTGGAATGCACATATCAGTACCTCAAATGAGACCAGAGAAGTTGCACTTGGATATTGTCACTAACAGTCATGTTTGGTATGGAACAGGGAGGCAGATCACCTCAGGTCCAAGGAAGCAATAACTATGGGTAAACCCTTTGTTTTGTGTGCCAGTATCAACCTATTAATAACCAATGCTATGGTTGGACTGGCCCTTGTGGCTCTTATTTATTATGATTGCAAGATGCTCTTCAGTGATAAGCATTAGTAAACTTTGAAAAAATAAAGGGTATTACTTACAGGTCCTGGAAATTACACAGCACATTTGGGGCCACATGGTGAGCTTGCAGGGTGAGGTAGGCAGAGAATGAGAGAGAAAGGGAAAGGGAGAGGAAGGGAGAGTGGGAGGGGGATGGAGAGGGAAAGAGAAGGGGAAGAGAAAGTGGAAGAGAAGGGAAGGGAAGGGAATGGGTCTGTGGGGTCTGTTTTTATTGAATTGGCAGGGGACTTAGGGGTTTGGGGCTCACTATTGGTGAATTTAAAACATAAGCGGTTTTGGTGACTTTAAACTATAAGGGGGATGGGGAATTTAAAGCACAGGAAAAGAAAAAAAAAATGGCCCAAATGGTCAGTTATCAAAATCAAACAAGATATCTAAAACAAAGGAGCTTTAGTAGGGGAAGTTTATCTAGTCCTTTGGCTGGCGGTTGTTAATTCGAGATAGCTGTCTTTGAAATGGATGCCTCCTTGAATTACATGCCTCTGCAATCAAAGCTTAAGCCAGACACTTGTATTAAAAAAAAAAAAGAAAAAAAACCTGTTGGGCTTAACACTACTCCCTTCTTTGTCCTATTCTCCTACAGTTAGATGTGAGTGGGGGTTCTTCACTGTTGGGAAATTTGAAACAATAAAAGGAAAGGACCGTCACAAAAAAAGGGCTGAGCAGTGTGGGTAATATTTGATTACTTCTTAATATTGTCTTGAATAGAAAATAAAAAGGACTTTATTGAAAAAATGTCCTGACTGATGTCTGTTTCTGGGACTTCCGAATCTTTCCTGTACTGCTTTATGCAAAAAACTGACTGATTAATTTCTGGCCTATTAAGAATAGAGTCTCCCTAATCAATGGCCAAGTAATTCCCAAAGACAGTGTACCACTTTTATTGTCTAATTTTGTATTACTGGGTTTCTTTCTTTTATTGAATTAACATGCTCAAAAGTTGCTTTTTTTATTATTGTTTTTCTACAAAGAAGTCTTTGCTTTTAGCTCTAATTTGACTGAATGTCATTGGTCAAAATCAGGATAGCATCAAGGAAGTTTAGTTGCCTGCTAAGGGGTCTCTCCTTTGATGCATTCATACTGGTTTATGTCAGGCTCTCCTTCTTGACGAAAAGAAGAGAAGCTTGAGCATATGTTAGGTGGCATGATAAAAAATGTTGATATTTGACTGTTTTTGACCTATAAGACTGGCAATTTCACATAGTTTAACCTAATTCTTCCAAGACAGGTTCCTTCCATTACAACCAGGTTCATAGAGATTGAAGTATAAAGCTGAGTGCTACTTTCACAACTTGTAATGGCCACCATAACTGCCATGGGAAACAGCTACTATGATTTAAATCCTGCCTCGGTTAGGATTGTATTCCTCTGCTTTTCCTTTCAGTAGGCATTTTTCTTGTCAGATACCATTAGGTTAGAAAAACGTTACCAAGTTTCCATCCAAATCTTCCATCTCCTAATTGCTGACAAAAGATGATGGACTTCGGTCTTTATGGATGTTTAAAAGTTAAGTAATGACTCAAGAATTAACTGTACAGATTTTTAAATCAATTTTGCAATCAATGTTGCCAATACATCACTTTATTATTTTAAGAAGAAACAATAACAAACAAATCTTCTTAAAAGAAGCCTAAATTGTATTAAAGATCCTTATGTAATAGGTTTTTTTTTTTTTAAAGAATGGGTGTCCAAAATCAATTATAGTCATTCTTTTGATTCATATTTGGTGAATAAAGGGCTCTTAGTCAAATGTCAGCTGTTTCTTAAGATACAAGAAAAAGAATTAATACACTTAATGGGTGGCGATTGGCTCTCTGGTCTTCCAGAATTAGCTCAACTTACATTGGCAATTTAATAAATTGCTAATCAATTACTGATGAAATTAAGGAATTCCAAGATGATTTTAGGACGCAACTTTCTAAGACATAGCTGATGTAAAATTAGTTAATTTGGAAATTTGTATTATATTATGTTGTAATAGAATTTTAGTTACTGAAATATAGAGACAGAGATCAGCCAGAGAGAACAAAATTATGTTTCTATATAACTCATTTATTAGTGTATTTAAAAAACATTAATTGACATTTAGCCCTTGAACTAGACACCAGGGATATAAATAACTCAGTGGCTTTGTATACATTATTTCTTCCTCCAAGAATACCTTTCTACTAGTTTTCCATCTAGAAAACTACTCATTCTTCCAGATTCAGTTCAGAGGACATTCTCTGTACAGAGATATTTAGTTGGTCAAGCCTCTGTGCTTCTATATATTACTTGTATATCATATATTACTTGCATGTTGCTAAATAGATTTAAGTAACATACCTACGAACTCAGTATATCTACCAACTCAAGTGTAAATTCTTCAAGGGCAGGTACCACTGTTAAACTTTTGGTATCTTTCCTTCTTTCATTTGAATGTACATTGTTTTCCTCTATAAAATTGTGGTAATCTTTTTGTCTAATTCTCTAAACATTATATCATTAAATATTCTTCAAATTCATGTTTTTTATTGGCAGCATTATATCACATGTATGAACCATAATTAATTTAGCCATTCTTCTATTTTTGGACAGATTATTTCCAATTTTCTAGCATTATATATAATGCTGAAATCCTTGAAGATAAATACTTGCCCATATCTCGAATTATTTATTTAGAGTTTAAAAATTTTTAGAAGTGATATTACTGTGTAAAAAGATATGAGCACTGTTAAGATTCTTACTATAAATGGCCAAATTGCTTTCTAAAAAGAATGTCCCATGAGTAATAAATGAGAATGCAAAATTTACTACACCTTTACCCTTGCCAACCGTAGACATGGCCATTTCAAAAACTTTTGCCAATTTTGTATGCAATAAAGAGCTCTTATTTTATTTCTTGAATGATTTGGTTTTATATGATTTACTCTTGTCCTTTGGGTGGTTGTGTTTTCAACCACTTGACTATTTTCCATACTCTATTTAGGAAAAGAGAAGTTAAAAAAGGTGAAAGAAAAGTAAATTAAAAAATATACTTTTAAAAAAGACTAATAATGTTTAAATAGTATATATCTTAAGCCAATTTTTAATTGTTGATGAGTACAGATATTAGATATTTACTATTGTGGTAAAAAGAGCTTATGAAAAAAATACCTTTATTCTTGTCTTTCAGTCACATATCACATTATTGTATGTCATTCTTTTCTGTCAATTTGTGTAGCACAAGTTGCTTCAAGAAAATTCAAGAAGTTAAAATAATAAGACAATGGGGGATAGTATATCACTAGAGTGGTTAAATTAAACAAGAATCAATAACAAAAATACAAAAAAATCTGACCATACCAAATATTGGCAAGTTTTTGGAGAACCTAGAACTCTCATGCTGATGGGAATGTGAAATGGTCCAACTACTTTGGAAAACTGACAGATATTTTCAAGTTAAATATGTACCTACTGTATGACCCAGCCATACTGCCCCTAGATATTTACCAAAAAGAAACAAGAACATATGCTTATACAAAAACTTATATGTGAATGTTTATAGCAGCTTTATTTGTAATAGGCCCAAACTGGAAATAACTAGATGTTTATCAATGAGTGAATAAATAAGTTTGTGGTATATCCATACAATGCAATATTACTTATCAATAAAAAGAGAATGAACATTGATATCTGCAATAACATTGATTAATCTCAAAATTACACCGAGAGAATCCAGGCCAAAAAGAGTACTATAGACGATGTGATTTCATTTATACAAAGTTCTAGAAGATGCTAATTAATTTATAGTGACTGAAAACAAATCAGTAGTCATCTGAGGATGGGGGTAGAGGGAGGGATGGGGTACAAAGGGGCTTGAGGAAACTTTTTGGGGCGATGGACAATGTCATTAGACTGTGATGATGGTTTTACGGGTATACATATATGTCAAAACTGATCAAATTATATACTTTAAATAGTTTACTGTACTTCAATTATATTTCAATTAAGTTAAAAAAAGAAAAAAATTAGAAGGGGATGGCAATGGAATGGAACGTGATGCGATGGAATAGAATATAATACCACTGTGTTAGCTCTGGCTCTACTGTGTGAACTTCTGAAAAGTATTCACTTCCCTAAGATTTGTTTTTCTCATTTGTAACAAGAAAGTGTTGGTTAACGATGATCCACAATTTTATATTTATAAGAGAAAACCAGAGTTAAACATAGTCTCTTACTGTAATAAATAAAATGGCCATTCTGTTTATCTATAGAAATTGATTTTAAGCATATTTAGGATTGTTTTGAAAACCTAAACCTCTAGCATTTCTTGAAATGTTGAAGAACCCATCAAAATATATCTCACTCCCCAACCCTACTCATATGAGATATAAAACCTTGATTGGCCTTAGAGATTATCTGTTAGATCAATCTAATTCAACTGGATGCCAAATTTAATTGATGATGTCCATTAGAAATTCTACATAAAATGTATTTGAAGTCCTAGTTCTAAATGTTTAGAGCTATCAAACAGCTTTTTAAGGGAGGCATGGCTGAAATCACTTTATCTTCCCAAATTCTAAAAGATATTCTATTGAATACATAAGATATGCACTAAATCTATTTTTGAAGTTATTAAAAAGTAGTTCAATTTGTTTGAACATAGTGACAGATGGTAATTTATCACATTCTTCTTTTATAAAAAAGTACTCATCAGATGTTGGCCTATGACCTAAATCTGCTAAAGGAACATCTTACATTTGGATCTTCCTTCGTGAGGATTTTTGTTGTCGTTTAACATATGTATAGCTGCTTAATTTAACTGCTGCAGAAGCTGAGAACTGAAAGAGACCTTATAGATGATTTAACTGTAACACTCATTTTAGGATGAGGATGCTGAGATTTAGGTATATATACCACTTGCAAAGAAACACATATCAGGTTTGGAAGACCTGAGTTCGAACTTAGATTTCTACTCTGGTAGATCACCCTTCCTTGTACATCACCCAGAACACAGTAGAAGCTCAAAAAATATCTGCTGACTGAATGAGTGGGTCATTGTGGTAAAATACTTTAATCTCACAGACTGTCCTTATAAGGTAATGGATGTAAAGGAAAGAGAACCAAACTAAGAATCAGGAGGTTTCAGTTTGAGCTCAAGCCTGCTGACTTTCGAAGTCATTTTACCTCTGTGAGTTCCTGTTTCTAAAATAAAATTGTTGGCCTTGTATAATCCAAGATTCTTTCAATTTTTAAATGTATACTATTGAAAATTAAAGACTAATGATTGATTTTTAATTTAGTATGTTAATTTGCAAGCAGATTTAACGGTTTGTGTGAGCTTTGAAGCCTGTTGTTGGGAAGGGGGAGAATGCCCCCACCTTTCTTAAATTGTTATGGCTGGACTAATAATAAAATTGACACAAGACCAGATTAACAGGAGAAAAAAAAATCTAATATATATCCACGGGAGAATCATAAATGATGCCCAGAGAAATGATGAACAAGTCAGCATTTTGTACTTTTTAGACAAAGGATAAATTTGTGAAGAATTGACAGGATAAAAAAAAATAGTACTCATTAGCAAAGAATCTGAGCAAGGTTTGGGTATTAACCAGAGTGGAATTTAAACAAAGTTTGGGCTTGGGTAGTCATTCAATAAGAAGGCCACAAGATTTATTTATACAGGATCTTTGGCTCTAGATTCCTTAACTCTCATAGTATCTCCAGGTGCAGGGAAGGCACCTTTCCCAGGGGAGATTTATCCCCTGCTTTCAGGGACACACAGAGAGAGAGAGCGAGAGCGAGAGCGAGCGAGCGAGAGAGAGAGAGAGAGAGAGAGAGAAATCAGAGTGTTCTTGCATTGACAGTTAAGTAATTTCGATTCAAAGTAATCATTATGCCAATATGAGATATTTGGAGGTGGCCTGCTCTGGGCTCTGAAACTGTTTATTGAGCTCATAATCTACCTTAATATTTTTGCTAAATAACATTGAAATTTATCTCAGACTTTGGGAAAAGCACTCTCAATATTTGAGGAAATATTTATATACAAGATGCTGACCAGGACCATTTTAATATAAGGTTATAGCTCTAATATTTCAAAGTGTGCTACTAATTCATTTTATAATGTGGGCTAGCAAGATTAGGACTGACTATGTGGAAGTATGAAACACGTTCCTTTCAGTCTTCTCTTTATATCTAACTTCATCCCCGATTTGACTGAGATCCAGGGTCAGACTCTTGCTGACATTTGTGACATTTGTGAAGAATAGAAAGTGACTCCGTAGGAGTTCTTGACAAAAACTAGAAAGATAAGAGAGAGATAAATGGCTCCCAAGGGTAACAAATCATTGCAATAAATGAAGGTTTCTGTCACAATGGGAAGGGAGCATTAAATGTAGGATACAGATGTGAGACTAAAATTTATTCTTGCTCAGACTGTTGTGCTGGTTGTGACCCTGGAAAAGAGATGACTCTGTGGTAACGTTGAAAGCACTTTATCACTATGAGCCCAAGCATTTCTGCAGTGGTATTCCTTCTGCCTTCATGTGTGAAGAGATGAAAAAATGGAAATCGTTTCTCTCCAGGTGAGGATTTGAGGTCGAGATTGGTTTAACATCAATCTATTGGTGACCAGAATAGAGTTTCAGGTGGCATTTATGCCAGGAACTTGGAGGGAGGCAGGACGGTGTGCCTGGCACCAGAAATTGAGAAAATAGACACTTCAAAATATATCAAAGGTTATTACCACCATGTGGGTTCCTGGGTTCCTTGTGAAGCAGAATTAGCTGAGAGAAGTATTAGAGCTGGAGCATAAGGGCAGCAGAGACAGGCAGCTGTGCAGATTCTATGTGAGCTATTCCCCATCTACTTTGGAATATCCAAGAGCTACCAGAAAGGATGGAAAGCCTGCCATTTGGAAAATGGAGACTATTGATCTAGTGCATTGGGAAAAAACATTAAAACAGCCAGTTTAAATATAGTTTATATATATTTAAATATGTTAAGTATATTTTATAAGTGTTTAAACTTTCGCTAATTTAATTAAGGTTATAGTTTGTATAGAAAAATCAATTTTTAACAAAATTGGAAGAATAATTTCTTTCCTATTACAAATATTATAAACTATTTTACAGTTGGTAGGTTTTATCCATAGTTCAAAAGCTGGGGTCTCAGGTTGTTCAAAGGGTCTCACATCAGGTGCTGCCTGGGGCTGTTGATCACCCACATCCCATATTTTAGCCATGTAGCTCAAAGATATCCTTTATGGTGTCTTTGTTACATTTACTTCTATTGTCTGTTTTGATTTTCTTCATTTAATTTAGCAAACTCCTGCTCCCTGGTTATTTTGCCTCCATCTCTCTCTGAACAGATCTAGACTGTGGATAAGTTTGCTCTGTGTTGCTTTCTTGTCATGTAACCATTTAATGGCATGGTCCCTCTGGGGCTTTGAAGGAGTTTAATTTCATTACATTTATTTGAGGGTCTTCAAAAATCTCTGCAGTGTTCATTTGGGTTTTTCTCTTTAGGGCTCTTCTCTTCATTTGTGTTTAGAGGGAGGATGAGTTGGAGGGACAAGAGAGAGGAAGGAAACCACTTTTAATCTTCATTTGAGGTTCCGAGAAGAAACATCAAAGAAATAATTCCACATCTTAAGCAAAATGAAGATTCAGCTCATGGTAAAAAAATTGATTTTTAAAAATACATTTGAGTTTTAACTTCAAAGTAGAGTCAGAATTTTTATAGGGGTTACTAATAATTCTAACTTTTTTTTTTTTAGTAGCTAGATTTGGCAAATGTTTATTGAGGACTTATTCTGTGTCACAGTTTTCAGATGTAATAAGTAATGAAATCAAGGAACATTCCTTGAGGTAATTAATATTTATTCTCACCTTACAGATGAAGGAATTGAGGTGAAATTAAATTTGGCTAATTAGAACTCAGGCCTGCCCATGACCCTTCCATTGTGCCCAGACAAGTACTTCCAAAACTGTAATCTGTGCCTAAGTTACCTGAGGTTCTTGCTAAACTGCGGGTTCTCATGCAGCAGGTCTGTGGTGGAGCCTGAGATTCTCCTTTTCTAAAAGGCTCCCAGGGGATGCTAATGCTGCTGGTTCACAAACTACACTTTGAGTCACAATGTCTTAAACGCTTCTCAGATGTAGAAGTAAAAAGAATGTAATGATAAGTGAAGATGGAACAATTAATACTTCTATCATTTTGCTTATTCAGTATTTTATTTCCTGGAAAATCTTACATTGTTTTCTTGATGATCCCAGAAGGTAGTGGTTATGTATACACTTGTTCTAGTCTAATCCAGAAAATGCACAATGTACTTTTGAGAACATGATCTAAAGTGGCAGATACTAGCAAGAGAATTACTCAGTACTTTTTAAGTGACTTTCTTTTTTGAAATAATAGATTAAAAACAAATCCAAATTAGATAATATATAGTAATTATGGCAATGAATGTTTGGGCAAATCCTGGATAAAATCACTTCCTAAATCAGTTGTGTGGAAGATTTAAATTGAAGAGAATGAATATACCCCTGTTTCTCTTTTATTAAGCTTTAAATAAACAATGGACAACATCAGCTGTAATTTTTTTTAAATTAAGTTTATTGGGGTAACATTGGTTAATACAATTATATAATTTTCAGGTGTACATTTTAATTTGATATCTGTATAGTATATTGTGTATTTACCACCCAAAATCCAGTTTCCTTCAGCTACCATATATTTGATCCCCTTTACCCACTTCACCCTCCCCTTAAACCCTATATTTGACCCCCTTTACCCCGTCTACCTCCCCTCTCCTCTCCCACCTCACTAGTAACCACTAATCTATAGTCCTCTGGTAACCACTAGCCTATAGTCCATGTCCATGAGTCTCTGTTTGTTTGTCCTGTTCTTTTGTTACAGCTGTAATTTAATTGAAGGCAGCAGTCCCAGGTGTTCAGAGAGGCTGCTCATTCAGTCAAAAGTTTCCAGATCTAGTCTGACATGGATAAGCTCTTCTAAGGGCTTTAAGATTGCAGTGTATTTTTTTTTAGTATTCCTAAAAAGAATTTAGTATTATTTATGTGAGTAAATGCGCTAATAAAACTATTTTTAATTAAGTTTAGTGATAGTCAAGATAGGATTACACTGATAGTAGAAGTTAATCGAGGCAATCCATTTCTAACAAGAGAGTATTCTAAATTTTAGAATAAATGTTACAGTTAGAAGGAATCTTAGAGATGAAGATGTCGTGTGCCTTATGCTCCCTTTCAAATGTCAAGTGAAGACATTGAGTCCCAAAGAGATTTAACAACTTGCTTAAGGTCAATCAGCCTGTTGGTAGCATAACTTTTATTAGAGTTCGGTCAGTGGTCACAAAGTCATCTGCTACAAGGGCTAGGTAAGAATCATAATTTAGGGTTATAAATAATAACATAAAAGGAGGTGATAAGAAATGTGTCAAACAGCATAGGTGACAGAGTTACTGCTTCCTCAAAAAATTAAAAATGGAACTACCATTTGACCAAGGAATTTCACTTCTGGGTATTTATCCAAAGAAAACCAAAACACTAATTTGTAAAGATTTGTGTGCTCCTATGTTCACAGCAGTGCTATTCACAATAGCCAAGATATGGAAGCAATCTAAGTGCCCATCAGCAGATGATTGGACAAAGAAGTCATGGTTCACATATACAATGGAATATTACTCAGCCATACAATTATGAAGAAATCCTACCAATTGTAATGACATGGATAAAATTATGAAGAAATCCTACCAATTGTAATGACATGGATGGACCTAGAGGTTATTACTGAGTGAAATAAGTCAGACAGAGAAAGATAAATGCCATATGATTTCACTTATATGTGGAATCTAAGGAACAATCTAAATGAAAACAGACTCACAGATACAGGGGACAATCTGGTTACTCCAGAGGGGAGGAGGGTTGGGGTGCTGGGGGAAAAGGGTGACAGGATGAAGTAGTACAAATTGGTAGTTAAAAATGGTTACAAGGATGTAGGGTAGAGCATAGAGAATTTAATTAATTGTATTGTAAAGGCTGTGTTTGGAGCCAGATGGATGATGGAGTAATTGGAGGAATCATT
The DNA here is from genome assembly GCF_902729225.1 of Pteropus medius. NCBI lineage: Eukaryota > Metazoa > Chordata > Mammalia > Chiroptera > Pteropodidae > Pteropus > Pteropus medius. The sequence continues at coordinate 42,161,414 of NW_024354875.1, forward strand.
TCATTAACTATACTAATGTCTAACCTATGTACTGTATACCAGAAACTAATTAAAAAAAAAAAAAAGTGTCAATGCCACTAGATCTAGCTAATTATTTACATGTGGAAATGGGGGATCAATATAGCCACATTATCTGATTTTAAATAAAACTGAGAACCCAGAAATTTTAGGTAAAATATTTCATTTTTAAAATGTTGACAACAACAATAAGAAACAAAAACAGTGTTAGTCAAACAAAACACACTTACAGGGCAGATTTGGCCCATGGGGCTGTGCTTTTACCATCTCTGACCCAGGGCTTTGCTCTCCCAGTCATTTCTAGCAGCTCTCTCAAGTTCCCCTGGTAGTTGCTCTAGGAACTGAGGGGAAGCCAGATGGGCGGGGTTCGGGTCCAATCCCATATCAACACGGTCTCCACATAAAGATTATTTGGAAAGAAGGGTTCAACCTGATAATACTTATTTCACTATTACCTCTTTAATGATGAATAAAAACGTAAGATCTCTCCCACTGTCTTCGAGGGAAAAGCATTTTAATTTACAAGGTCAATGAAGAAAACGAAATTATAAAATAAAAGAGAAATTCCTGCCTCAAGAGGGAATTATCCTTATTGGCAGAGGTCGTTTCCCCAATATAGCAAATTAATCAGCTAATTTTGGCACTGCTTATTGTTGAATATTATCTGTGAAATGTAGCTGTACATACATTTATATACATACATGTACATATGTTCATATGAGAGAGAGGACACTCTACTAAAGTTAGAATTATCACTTTTTTCTTTCCCTTCCTCATGGCATTGAAAGAGAATGGAAGCAGTCATGTAGAAATGATGAGCTATTGGAATATTAGTATCATTTCAGATGATGGTGAAGGTATGAGATGAGGGATGTTATTAGTATTATCAACACTGATGTTCATTTATGGTATCAACTATTTGTGAGCCTCCTGAAAGGTTGATGTCATTTAATGTATCATCATTTTTCCAAGGCACACATTTTAATTGAACAGTCAATGGTTGCTATGGAGAAGAGGGACACTTATTTGAGGTGCAAGCTTAGACGATGATTCAGCATTAGCAAGGATTAAATAAGTTAATACAGATAAAGTGTATCTAGCATAGAGAAAATGTTTAATCAATGGTAGCTGGTTATTATTAATTATTTATGTGGCTTTGCTGTTTAGAATACACTTATCCATCATCTTTGCTTGAAGATCGTTATGATACTGTTAAAATGCTATATCCCCTGAAACCTTGACTGTGGAAGATTATACAGGCACATTATTTCTGCTAGAGACTCTTCTCCAGATTTCTTCTACACCTACCCTAATTTGAGGATGACTTTATTATTTATTATAATTTATTATGTACAGAATTTTGCAGGGGTATAGATAAAGATTTCCTGTTTCCCAGGGTTTATAGAATATTGATTTAAATCTTGATATGTGACTTCAAATAATCAAATTTATGTAGTCATTGATTTAAGTTGTCAAACTAAAGTAGGAGAGGGGAAAACAAGTAATTGCCAATGGACAAAACTTTTCATAAAAATTATGATAAATTTTAAAATATAATTGTCAAAAATAATCATGCTTACTTTTTTTAGTTATTAGATTGGAGTTTGTCATTCTATTGCAAATTTTTCTGTTTGAAATTATTTTAAAATAAAATGTTTTTTTAAAAAGTAAAAAAAAGATTGTATTCTTTTATTGTATTTACTAACAACTGTCTACATGTGGACTCTGAGACATTTTGGTTTTGACATCAAAGCAGTAACATAATTCACTTTTATACATAATTTATTTTATGTTTGAGCTATGCCTTCATAAGCATATTATAATGCATAATTGAGCTAAATTTCATTTAGTTTATCTTATTCTACTTTCAGAGATCATTTACCTTGTCTCTGACCTGCATTTTTGAATACTTTAGTAACTCAATAACAAGGCATTGGAGTAATTTTCTTAAAGTAAAAAAAAATTCTTCTATGGGAGAAGGAGCTGCAGTGCTCTTGACTTTCAGAAATGTTTGCATTTCTAATTTCCTGAGAGGTATTTTGAGGGTCACACTTACGATCTCCAAGCCGCTCTGCATAATTGCACACTAATATTTTTCAGCCATTTCGATTTACAGATTGATAAACTGATAGTTAATTTATGTAAACTAAACTTCAGTAGCCAATATGAATTAAGATAAAATTAAGTCACTCTCATTTTCTCTAATTTGGCAAATGAAAAAGATAAAAACGTCCTCAACTACTTTGCAATTAAAAAAAGACCATACTTTGAGAAGAATGTGTTCTTTTCAGTTGGCTGTTTATAGACTTAATGGACTTGAAGGTCAGGCTTGCTAGGTTTATTAACTGGAGTTCTATGTTAGTATTATGGCTTTGGTATTTCAGTTAAGTTTTTATAATACTAGAAAACAACTCATTGTACATAGAGCTTCAAGTTCATGAGTAACAGAGGTGGGGTGTAGCCCTTGTACATTATGTAATGATGCATAGTATCAGGACTCTAGGTTGCAAGTTCTAGAAAGTGAAACTCAAGCCAGCATATGCAAAATATGGAATTTAATGCTTCATATAACTGAAAAGTCCAGAAAGTATGGCTGACTTTCAGATACGGTTTGACCCAAAGGCTCAATGATATCACCAGGATTCTTTCTCTGCATTCATTGGCTCTGTCTTCCATTGTTTTCTACAGTAACTGAAGTTTTGAGAACATGTCAGGTACTTTGTTACATTGCTGAAGTAAGAGAAGGAGCAGTTTCCTGAAGAAAAAGAAGGATTTGGGGAATGTGGAGTTCTGTTCAGAAGAAGAGATGAGTATAGGATAGACTGAAAATAGAGATCTACTTCAGAAGCCAAATTTTAAGCATGTGACCTAGTAAAGTATCTATAATCAAAAGAAAAGGAGTTTTAATTTGAATTTTTAATTGCATCAGATTTTCATAGCTTTATTCATGCATCTCAAGTAGGAAAAACCAGATGTTCATCCTCACTAGGTGTCCTTTTCCTCGGGAAGTGCTTAGATAACCCTACCTATATTTGCTTTCGTAACACCAACTTATTTCTCCTCTAATTCTAAGTAGATGCATTGTTTAGATTTGTTACTACAATTAGCAATTTGTTTCTTTAAGATTCTGATATATTTCACTATTTGTTTTTGTTGTTTAATAAGATGGAAATTTTGTTTTCAAGTTCTAGACAGGAAGCCAACTGTTGCCCTATTTATCACCTAATTCATTCAGAATTTTGGAGTGTTTTGTACATTTTTCTGAGGAGGCAAAAATAATTTTAGCAGAGTAATTTCTCTAGAGAACCCTGACTGATATAGAATGTATTAATTAATGGAAGACAGTCTGAACATATTTTATCTCAATTATTTAGAGAAATACTATAAATATTATAGTTTCTTATTTAATGAAGTGGAAGAATGCAATTTAGCTACATTGACATTGAATTAAACTCTCACAGAAAATTTATTAAAATTTAAAACTATATGTGGAAAATTTTTAGTGGACTAAGTCTGTGACATTTAAATATTGCATCATTGTAGCAACTCATAAAGTGAAAACAGAGCCTTCCCACTGGAGATTTAGGAAGGCCAACTTAAAAAAGTTGGATTATGGGATTATTTTTGACATTCTTGGTTCTAAACTTGTTTTTTATTCAATATTTTTGATATGGAGTTCTGGTCTGTTTTACAAAAATAACCTGAAATTCAAAGTATGGCTTGCCCTCCTAGTTATATGTTTTTATTAAATGTCAAAAATGTGATAAAGTGTTGGAGCCCTTTGAGCTAATTTCTATCCATTTTCCTGAAATAGTCTATGGAAAAATGGTGTGCAACAATGGAATTTTACAGCTATCCAGGCATTGACTTGTCTTTGTAAGGCATTATTCACCTCGGTTGACAGACTAATTTTCTTTCATCTAGATATCAGAAAAATAGATTTTCCACATGAAGCAAGAATGAGCCAAAGAAAATAAGATAAATGTGTATATGTGAACCAGCATGACTCTAAACTAAGTAATAAGTAGGATCTCGAAATTTAAATAATTGCCAAATGCCTGTGATATAAATAAATTTAAAAATAAAAAATTTTAATGAAAAGATAAGAGTTACAATGGCTACAAGGCAAGCAGTCTTCAAGTAGGTCTTTTAGTATTATCAGATACTTTTTTTTCCTGGTTTTATTGAAATAGACAATTGCTCGTATTTACGTTGTACAATTCAATGAGTTTTTTTCAATTATAGTTGGCATACAATAATATACCAGTTTCAGTTGTATAGCATAGTGATCAGAGATCTGCATAATTCACAAAGTGATTATCCCACTAAATCTAGGATCCCTCTTCCCCCTTGCATATTTATTGTAACATTATTAGCCATCGTCCCCATGCTACACTCTATATCTCCATGACTATTCTGCAATTTATACTTCTTAATCTCTTTGCCCTTTTTCACTGTCCCCCCAACCCCTTTTCATCTAGTAGCCTTCAAAATATTCTCTGTATCTATGAGTTTATTTCCATTTTTGTCGTTTTTGTTTATTCTGATCTTTAGATTCCACATGTACGTGAAATCATGCAATATTCTCTTTCTCTATCCAACTCATTTTATTCAGTGCAATACCCTGTGAGTCTATCAAGGCAATATCTTTTTCCATTCCCTTCCTTTAGTCTGTGTGTGTCTTTTAATTTGAAGTGAGTCTTTTGTAGGCAGCATATGTAGGGGTTTTGTTTTCTTATCCATTCATCCACTCTATCTTTCGGTTGGAGCACTTAATTCTTTTCCATTTGAGGTACTTGTTGATAGAAATGTAGTTATTACCATTCTTTATTCCTGTTTTTGATACATGTTTTTTCTTCTTAAAGAAGTCCCTCCAGCATTTCCTGAAATACAGGCTTGGAATTGATAAGTTCCTTTAGATTATTTTTGTCTGGGAAGCTTTTTATCTGTCCTTCAACTCTAAATAATAGCTTTGCTGGATAAAGTATTCTTGGTTGTAGATCCTGGGTTTTCATCACGTTGAATATTTTGTGCCAAGCTCTTCTTTCCTGCATTGTTTCTTTTGAGAAATCAGCTGCCAGTCTTATGGGTGCTCCCTTGTAGGTAACTAACTGCTTTTCTCTTGCTGCTTTTGAGATTCTATCTTTGTATTTAATTTTTGTCATTTTAATTATGATGTGTCTTGGTGTGGGTTTCTCTTTGGGTTCCTCTTGAGACTCTCTGAACTTCCTGGGGTTGTATGTCTATTTCCTTCACTGGGTTAGGGAAGTTTTCCATCATTATTTCTTCAAATAGCTCTTCAATTTCTTGTTTTCTTTCAGGTACCCCTATGACAAGGATATTTTTACATTTAATGGTGTACCATAGGCTCCTTAAATTGTTATTATAGTCTTGGCTTCTTTTTTTTTTCCCATTCTGATTGAGTGTCCTTGGCTTCCCCATCTATATCAGTGATTCAGTCCTCTTCTTTATCCACTCTGTTGATTTCATCTAACATACTCAATCTCGGATAATGTGTTCTTCATTTCTGAGTGATTCCCTTTTATAATTTCCATTTCTGTTTTTATGTTTTGTTTTTTTATCTCTTTGTTAAAGTTCTCACTGAATTCCTCTACTCTTCCCCTAAGTTCATTAAGCATCTTTATAACTAGTATTTTGAACTCTGCACCTGTTAGATTGCTTGACTCCGTTATTCCTAGATCTCTGTTTTGTTCCCTCATATGGTTTCTGCTTCTTTGTCGTGCCATTTTGGCTGCCTTTCTGTGTCTGTTTCTATGTACTCAGCAAAGCTCCTAAGTCTCCTGGTCTAATTAGTATGACTTTGTGTAGTAAGTGTCCAGTGGCACAGTCCTGAGAGGGATTCATCTGCAAGCCAAGTTTAGCCCCACCCTGTGCCCCTCCGGGGCCATCTGTTAAGGTTCAGTAAGCAATCCACAGATGCAGTGCTTTTATAGTTGCCTCAAAAAAGCATACCAGAAACCGAGGCCAGCTGCCACCACTGCTCTTGGCACTAGTCAGCAAGGAGTACTTGACTCACCGAGAACACACCTGGATGGGACTTGGGTGGGGCCACTAGTTTGGGGAGGTGAAGTTTCAGGGAATCCTCTGGGCTGAGCTACCTCGGTTATCCAGTTTGATGACGTCTTAGCTAAGGCAGTGCCTCTCTGCACACTGGGAGGGAGGAGGGAGGGCTCAACAGAGGAACGATGGATATTGCCAGCACTTCTGCCCCGGAGAGAGCCTTGCCTCTGGCCCTTACTCCGTTAACTCAGTTTCCCCTTGTAGGTCCCTGGTGACCCCTTCTTCCCCCACTTCCACCCCATGCAGCTGGCCTGGGCTGGTGCTCAGCTGAGCAGGTCTGTCACTGAGAAAGTCCAGTCACGTACACGGCCCCTTTCGACTTGATCTAACCTGGTGCCATTTGAGCTAAAATTTAATTCAACATTATTGTGCCTCTACCATGAATAAAGTCCTACGCAAGATGCTTTGAGTGACTCAAAGGTGATCTGTAAGTTGAAACATACTGAGATAAAAACAATAATAGAGGCACAAAAATGTTTTAGAGGAAAAATAGCTAAAGAGTGAGACTATGAAAGGTTGTGTGTGTGTGTTAGATATATGTGGAGGGTTGCATCTTCTAGGAATAGAATAATGAATTTAACCACAATTCCTAGAATAATTTTGGAAGAGAAATTGAAGAGTAGATTTTTGTGTGTGTAGAAATAATATGTTAAATATTATGAAGCATCGGGGGTTCAAAAAAAAGTTATAGTTAACTTGGTTACTTTTATTTAAATTTTTTCATTTTATTAGTAGTATATGATTATCAAAGAAAATTTGAATCACTCAAAAGTATAGTAAAACAAATAATCTAAATATATACTTCATTGACATTGTGTATATTTTTTGCCTTTATTTTTTGGACTTCTATGTAATTTATTTAAAAGTAATTTTTATTTAATTTTTATTAAATCCCAAAATATGCAAATATCATTTGTTTTAAAAAGATATTATCAAAGAGTTCTTCAAGGCTTAATGAAAATTAGCAGTCCTTGCCTTATCTTTTCCAATCCTGGAAGCAATTACTTTTGACTGTTTTAGCTGTTTCTTTTGGAATTTACTTTTGTATTTCTAAATAATAGATTTTTTCTGGGATGGCATGACTTTTCAGATCTCTTGACTTCCTATCATGAAAAATGAGAATTTCCTCTCTTGCTCCAGCACTACCCCTACCCCACTTCCTATTCATACATGTACCCACATCCATTTTGTTTTCTCCCATATTGTTATGTCACAGTTTTTGGTTTAATATTTAGTGTCTATGTTACTATGATGATTATAAAAATATTATATCCAGTCCAGCTTTTCAGTATATGGTGATATGTCCTTTTTTTGTAAATTTTTATTTTTTTCTTTTAATGGCTGTCTTTTTTATTTGCTTAGTTTTTGATGTGCTTGTCATTAAATGAATTGCTTATCAGTTCATTCAGACACATTCAGTCCCTCAGTTTCATTGTTTTTTTGATGACATATTTGGGTGATGTATCTTGATTACATATCTGGAGCCATCTGACCTCAGGCTCCAAGCTGAATGAGTTACTCTTTGAGCCTGCTGCTCAGCTGGCTTCCTGGAACTTTCTCCTTTCACGGTCATCCTAAGGATTACCTTTACCTTTTTCTGGAATTGGATCCCCTTTTTTCTGTATTTCATGTTTTCCTATTTGTATGTTTATTATCTTGGTTTGCTGGAACACACCCTTCCCTGGCTTCCTGAGAAATAATTCATGGAAGTATATGTATCAATTCACATATGTATAAATTCCTCTAATCTTTCTGTCTTTAGTCCCACCTTTAGTACTTATTTCCAGTTTCTGAGTCTTTCTGAGATTATACACTGTAAATCAATTAACATTTTGATTCTCTCAGCCATATTTTTTTGTTTTGTTAAATTGGTTACTCTTCAAATTCAAATTTTATTTTTATCATCTCTCTTTTGCTGTTTTCTTTTTTCTCATATTCTTTGTCCTTTTGGTTTAATGACTCTAAAAATTACTGGCATTGATATGAGATTTTGTGAGGGAATAGAGATAGACTAGTGTTCAATTTGGTCTCTAGAGTTCTTCTTCCACTTAATATTCTATTCTGCAAAGGTCCCTATATTAGTAAACACTCATATAAACATTTGTTAAATAAATCAAATGTCTTCATAATATTGTATGAAATGAATGTGCCATCTTTCTTAAACTTTCTTTTGCTATTACATTTTTTTCAGTGTCTTTTTTTTTTTTTTAATCACCAATGAACATGTTTCAGCAAAAAAATTTTTCGGTATGTGGAAAATGATGTTAGCTAAGAAGGTTTACTAATGGTGGGCTGCAAAGATTCTATATTTGGTCCTGTCCTAAGAACATTTTTTAAGTGACTTTGATGAAGTAATCTTTCAAAGGCCTCTTCCGCTTGTAGGTTAAGATTTATGACAGATTCAATTTATTTTTCATGATTTCAGAAGTCAGAACTTGGGTAAATGTTTTAAAGAGACAGATTTTAGTTTAATAAGAGAAAAATATTCCTAATATTTGTAGTCATTCAAAAAAAAGAAACAGGTCTGCTTAGTATAAAAATAGCTTTCCTCCCCTTCACTAAACTTTGAGTTCTAGGAGGGTGGGGACCATCTGGTTCCTTAAAGTCCAACCAGCACCTAGCATAGTGCTGCCACAAGATGGGCACTTAATAAATATTTAATGTTGAAAGCATATGCTAGTTTACCACCAGATAGAGTTGTTATTATTAGTGAAAAGTTTACCTCTAAAATCCCTATATCTCTGAAATCTTATGAATATAGAAGGAGAACATAAAATTCAATAGCCACTTATATGGGAAAAAATGATTCCAATATCTAAAAGGAATCAAGTATCTGTTTTTTGACATCTGTGTAAGAGCCATTATTACCATTAGTGATACCAAATTAGATAAATAACTCAGTTAGATATGTTGTTGTTTCAGTAGTCAGAAGATTAATGACCTAATTTGCTTTAGTAATGGTTCACATGGCTTCATCTATTCTTCCCTATAATCATAGGCTGTTGTTTTCTACTTAAAGTTGATTATGAAGAGAGTTCTTTTCCTCCTCTTGATGCCCTCTTAATTTAGCAGAATCATTTCATTTTGATCATCCTTCTGCCAAAATAATAAAAAATCAAATTACCCAATCAAACATAAAAATATTTCATACATTTTTATATTTCATACGTTTTATAAGTTAATAACTTTCTTCCATGTGTATTTGTCTTTTTTTTTTGTAATATACACATTTTGCCTAAATGGTCATCATTATTTTGCCTTAGTTACATGTTTAGAGTGACCCAGGAATTACATGGAATTTGTAGATGGCAAAACTTCCATTCTTATAAACCATCTGATATTAATCTGAGTATAAAGCTCAATTTGTAAAATCCATGAAAGAGACTTGGCCTTTAGTACTCTCCCTTGTATTGCTAGATAGTCTTTCTGGTTAACACACCATTTCAAAATTGAACACGGAATTATCAACTCTTGATAAGATTTCCCTGGGCGTTTTCAAATAGGTGTTCATCTAAATCTAAATGCTCGTAGCATTTCATTTTGACTTCTCTTACATAATTTATCCCTTTGACATTGTATTTGTAGTAGCTCAAAAGAACTAAATTTCTCCAGGGCAGGATCTGTTATTGAGTCCTCTGAATTTCTTGAAAACCCCTACTCAGAGCTCAATAAATATTTGTGAAATAGGTTAAGTATATATATGAATCCATATTTCTGTGGTGATAAAAAATCATATAAATGTAAGAGAGAAAATAATATTTTAGTAACTGATGTCAGAATTCCTGTTGTGAAGAGAACTGTTTTATTTAGAAAAATACCTTCATAAACAGCTTCAACAGGTGGAATGTGATGAGCCCAGGGAAAGCATGAATAAGAAATGAATACGGATTTCTGGGTGTAGGTGAGCAAAAAAAAGAGAGGAAGGAGAGGAGACAGGTAATGGTGTCTGTTTTGCAGTGAGAAGCTGCAGAACCACATGGTGGGAGACCACAGGCTCTGAAGGAAGTGGGGAATTCCAGCCTTCGGCTGCTTAATAATGTACGAGAATATGTGACTAATAATTCAGTTGAAATTGTTTGTGTTGTTCTATGTAAATCCTCTTAGTACACAATTCCAGGGTACTTGGTTTACTGAATACAGTAACATATTGAACCCATCACTGTAAACCTAACCCTTCATGCAAGACTGCCACAGAAACATACCTTGAGTAAGGTATACCTCGGAGGAATAATCAAGGAAATTGGGCTGAGTCCCACATCTGGGTTTGTCTAGAGGAGAAAGAAGAGAATAGCTATAGGAACTGAGACATAAAAATCAGAGGTTGAGAGCTGTCAGGATTAGCAGAAGTCATTGGACTTCACATAGCACTTAGGGTGAAGGAGAGTCTTTCTAATTTTATTTTGAACTCAAGGGCAGTGTACACTCAGATGATACCTGGGCTGTATAGGCTTGGCTGAGATTATCAAAGACCTAAGTCCTCTTCACCTCCCCAATAATGGGAAATCCAATTTTCTGACAACTAGCTAGAAATTTAGTAATGGAGAAAGTTACCACATCACATAACCTATGATATCACTGATATTTAAGTGAGTTGCCTCATGATAAAGCTAGCTGTTTTAGAGAAAAATAAGCATACTATGTGCCAGGCACTGTTTAAGGATTTTGTATACATAAAACATGGACCTTATATATCTATTAACTCTTCACAACAAGCTTACAAATAGATAGGTTGTTATTCTAATTTGACAGGAGGAACACTGAGCCATGGAAATGTAAGTCAGTTGCCTAAGCTCTCAGAGCCAGTAAATAGCAGGGCTAAGATTTGAACATAGTCTAGTTCCAGAGGCCATGTTCTTAATAACTATACATATTCTCCACACTTTTTAGCATGGTCAAAAGTCTGAGCTACAGAAGAAGGTGAAACCATCTTAAGGTATTTAAGTAAAAAGAAAGGTGGGTCAGTGAGTGAGAATAACTCTGCCTAGCTGTTCAGCACTGTTGTTACTTACCTGTGATAGGTGCTGTTATGAGTTATTTAATGCTTTATTTTTTCATTTCTTCAACTTCAAAATGAGAGCCATGCCTCCTCCAATACCTTTCATGGGAAAATATTGAGTACATAGTTGAAACATTTCTTCAATGTAAAGAAAGATCCTATAGAAATTACAAGATTTTGTGTGAATACTACAGATAATTTGAACCTTTAGCTAATGATTCAGTGGAACTGGATAATGTCTCAACTCTTTGAGTTGAAAGATGGGAACAACGAGTAATTCAAGTTTCAAAGGACATTTCCTATACTTTGAATATTTTCTCAGTGATGTAATGAATTGTGAGGAAAAACAGATGCTAGATTGGGTGACACTTTGCTTTAGCCAGACTTAATTTTTTTTTGTACTTCTAATTTTCAGCTTATTGTTTTAACATGTCACCTGTGTACACTAAATTTATAATGTAAATACGGTTAAGGATATTATTCTTTTTTATTGATCCTCAGTGTGGCCAAAGGCAAGAGAGGAACTGGCAAACAAATTAAAGGCCTTGGGTTAGAGTCTATAGGAAACTAAATGGTAGCAGTTTATCTATCACCCACACTGTCTGGCAATTTCAGTACAATTACACTAGGCTCAAGACACTAAATATAAAGTGTTACACAGATTTAAAATGGGTGAGATGGAAGCCTATAGCACTTTGCTGAGATTAACACAACAGCCACTGTAAAGTCCAGAGAGTTTAATTCCTGAGAAATAGCAATTTGAGCAGAAGCTCCATAATGCAATATGATAACATTATTTTCAATTTGTACTTCAAAATGTAATGATTGCTTCCCATGAGGGAAGACATCTTTGTAAAAGGGAAAGGTTATTGTGATAAAGGCAGGGAATAACAAGTTAAAAAAGAAAAAACAAAATCTTCTTAAAAGCAATTTTAGAAAAAGTAAATACTTGAACTGTATTGTATTATTCATTCTAAGAATTATAATGGAGGCCTAGGGGAGGGGAAAGATGAGGAGGAGGTAAGGAAGAATAACACGAAAAATCAGTCTTGATTTCATTTGAGGAATATTGATACAGCCTAAAATAGATCCGGGTGATAGTAATTGACACTGAGACTCAGGAGATTTCATTCGGTTTTGTATAACAAGTTTAGTAAGTTTTTTAAAGACTCTTCCAGCTATTTTTTTTCTTAATTTTTTTTAGAGACCAATGGAGTGTGCTTTGCAAAGTAAAGACTTAGACATTTCTTCACCACCTTCTCTTGTGTGATTTCTGTGGAAAGAGCCCAGTGGTAGATACCATGAGGCTGTGAAAACAAGACCTTGCCTCTGCCCTTGGGGGAACTTACAGTTTTATAGGAGAAATGACCTATACTTAATATAATATTAAAAAGCTAGAAAGTGGCAAATTAAAAAACAGCTCAGATGGAGTTTCATGAGGGGTTAGAGTTGGGAAAGATTTCTTGCATCATTGAAGATGTGAGAAGGATTTATGGGCAATTCAGGAGAGTGTCCCAAGAAGAGTGAATAATATATTTGTCTAGAACTGAGGATATGGTGTTTCTGGTGATTGAAGTCCAAAAGTGGTGGACTAGAATTTTTGGGATGGACTGGAGCATGATTTCGTAGCAAATGGGCCTAATTTAACCCTTCCATAGGATCTAGGCAACAGCAGACCACTCCTCACCTTTCTGTCTGGCCCAGGGGAATTTAGCCTATACTGATTCCATGGTGCTGTATCAGTACCCAGAAGAAAGAATTATTTCCCATAGTGAATTTCATATCATTCCATGCATAATTTTTTTGAATTATAAAGACCTTTATAGGGGTTTTGTTATTATTTTATTATAGCTAGAATTTGCCAGAATTAACAGTTCATTAGAACTAAGTTCACTATTAATTTTTTAAAAAATTTTTAATTAGATTCATTGGGGTAACATTGGTTAATACAATTATATAATTTTCAGGTGTACATTATCATTCGACATCTGTATATTCTACTGTGTCTTTACCACCCAAAGTCCAGTTTACTTCAGCTACCATATATTTCATCCCTTGTACCCATTTCACCCTCCCCCTAAACCCTATATTTGACCCCCTTTACACACAATTTTTATTTATGTATTTGCTTTTAGTTAGAGATTTAGTGCTAAAAGATTGAGATTTTCTTTTAAAAGAACCATTGGATGACACATACCCTAAGATATTCAGTTTATTTTTAATATATTTGTACTTATTCTGTCAGATAGAAGATTGGTTAGAGGAAAATCTGTTAATATTTAATAACGACTTCTTTTTATAAGACTGTGTGCTGATATATAATCACAGTGAAGTATCAGAGGGCACCTTATATTACATAATGATGTATTTTAAGGAAACTTAATTTTGAATTCTCATTTAGGTTTTTACCTTTTGGGCTGTTCCTAAATAATAATGCTCAAGAGACCCTCAAATTATTTGGGTTTATCATGTAAAGGGGGTTTAGGATGTTCCTCTTTATGTAAGTATAAAAATTATCTAGCAATTTCTGAAATTAGGGAAAAGAAATTTAATCAACTACAGGATTCCTATCTTAGTGATTTAGTTACTGAATGTCCCTAGCAACTTTGAGCAAGTCTTGGTTTGCAATTATTACAAAAGGCACAGACTTTTCCCCCTCTTAATGGCAGAAAGAATAGAGACTATCTCCTTAACATCTCTTCATTGCCTTCTTTCTCTAACAAGTGCCAGATCTACTTCAGGCTCTCATTATCTCTTTTCTGGACTATAACAACCACCTCCTAATTGGTCTCACTGCCTTCTGTTTCTCTCCCGTGTAATCCAACCCAACTCCTGAGAAACTAATCTTGCCAAAACGAAGCATGGATATGTCATCTATTGTACAAAATCCCTTCAATAATTCCCTATTATAAACTGCTCTAAGCTCAGATAGTTTGACTTGTTATGCAAGGTCATTACAATCCAGTTTCTTCACATATTTGATATGTTCTAGTCAAAGTTAGTTAATTTCCCTATAAACATTCCCACCTCCACATTTAAGCACGTATTGCCTGGAAAGTCCTCCCTATTATTTCTAGTTGTAGAAATCCTCATCCTCCTGCAAAGTCTGACCTTAGCAAGTGCTTTCATTCTAACTCTACCATGCCCCAGTACATCCCAATCCAGCCAAGAAGGAAGTGAATTTATCCTTCCTCTGAATTCTCAAACTTTCTTTATAGCATTTACCACACTGTGCCTTGCATTTTAATGATTCATGCATTTATTTAAGTCTCTCCTAAACTGTGAAATTCTTAAAGACCAAGATCACATCTCATCATCCTTATATTTCCCATAGAACTTATCTCAGTGGCCTGCACATTGTTGTTACCTAATAAAGTCTACTGCTTGGAGGATGTGTTTAACGCAATATTGACTTGCCTACAGGTTGTGATTGCCATACATCTTAATGGGAGAAATTGGTAGCTTCTAATAATTTCTGTGGGTTACTTTTCCTGAAAACACTGACTTATTTAAGGCCATACTCCAATGTAAAAGATTTTAGTTAGAGTCAATTAAACTGGACACAATAGGAGAAGAGTGGCAGAGAAAGAAATGCTGCAGATTGTACTTGTGGATTTGTTGAGCTCAGGATAAGGAAGCAGCATCTGTTCGAGAAATATCTACTAGTTAAGACTCAAGAAGTCAAACATACCTAACTATCCTGCGTATCACATTCTTTTAGCAGGAGGTGCCAAGAAGAAAAGGAGCAATCTACCATCTGCTAAGCCATCTGTTTCATAAGACCCATTTCTTATTCAGTGCCATCAGGGTTTTAATTTCTTTTAAAAAATGATTAGCATCATCAAACACCCCAAATAAGAGCATATGATAACATCTAATAGCCATCTCAGTTAGCAGCAGCTTCTATTTTTCTCAAAGTTGTTTCCTTGTTGATTTATGTCCCCTACAATGTGTATAGTGTGGAAAGAGCACAATCTGTGAATCAGAAGCCCTGAGTCTGAATCCTAACTCTGCTTCCTACTAATTTCTGTAGGGCAGTTACCTACATCTGACCTTAAACTTCCAATGTAAAATGGAAATAATATTTACTTTACAGGATGTGAGCTAAAATGTAAGCCCCATGAAGGCAAGAGCCTTCATTTGTTTCATTCACTGATGCACCCCAAGCATCCAGAACATCGTTTGGCAAATAGAAGGTGCTCATTAAATTCTTGTTGAATGTGGTAATACTGAATAAATTGATACCTATAAAATGTTTTTAAAACTAGTATACAAATAATAGAATTTTAGTATTAGAAGCATAAGGATCACTTAATTCAGTCTCCTTGTTTTATAGATGAATGAACTGAGGACCAGAAAGACAGACCTACACAAGATGTCACAGCCATACAGTTGTGGAGTTGGCACAGTAATCTAGGCTTCCCAAATTCTAGTTCAGTCCTATTCTACTGAACCATGCCTTCTTTTAAAAATTATATAATCAACCCATTACTTTAGTTCAGTGTTTTACAGACTTTAGTATTGTGTACACCATCTTCTCTATTTTTGCAATATTTATGTAGGTTATTATTGACTTACTATTTTTCTTTAGGTTGAGTTAAATTATTAAACTTAAATACTTTATCTGTGTCTTGTATTAAGCAATGATGTCCATGAAATAATTTGTTGCACTAGTAATTTTTTTCAATATATATTAAGATAAAAAAATGTACATTAAATACCGCCTCAAACTGTTTGCTTATCTCCTATAGTACTTATTTCATATTCTTAGAGAAATTCTGCCTAAAAATATCTGTGATGTATTATGACTCCACATCAATATTTTTCATGGAATAAAAAAGCAAAGAAATTTCCAGTGCAGTCAATTCAAAAGTTTTTATATTAGAGGAGTATAGATAATTAAAAATATAAAATAATTAGAAATTTGGCAGACATTTTTTTCTTCTGTTTCAGAGAATGAGAATAAGATCCTCATGCTATTGTACTGGGTAGAAATTTCATCGTTACAAAGTTGGATGTGCAAAAAAGAAGAAAATTTATTTCTTTATAGTAATATTTAGCTCTTGAGCCTCCATTCCTGCTATTGATGGAGAATTTAAACTAGTCACTGTGAGGTCAACATAGACACTTGTGAATTTTGTCTCATGATTGTTTTATTTTTTTGGGTAAACACATTATCATTTAAAGGTCTTTTCTTTTCCATTTCTCTTTCCTTCTTCTGTGAGGAATCTAAGTTCAGCCCAAGTAGAATGGGTGGCAAAAATGGTGCTCTCATATCTGAGTCTAGGTTCTTTTCTTCTCTTATTCTTTGCAACTTCCTTTCTTTTTACTGCAAAGGGTTTTAAAAAATTTTTTTTTCACATATGTATGAAAACTAGGTTTCTACATTATCATTCATTATTCTACATTCTATGGTTTATTGTGTACAATCTATGTGCAGAGACCACCAAGCCTTTGTCTTTTTGTGCTCAAAAAAGACTTCTTTTTCCTCCTTAGAGTCTACCTCTTAAAACTGAAAAATCTTGCCTTTCAAAACTTTTAGCTCTGTTGTGGGCTTTTCGGAAGTAACAACCAGATATCTGAAAATTCTTAGTTCTAAATCCTTCTTGTGGTATTGTGTGTCTCTGAATGAATGGGGATAGGGTCACATACAGAGAAGTGGAGGAGAGGGGAGGCACATGAATTGACACTTGAAAGTCTTGTCCCAACACAGTATGTGTAAAAATCCAGACTGTTACTTTTTTCCCTAATTTTTCTTTTTTTTAGTTTTCATTTTGAAAAGTCTTTTTTAAAATATCTTTTTATTCTTCAATTACAGTTGACATACAATATTATATTAGTTTCAAGTGTACAACATAGTGATTAGACATTTATACATCTTATGAAGTGGTCACTCCAATAAATCTAGCACCCACCTGACACCATATATAGTTATTACAATATTACTGACTATATTCCCTATGCTGTACTTTACATCTTCATGACTATTTTGTAACTACCAATTTGTACTTCTTAATCCCTTCCCTCTTTTCACCTACCCACCAAACTGCCTCCCATCTGGCAACCATCAAAATATTCTCTGTATCTATGAATTTGTTTCTATTTTGTTTGTTTATTTTGTTCTTTAGATTCCACATGTAAGTGAGATCATAGGCATTTATCTTTCTCTGTCTGACTTACAATACCCTCTTGGTCCATCCATGTTGTTGCAGTTGGCAAGATTTCATTCTTTCTTATGGCTGAGTAGTATTTCATGGTATGTATGTACTACCTCTTCTTTTTCTATTCATCCACTGAATAGCCATGTCTTGGCTATTGTAGGTAATGCAGCAATGAACATGGATTCTCATGTCTCTTTGAAGCAGTGTTTTGCATTTGTTTGGATAAATATGCAGAAGTAGGATAACTAGGTCCTTCTTTGTTTCTTGTTATAGCTTTTGTTTTAAAGTCTATTTTGTCTGGTATAAATGTTGCTACCCTAGCTTTTTGATTATTTGTTTCCATTTTCATGAAATATCTTTTCCCATGCCTGTACTTTCAGTTTGTGTGTGTCTTTCGATCTGAAGTGATTCTCTTATATGTAGCATATGTAAGGGTCTTGTTTTCTTATCTATTCAGCCACCTTTTGATTGGAGCATTTAATTCATTTACATTTAAAGTAATTGTTGATAGATTTGTAGTTATTGCCATTTTATTTTTCATGTTTTTAATCTTCTTTCTCTTCTTATAGAAGTCTCTCTAACATTTCTTGTAATAATGATTTGGTGGTGATGAACTTATTTAGCTTTTTCTTGTCTGGGAAGCTGGGAAGCTCTCTATCTGTTTTTTGATTTTAAATGATAGCTTTGCTGGGTAGAGTAACTGTTGTAGGTAACCGTTCTTTTTAAAATCACTTTGAATATTTCATGCCAATCCCTTCTGGCTTGCAAAGTTTCTTTTGAGAAATCAGCTGACAGTCTTATATGAGCTTCCTTCTAGGTAACTAGATGCTTTTCTCTTGCTGCTTTTAAAATTCTCTCTTTGTCTTTTACCGCTGGCATTTTAAATATGATGTTTCTCAGTGTGGGCCTCTTTGGGTGCATCTTGTTTGAGACTTTCTGCTTTTCCTGGGCTTGTATGTCTATTTCCTTCAGCAGGTTAGCAAAGTTTTCTATTATTATTTCTTCAGATAGGTTTTCAATTCCTTGCTCTGTCTCTTCTCTTTCTGGTACCCCTATGATGCAAATGTTGATATGCTTGATGTTGTCTCAGAGGCCCCTTAAACTATCCTCATTTTTTTGGATTCTTTTTCCTTTTTGCTGTTCTGATTGGGTGTTTTCTGCTATGTACTCCTAATCACTGATTGAGTTCTCTGATTTATCTAATCTACTGTTGATTCCCTCTAATGTAGTCTATATTTCAGTTATTGTAATTTTTTTATTTCAGACTGGTTCTTTTTTATGTTTCCTATCTTTTTGTTAAAGTCCTCACTGAGATCATTGAGCATTCTTATAACCAGTGTTTTGAACTCTGCACCTGGTAGATTGCTTGTCTCTGTTTTGTTTAGTTCTTTTTCTGGAGCTTTGTTCTTTTCTTTAATTTTGGAAGTGTTTCTTTGTCTCCCCATTTTGGCTGCCTCCCTGTGTTTGTTTCTGTATATCAGGTAGAGCTGCTATGTCTCCCAGTGTTAGTAGAGTGACTTTATGTAGTAGGTGTCCTGTGGGGCCCATTGGCACAGTCTCACTGGTCACCTGTGCTAGGTGTTCCAGATGTGCCCCTTGTGTGGGTTGTGTGTGTCCTCCTGTTATAGTTGAGCCTTGTTTGCTATTTGCACATCAGTGGGAGGGATTGACACTTAGGCTTATTGGTTTTGAGTACTGACAAGACTACAGTAGAAGAATTGTTGGGCAGGGGCTGACTTTATGGTGCAGGATTTGCTTAACGGAGCTCTGGTACCTGTCCAGTCTGCCTTTGGGTGTGTCATTTGTAGAGGTGGTTGGGTGGTGCTCTGGTGTGCCCTGAAGCTGGCCACCAGGTGTGCTTGATCTGGGTTCTCACGGGAAGGATTGTGTTGCAGGTCAAGATCAGCCACTGCCTGTGCTCTGCCTGGGGCCACTTCGTATGAGCTACAAAGTGATTTGCAGATGGTTGCCACTTGTGCTGGGTTTGGAGGTGTCTTGGATTGACTAAACTACAGACTGAGGCTTCAAGCTGCTTAGCAAGAGGCATGGGGCATGCTGAGGCCAAATGCAGTTTGTTTGGGATTTGTGAATCTTTGAGAGAGTTTAGGAAAGTCCACAGCATGAGCCAAGACAGGCCATTTGTACAGAAAAGCCACTGGAAGCAGCATGGGTGGGCCCATAAGTTGGGTGAGGCAGGGTCTCGGAATTATCAAGGTAGGGTAAATGGTGTTAGCTAGATTGATGGAGACTCAGATATGGCTCCCACCTATGTCTGCATGCTGGGTTAGGGAAGGGCTTGACAAAGGAACAATGGCTTCCACTAGCACTTCTGTCTGGGAGGAAGCTGCCTCTCCAGACCTTGCCCTGAAGCCAAACAACTTAGTTACTCTTTATATTTTCCTGGCACCTTCCTAACTGCTGCCCTAGCATTGAAGCTCAGAGCAAGTGAGTCTATCAGCAAGTAAGTCGGTACACAGCCCTTTTAAGAGGAATGCCTGGAACTCCAGCCACCCTTCATCTCACTCAGTTATAATTTCTGCTGGTTTTCACAGCCCAAGGCTTTGGGGAGTTTTCTTGGAACTGGAACCCTAGGCTGGGGAGCCTGGTGTGAGACTGGAACTCATCACTCCTCAGTGGGGACCTCCACAGCCAAGATATCACTCCTGATTTTCAGCTGCCACACATGGGTGTGGGACTAGCCTGTTTTGAGTTTCTACCACTCCTCCTACCAGTCTCAGTGGCTTCTTCTGTATATTCTTAGTTATAGAACTTCTGTTCAGGTAGACTTCAGGCGATTCTCAATGATGTTTGTTATGTAGTTTAGTTGTAATTTTGAGGTGGTCATGAGAAGAGGCAAGCATGGCATTTACCTACTTTGCCATCTTGACCAGGAGCTCTCTTTTTCCTTTTGAACTCCTAGTCTTTTCCATCTCTACTGCATTTTAACTGGTAAACCAAGTCACATTTTAATTTGAGCTGAAAATTCTTTAATAAATTTGATGGCTTTGTGTAGAGTCCTCATATTGTATTAGTATCACAGATATAAAGAATAATTGACATCTATACTTGGGTAGCATTTTTAGTTTTGATTAGAAAACTTTTTCTTATAAATACCTCTAATTTTCTCCATAATTCTATTAGGGGCATGTTATTATTCACTAAAACAAGGAAATTGAGGTCAGAGAAGTCTAAAGTAATAACATTTTTTTTTAAAAAAAGCATAACCATGTATATATATGTGTGCATGTATGTATGACACATCTATATATACATACATATTGGGGACATGGAAAGAATATCTTATAATTTGGGGTTTTAAACTAATATTTGATTTATTAAAGATATGAGTTACAAAATCTGGTTTTCATTAAGTCTTTAGTTTCAACTTACATATTATATTTTAAATTCAAGTAATTTTTTAGGAGTAACTTTTTTTACTTATTTTTGGATTCAAATTCAATTAATTCAGTTTGAATAGATTAAATTCTTCTAAATAACTTATTCTATTTGTTAATAGTTTGTTAAATTACCTTAAGCCTTAAAACTTTATTTATAAATTTAACATATTTGATATTTTTGTCTTTCTAATGTCCAAGAGAACAGATTTATAATTTAAGTGAACAAAACTTCCTCAGAACTTTTGTTTAGCAACATTTATACACTTAATAAATTGAATTTATAGGGCAATATTATCTTATATACTCTAATATTGTTTACAAACTTGCCAAATTCTCCAACCGAGACCTTAACATCACAACTTAATATGTTGATTTTCTTAGATATTATAAAAATTTTAAATAATAAACATTATCTTAAAGCAAATACAAAAAATATGAGTATTTGTCACACTTTATGATATCTGTACTTAATTCTGAAGGTTCCCAGAGTTGTGGTCACTTAGTGAAGTTTAAAGGAACACATTTTACTAGTTTGAAAAACTTGATATTTCAATATGTTTGCTTAGAGCTCAGAAATGCTAGGCTGGACCTGGAGACTGTAAACTTCCATTGTGATTCTACCCAAATTATAAATGGACGCTCTGGAATCATTCCTGTAGTCACTGTAAATGGCAGTATGGAAATCTACACTCTCATATGGGGTTAGTCTTATAACCTCTTACTTGGTTTTTTATAAGTCTTTTTCATGTTTTATCTTCTTCATCACTTGATTGGGTTCAATTTATACTTTTACACCCTATCTAGAATTTGCATTATTTTTCAATCCAAAGTCTTTTCTTCCAAGTTTTAATTTATTCATTTTAATTGTCTCTCAGCCACAACTCTACAGTCATTTTAATGACAATTATTTTCGATGTGCCATTTACTACTATTTTAAAGCTTCTTCAGATTTATTAAGTTTTTCGAATGTTTAAGCACTGTTCTAAACACTGTCAGTCCCTCTTTCAGCCTTTGCAGAACTCTTTTCCAAAGCTCTCTGTTCCCTACAGCAACCTGTGTAAGCTGTTATCCTGATATTTTCCTTCGATGCTCTCCTGTTTTAGGTACCCTATTTCCTGGGCTCCCATTTCTTCCTCTTTCTTTTTGTGAATCCTCATTTTACTGAAACATGTGTTCTAATAGCTTCCCGTTGCCTCCATACTTGGATACTTTGAGACAAATTGGCTTGTTTCTTGTCCAACCCTGCTAGCCCTGAGATGTCAACTTCTTCTAATCATTTTGCCAGTTAATATTTCTCTGTTGGTTTTTCCTCTTTCAAAAGTTTCCTGAAATCTTTTGTCTACTTTGCACCTCTAATGTCATTTTAAAGGAATTTATATTACATATAACTAGAATTTTCTACATTTCATTTAAAAATTTTTCTTCTCACCACCCTTTCCTCACCACTAACCAAAAAATGTGTCTAGCAGATTTATTAATCCTCAATATTTGTAAAGTGAAAGAAGCTTAGATGAGGTTGTTGCTATTACTACATCAACAACAACACACAACACACACACACACACACACACACACACACGTATGGCAGAATGTACTCTCCAGATTAAAATTAATAAAACATTATTACAGGAACAAGATAAAACAAAACTAAAATGTATCTAAAAGCATGTATCATATTACATTAAAAATCTATCACATTTTTAGGTATATGTTCAAAAGGAAAGTTTTTTTAATTCTTAGCAAGAGGCTATTGTTTACAAGATTTTTTTTTTTGATAAAAGCATTGAAGGGAAATTAAAAATCTGAGCTGTTTATCAAAAAGAATGAAATTTAATCAGTGTTAAAAATGGTTAATAGTCAGTTCGTGTTAAGTAACAAAAAACTGACAAGTTCATTAGAAAGCCATAATTAGTTTTTAATAAGTTTCTTAATAAGTCCAAAAGTGTGATAGTAGCAAACATTAGGATGATTATACCTGAATCTCTCATGTTCTTTATACATCGAGTGACCGTATAATTTATTTTCCAAACTGGAAGTATTTTGAAGTGAAAGAGGACAGAGGGAACTATCAATGAAAACATTAGGTGTAAACTAGAATCATTCCAGGCAAACTGGGACACAAGGTCTCTTTACTGATACTGTAGATTAGATTGAGAAAGACTTAGATCTTCATTTTACAGAGGAGAAAGTTGGATTAAAGTCCTGGAGGATATCCAGGATTTTGATGGATCTGTAACATAAGTAAGATTCAGGATTGCTATTTTAATAAATAAAATAGACTGCATATTTGAGTCCATCTGAAGGATAGTATATTTAATGAGTAAATTAGAATAACAATTTGTTGAAATTTTAGATTCATCATCAACTGGAACAGACTTTAAACTTATTGGAAATAAAAGATTTTTCCCTACTTAAAGTGGTTAATTAGTTTTGTCATAATGAGAAGTATTACCATATTCTAGCTAGGGAGGCTTCTATACAGTATCTTGACTAAGAAGTAAAATAAAGCAAAACAAAAAGCCCCAAAACTCCCCAAAAAGAAAAACCAAAACCTCAATGCAAATGTAGTGTACTTCTTTTTTCCCCGTATCATGAAAATAGTTTATTATGCCATTCATAGGGACTACTTTCATTTGTAACCAAATAGCGTCTTTTTTGAGAAAACAAAATATTTATTATAGACTTAATTATGACAATATAATTAGACAATTCTCTGTCAATATAAATAACAAAAAATATCAGACAAACTTAGAACCATTTTTATCACAATTAGACACAGCAAAATTATTGTGTGTTTTTTTTTGCAGTTTCTATTCTACTTTAGCCATTTGGGTATTGCTGAGTTGTGCTGCTTCATTTTAGTTTTGTTTTATCTTGTTCCTGTAATAATGTTTTATTAATTTTAATTTGGAGAGTACATTCTAACATACGTATGTGTGTGTGTGTGTGTATTGATTGCTTAAACATTCAATTACCTGGAGACACAATTCAAGAAGCTGGGATAGGTAGTGGATAAGTGGGTAGGCTCTGTAGTTAGAGGACTGAGGATTTAAGCCTGGCTTCTTCACATAAAACTAACATGGACCTGATCTTGCTCATCTCTCTCAAAGATCATCAGTTGATTCTAGGAAAGCATTAAGAGGAGGGGCTAAGCATGTAGGATTTGGCATTATATTGCGTGTTTAAATCTGTTCCCTGTACTTTCAAGTGTATGATCTCAGGCAAGGTCTTAACATCTAAAAGCCTTAGTTTTGCTATCTATAAGTGGAGTTTATTTTAGTGAAAATTAAATGAAACAGTGCTAGGTACATAATAAATGTTCAGTAAATGATTCTTCTCCTCTTCCTACTCCTCTCCCTCCTTCCTCTTCTTTTAGTAGTGACAATAGTAGTAGTAGTGACAATCGTAGCAGTAAAATTAATGTCATAATTTCTCTGTTGAGTGTAGAATTAGCTGTAGGAGAAAATAGTCCTGGAAGACTCACATATCATTAGAAAGAAAATTTGGAGCCAGGCAACATACTTGAAGAGGGGAAGAGAGATAATTAAAGAAGATGGTCGTTGAATATTGGAGTGCTTCTTTGGCCAGATAAGCCACATTCCCTGTCGGGTAGGCACTGATATGGTGTTTGAAGAGGAGATCAGCTATGAACTTCCACTGATGAAAATATTAGAAATTGAGACTAGTGTCATATTTTGGTTATTTTTCTCTTCAAGGTCTCTAGGCTTTTGGAAATGGAATCTCAAACTTTGTTAAAGAACTACTTCCTTGTTATAAAATAGGATTCCTTTGTGAAAAACCAGATGGAATGCTAAGTATAATAATTGATCTCTATTCCTGTCACTAACATAGAATAATAAAGGGGGCCCTTTTCCCATGAACGTATTTTTCCATCCACCCCTAACTATCCCATCAGCATTGGCCAAGTTTCCATGAATTCCTTGAAGGAGCTGGGACCTGGAAGATGCCCAGTAAATTGTCTTTTGAAATGAACTATTTCCAACATCGACTTGTCCCTTTTTGCAAGAACTTTACTTTCGATTTATGTTATAGTTTCTAAATGATATAAAACAAGGTCAGACATAAATGTTTTTCTTGAATTCACACAATTACACAAGTTATCATTTCTCTTTGGTTTTGTTTTGTGCTTGAGACCAATTTAAGGGCAAGGTTTATTTATCCCATCAACAAAATTGTGATCCATACTTGCCAACTCCAATAGACTACACAATGATAGAATTTTTGGCCTTGAATACAGTTAAAAATTAGAGCATATAAAAATATTTGTATCTAGTTGACATTATTTACTCAAGAATTAATTTAATAAAGGAAACAGAGAAAATGACTCGTTGGTAGGGATAAGTATATCTTTAAAACAACTAAATGTTTTTGAATGTGGCTAGTTCTTTTCACCAAAGCCAATCCATTTTGACAAAAATTCAAAGCTGTCGTTAAACTATAATTCTGGTATATTCATTTCCTTAGTAATTTCACTCCCTTTTAGCAAAATCATTAGCCTACGATTGGCATTTCTTATCTATGTTTTGCATCACAAACTTGACAACGTAATTGTCTATCTCTTGGAACCTAACTTTTCACTGTCTACTGAACGTATTTCCTTTGTGGGAATTTCTGAAATTAATCACTTTTGTCTTTATCATCTTTGTTTTAAGCAGAACAATAATTACTTGACATTTAAACTTATACCATAACTTCTTAATCCCTTCAATATTTTATAGTCTTTCAATGTATACTTTTGCTTATCATTAAAAATTTTACCATTTTAAAATTTCTAACCATGTACTTGTCCCTTGTTTTTCCATTTCTACTGTCTGTCCATTCCTCAAGGGAGTGTGGAAGTACCAGCACATAGCACACTGTTTAGAAAAGTCAGTGATTAATGTGCAGCATGGTGACTATAGTTAAAGATACTGTATTGTATAATTGAAGGTTGCTAAGACAGTAGATCTTAAAAGTTCTTATGACAAGAAAAAAAATTGTAACTGTGTGGTAATGATGTTAGCTTGACTTATTATGGTAATCATTTTTCAATATATATGTATATCAAATAATTATTGTACATCTAAAACTAATACAATATTATATCTTAATAAAAAAGAAAAGAAGCTCTGAATTTAGCTTCAATTTAGAATAATTTCAAGTGTGATGATATAGTAAGCATCTAATAACTTTCATTTTTAAATGATACTTTCAGCAGTTACACAGGATGAAGGAAAGAGCTAGCATCAAAAAAGAAAAGAAAAGATAAAGAAAAAAAAGAAAAATTAGTGACTTCCTGCTTAAAGAGAGCAGTAGAAAGGAGCCCTCTCATGTTATAGACTCTAGGAAATAATGCTTCCCCATATCAAGTATTTACTTTTTGCTATGTACTATCCTAAATTATTCATAATCATTATCTCATGTAAAACTAACATTTCTTTGAGGTAATAATTATTTTCTCACTTTGTATATGAAGTAACTAAGACTCTAAAGGTAGGTTGCCAAAGGATACATAGCTAATAAGTGAAGGAGCTATAAATTCCAATCTGTCTGACTCCAAAGATTTATTTTAATGGCTTCATTACATTGTTTTCCTCCAAGGACACTAAAACTCCATGATCCCCACTCTTGCATCTTTTATTACCTTGCCGCTCAATGTATTGGACATACCAGCATTACTGTCGTGACCTGGGAGCTTGTTAGAAATGTGGAATCTCAGGTACTACTCTTAACCTGCTGAATCAGAATCTTTTTTTTTTTAGCCAGATTTCCAGGAGCTTTGCACATTAAAACTTGAGCATCTAAGGCCATCCACACCTTATTTTAATCTTTAATCTTGCCTTTACAGACTTAGTTTCTAACAGGTTTAGTCGTACTTCTACATTTTGCCCATTGCACATTCATGCCTCTCTGTCTTTGTGCCTTCCTGCAGCATGGAATATCCTCTTCCCTTTACTTTCTCTGCCTAATCAAAACAGCACATTTCCTAAGATGTAATTTATTCATATGCCACTCTTTTACTTTTGTATTACGATCAATTGGAATTAATAGTCCTTAGCATGTATTTTCACTGTAGTCTGATTATTGCACCTTGGAGAACTGTCACATTTGTCTTCACATCCCTACATGCGTGGCAAAGTGCTTTCTTTGCTGTTGCAGGTGCTCAGTAAATGTTCATTGGTTAAATAAATAAAAGATATGGAGAATTGACCTTTCCATGCTTTCTAGAAACTTTTAGTTTTAATTTCTTCTTTGATCTAAAGGTTTTCTAAAAGCATGAATCTTAATAGTAGTTAACTTTTTTCCTGGTCATCTTCTAATTATTTCTATTTTTATTGAGTGATAAATATGGACTCTACTCTTAGCAACTTGTATATGATAAATTTTTATAAATGAACATAAAAAGAAAAAAGCTATTTGAGAGGTGAAACTTTTATATGCATTTATTAAATTTAGTTTATTTTTATATTCAATTCTTTAATGCTATTTTATTTATTACAAAAATGTCCAATTCTGAAAGAGATGTATTAATATTATTGTATATACACTATAATTATATATGAATTATCTAACAAACTATGTATAGATAAGCCTTCAAATGCATCCTTTGAATGTAGTATGAGTTATATTTAAAAAAATGTTTTTCTTAAAAATTTTCACCTTACTTTTAGACTGGCATGTATTATGATATCTGTGTTTGAGTTTTACTGTAATTTTACCAGACACTTCCTTTAGCAGCATGTACATAATAATTATAGCCTATTTAATGATTATGGATGAGACAGTTTGATTTCTTTCACCCCCTTACCCTCAAAATCTCTAACTTTCCTTAGGATAGGCATAACATTATTGGCAGGGATTATTTCTTTTGTTATTAAAATAGTAGCAATTCTCCATTTTCAGATGGTAGAGTGGTCTCAGTAGTCATATCATAAATTTACAAATTGCAAAGTAGTGTCAGCTCTAGCTACAGAATTAGCATTAAAAAATGCATGACCCTTTTTCTGTGTGTCTCTTTCTTCAGCTGCCACCTATGTTATCCCTCAGCTCTATGTTGGGAGTTGGCCACATAGTATAGCATCTGTTTATGCACAGGACAAAAGTATGGGGCAGGGAGTTTTGGACTGACTCAGATTATCCCATAGTCTGGGGTATCTCTTCTTGGGCACTCTGGGAAGGGTAATGGATGGGAAAAATTGAATAAACTGAATAAAGGGGAAAGTGTCCAGCATAAAACTATGAGACATGACCTCACATAATAATTGAAGAGAAATGTTAGCTCCTGCTGCCTAATTGGGTTTGGTTCATTTTAAAATCCTGTTTATTTTAATTAGGTTCACTGCAGAATGGGAAGCTTGCCAAACTTGAAAATCTCCTGTCTCTCAAAATAATAGAAGAAGGTTAGTTCCTTTGGTGGCTTTTTGCTACTCATTCACTCCACTCCTTACTCCCAATTATTTTAGACATTATTTTAGATATTTAGAAGGACTCTTTCCTGAGATGATCTAGGTTAAACAAAATGTGCAGTCAGGCACTTGCTTGTTTCTTTGGAATCAGCTCAAATAGGTAAAAACACTGTTTAATCAGTCCGTGAAAAGAAACTGGGATGAGAGTGAAGGTGTCCACTGGAGACCTCTACATTCCACACTTAACAAAAGAACTGCTGGCTTTTTAAGCATGTAACTCAGTAATCGTCTTCCCTCCTCCCCACCCATAATTACTCATGGCTTCTAATTCTATTTCTTTACCTCTTCTCAGTAAGGATCCCAGGAAGAAAGAAATCCCACATGCAAATTGGTTAATTTGAGTAGAGTTTAATAAAGTGACAGTTTATAAAGGTATAGGGATAGGATGTAGGGACAATATAGAAATCTGAGTAAAATAACAATGGCCTGGTACTAGCAGAAGCTGTGGCCTTTAGTTGAGGGTCATGGTCTAGCACATGGAAACCTTACAAAGGGGAGTCAGGGGATTAAATACCCCAACTTCTCTCTTGTCTTTGCTGGTACACTTCCTATTGACTCTGCTCAACTGAAAGCAAGAGAACAAGAGAGCTCATAGATGTTATCCCTACAGTTTCATACATACACCCCTTCCCCCCCACAAGGCAGGTGGAGAGTGAATCTGGAAGGGGCAAAGAGAAGATCATTAGCATTCTGTCTGACCTCCGCTTATTTGAATCCTTTATGGGTTCTGTTTCTTCCTTTTTCTCACTGTGTACAGGTACTGTCTTTAGTGACTGACTCTTTTCACCCAAAGTATTCTTCCTTGGAACACTTTCTCAGACTGTTCACCCTTTCTCTGTTAGTCCTTTCTGAAACTTCAGCTTTATCATTTGCTGGGTTGGTTCTTAGGTTTTCTTGGGAAACAAAAACCAAAACCAAAAAATAGTTACATCGCGTTTTAGGGCCATCATAGCTCACTATTTGTATACCTCTTTTGCAATGTAAGGACTCTTGTAAACTGTATACTATTTATTGAAAAAATTGTGGTCAACTTAGGAAACATAAACTGAGAAGGATCAGATATCCATTCTCTGACCCAGTGCTGCTATGTTTATTTGATTGAGACACACTGTACCTGAAACTGCTGGTGTGATAAGTTGGGATTCTTACACATTTTAAGGCATGCAGGAGTTGAAATTTAAAAGAATTCCTGAGATATAATGTACAATCTAGAGTATAGAAATGACAATCATGTACCAGGTAAATATCCTATAACACCATTTGAATCCATTAACCTAACTATTCTGACTCCAGAGCACGTATTCTTAATGTTTCACTCTCCTGGATGTGGGAGTTAGACAGAAAGGAAAAGCAAATACAGAAATATGATGTCAAAGTTTTGATTCCAAGTGATGGAGAGAATGATGAGAAGTCACAAGGCAACATGTTTTAAGAAGATGAAGAATTCTATTTGAATTTATGCTATCTGAAAGGCAGTGTCTCTTGAGCAATTGGATATGAGAGGCTATGGGGAGTGTTGGGATTTTAGGAAAGCAATTGCATCCAGGGAGAAACATTTGAGAGTCATCCGAATAGAAGTGGTAGTCAAACTGTCATGAGCTTGTCCCTCACAAGCATGTAAATCAGAAGAAAAAAGGACTTCATTTTCCTTACCTTCACTGCTACCGTCTGATCCAAGACAACATCTTTGATCTTTTGCAATAATCTCCTCATTGTTTTCTATTTTGGCTCCTACTCAATTCGTTTTTCCACACAACCCGCACCACAGGTGATCTTTTTAAGTTTGGGACTTCCAAGTTTAAAACCATCAAAGTTTTCTTATCACACTTTGAATAAAATTTGAGCAAGTGCTTTGGAAAGCCTAAGAAAACTCTGAATATCTGTAAAGCACATGTGTGACCTTCCATCTAACTTTATCTTACACTGCTGTCCACGTTTCTAAGTTTCTGTCATACTGGTTGTCTTTAAATTTCTGGTAAACACCAAGCTCTCCTCTACATCATAGCCCTTGCTCCAACTCTTCATCTGCTGGTTTCTTTTAATCCTTCAGTTATCAGCATAAATGTCACTTGCTCAGAGAAGTTTTCTTTATCCTCTAAATATGAAGAGTTCTCCATTTCTATATCTTATTATTTTGCTTCATAACATTTATCTGAGTTTAGAATTATGTAATGATACATGTATTTACTTTTAAAATACCTACCTCTCCTATTGGATTTTAAGAAATCTACTCAATACTCAGTGCCTACCACATAGTAAATACTCAAAAAGCACTTGTTGAATAAATGAATCTGTATTCATTTAAGCCATTTATATTAATCTATACTGTAATCATCAGTATTCTCTATCATTTGTTTATTCTATATACCGTTTATTCATATGTTTCTTTGTGCATTGGTACAAAGTAGCTGAAACTCTAAAGCCTCATTTTTGTCTCCCCACAAGTATTAAGAGATCATTGTTATATTTTATGCAAGTAGCTACATATGAATTTCTGTTAAGATCAAATAAAGACAGCAACATTTAGATGGAAGACAAGAATGACCTTTTTCTATGTTCTGTTTAGAAGAAAACCTCATTTCCATAATTAGCTATGGTGCTGTCTGTAAATATTATGCAAACTACCTTGAGTCCTTATAATGCAAGTTAGATTATAATGAGAAATGAGTAGCAGTAGCCCTGAAGACAAGGTATGAATTTTTCCAACATGCTTATAGAGCAGTATAGCAGGGGTTAGGGTTCATGAAATAAAGGTGGGGAAGAACCTGTTTTCTCACTAGATTTCTTTATTTTCTATTCCTTTCCTACTTTTCCCATTTCCTCTAGGGTAAATAGGGAGAGTATAGGAAAAGAGTGAAAATTACATATAATCTGGATGTAATAGTCCCCTGATAAAGAAGACACTGTGCAACCAGTGTATCGGGGCTGATCTCTTATGGCCTGATCTCAGCTCCTGCCGCTAGAGTTACGTATACCTCCTCCTTCTTTCACCTAGATTTCCCTAGATTATATGTGGGTAGCTCAAGCTTGATTACCTTCTGTATTCTCCCACTGGCTCACAGGAACTTACGTCTTTGCCTCAACAATGGGTGAAGGGTAGGCTTTTCCTCCTTGACTCCTTTGTTTGCTGCCATAATAGGAAGCTCCAGCCACCTTCATAATATTCAGGTGGGAAGCAAGCACCCATCTTTCTGTTCTCAATTACTTCTAAATGCCAAGGGTCACATATAAGGTTTACTCTCTCTCTCAGTTCCAAGGTGGTTTTCTGGATTTTGTGGTTCAGCAAAACCTTACCCTCATTCCCCTGCTTAAAAACATGTTTCAGTTCTCTAGAATTTGTGGAATTAAAACCAGTATTTAAGAGTGGTTCTCTAGGGGCTCTTCTATTGAGAGAAGACAAGAAGCTTTCTGCTTCTTTGAATCTTCTTACCAAATATTCTCCCTGTCTCTCTCCTTCCCTACTTTAGCCCCTTCTCAAAGCAGCAGAGTAATCATTTGAAAAAGTCAAATTAGATTAGGTCATTCCTTTGCCAGGAATTCTCCAGTTGTTTATCATCTCATTCAGAACCAAATTCAGAATTCTTATCAAGTCCATCTGTTCCCTTGATCTGTCTTTCATTGTGTCTCTGATCCCATTTTCTGCTATTCCTTTCCTTTAGCTCATTCTATTCCTTGCTTTTCCTTGAACATAACAGACTTGCTTTTTTTCCATATGCCTGGAACATTCTTTCTCTATACATCCATTTGGCTTCCTTCTTCATCTACTCATGTTTGAATGTCATGTTCTCAGAGAAGCCTTTGCTAAATACCTTATCTGAAAAAATTCTCCCCTTCTTTAGGCAGCTGAGCAGTGCTGACAGTGGATATCTTAGCTTTTTAAAGTCCATAGCCATTATTTCTTTACTTGAATCTAAAATGAATACATATACATATACATATATATATATACATATACATATATATACATATATATATATATATAACTTTTGATTTGTTTAATGTATTCATCCATATAGCTCATATATTCTTGGGAAGGCAAAATCATGACCCTTTTTATTAGTTCTGCAACAAACAGGTACTTAATAAATGTTTTTTGAAGGTTGGAGAAATATCCAGATAGACCAAATCATTTTTGAAGCTCTCTCAAAGCTCACTGCAGGAAATGTAATTGACTGATTTATATAGTTTAGTTATTGAAAGTTATGATGTTTTTTGTAGAATTCCTTCACTCTAGTTTCTATTCTAACCCTTCCTCAAAAAACAGTCAGATTGCAGTTTCTAAAGGACTTTCATCATCTTCCTCCTTTGCTTAAAACCTTCAAAATCATGTGTATGTGGAGAAATTTTAACATTAATATGTAATGGAAAAATAGAATTAGTTCCCTATATTGTTTTTACCTCTTCTATCAAAACTAATTATTGAATTGGAAGAACATGTCAATGAGAGATTGAAGGTCCAAATAGGATACCACCTTGTTTTGGCTCTCTTTAATTTTGCCTGCAGCAGCCTCCTTAAACATTCTTGCTGTTGCATGGCATACATTTTCTCCCCTCACCCACAAATTATTTTTTACTCCCACAAATTATTTCTCTAGACATAATCTTCTCATTTCCCTGCTTAAAAAAAAGGATTTGGTTCTCCAGAACTTATAGAATTAAATCCAGACTTGCTACCATACCACATAACGTCCTTCACGGCATGTTTTGAGCTTTTCTTTCATCTCATCTCTGCCTGTTTCTTTTATGCTTTTTGAACTCCAGCATTTCCAAAATTCTTAGTGTTTTCTAAATATAGAACTTACTAATACTTTTGTGTGAATCCCCCTCTTTGCCTGGGAAATTCAATGACAGTTTTTAAGACCCAATTTATGTATCTTCATCTTATTAAAGCCATACAAAGATGAACAGTTTTTCCTTTGTATCTACATGGTGTTCTGTACATATTTCTATTATAGCACTTGTCATTTTGTAAATAAATATGTATTTATTTATATGTCTTTCTTTCCTGCTAAACTCTGAGTTCTCCAGGGGAAACAATTTTAAACATATTGCTTAGCACTTAGTGAATGTTCAAAATATTTATTGACTGATTGGAGAGAACATGCAGATGGTCTAAATTCAAGTCCTGAGGGGCAGATGAAATACATATATGCTACAGTAGCAAAAAAATTTTATCTCTGATTTAGAAGTTATTGCCAAGTATCTTGGAGGAATTTTGGGTAGTAGAACTATGTATCAAAAGACTGGAGGTAGCCAATGTCCCAATTTTCATAATGGGTGTAAAAGTATATCTAGAAATCATAGACTCATAAACTTTAGGCCAGACACAATTGTAGAGCAGATTATTAGACAGATGGCTTGTGAGCACTTTAGAACTACTGTAAAGTACATTTCTATTGTTGTGTTTGAGCTCTTCCCACTTTCATAAAGGACTGTTGATTGCTAGGAACCTGTAACTGTTTGCTTAGGACAAGTAAAATTATGTAATTCTTCTTGTTTCTTGAAATTTGTTGACTGATAATGGTAGCTGTGTATTCTGTAAGACATTTATTGATGTCTCTAATGTATTCCCTATTGTGGTTTTATGGGGATCAGATGATATATTTGTGTACTGAGAACTATAAAATTCTATGCCATGGTTTCCCTATTTTCAGTTGTTTCCTTATATTCTTTATATTCTTTTTGCCTTATTCACATATGGTCTCTACTTTTATATATCTAATTTTTTAAATCAATTCATTTTTTAAGTTAAACTTAGCCTTATCTTAAATGAAAATATTTATAAGGTCAAAGGTTTGTAATATATGAGTTGAAATATTTTCTAATACACCCTATAATAAATGCATACCTATGAACAAAAAAGGAAGGCTCATGTAGCCTCTTGAATACAACTAGTATAAAATTTAATAACATTTTATGTCAAAATCATTGTATAAAATATTCTGTTAAATATTCTGCAGCTGGTCAATCTGTATCTGGAATACTGTGTTTAACGCCAGGTTATTATCTTGGAAAATTATAGATATGGAGATCTTATCATATGAGAGAGGTGAAGGAACTGTTCATAGTAAGCCTAAAAAAAGTTCTAAGTTGAGGTATGAGAATTGCTCTTCAAAAACAATGTTGGAAAAGTTTCAGTCTAGACGAAAAATTTCAGTGTAGAGAGGTGATCCTTTAACTTTCTTTGTATGATTTTAATATTTACAATATTAGAAAAAAAAGTCATCAGAAAAAAGATGTTTACATTTTGAAAAGTGAAATTTAAAACTACTTGAGAAAGAGTGGTTGGAAGAGACTCTTGCTTCTGCCACTTAATAACCAAATCTTTTTGAATGATTCCTTAACTTCTCTGAGCCTAAATTTTCTCTTCTAGACAGTGGGGATAAAAATACTTTCTATGCTGGATGGTCATGAAGATTAAATTAATACTATAAATAAAAAGGACTTCAGAGTATGCAATTTTCTTTTTCTTCTATTTGGTCTTGAGTTTGCTTTTGCAAAGGACAGCTGAAAATTAGTGGGCAGGCAGAAATTCAGCCCTAATTTTGGACTTTAAACAGTTCAGTCCTAACTTATGATTTGGAAATTTTGTGGTATGGGAAAAGTAATATAGAAGAAAGAGAACATCCTAAGAGCTATATGTATATTTTTGGTCACTAGTGGAAGCATTCATGTTATATTACAGTCTTCAAAGATGAGTTTAATATTCATTACTTTCTTGTTTGTCTTAATGTACAATCACTGTTGGCCAAATGGCCTATTCAGTTTAGTTGCAATATGGATGAAATCATGAAATCATCCATTTCACATTTCTGTTAATTGAGTTTTGTAGTAATTATATTAGGTAGTTGTTTAATGATCCAATTAACTGCTCTACAAATTGACCCTCAAATTACTTTGTAGAGTTTTTACTTCAGTCAAGCAAACATACTTGAAACTTTAGCTTAGCTTATTACAATGGTGCTCTCAGATTTAACTAATTTGGTGGGGTGGGGTGGGGTGAGTGGAGGAAATGAAGGGTGACCTCAGATAAGCACATCAGCATTCAACCCATGAAAAAACAACATATCTTGGCAATTCATTAGACATCACTTCATGTCTTCACTTTTAGATTGTATATTCTAGAAGGGATTATTTTACTACCTAAGTATACTTCTACTAGGTAACAGTAGCTGCTACTGCTGTTGGTTCCAAAAGGAAAGGCTTAAGTTATAGAACCATTCTCCAAGATTTGTAAGTGGTAGTGTTTTTTTTGTGCCTCCATGGTTTAATTATTATTTTTATGTGAATTTTTATTTTTTATAAAAAGTAAGTTTTGCTTTTGAGTGGTTGAGCTCAAATAATGTTAAACCACCACTATTTAAATTTGATAATTTAGAAAAAAAGTATAGAGATAAATGTTTAAAGGACAATCCATTACCTTCCTCACTAATCCTTCATTTTGGCTCCTTAACCCACAAAACTTTTAGCTTGAAATCAAAGCATTTCCTGGCAGTCATATTCCCTTTTTGAAATGTCTTGGCCTCAGTGCCTAGTTTGTTTCTCTCAGTAGTCAAGGAAGCACTGCCTCAGGAGCAGGCAACTTGTTGGTCCTTTCTCTTCTCCCATTAAAACCATTTATGCAAGTCTCCTAGTGCTTCCTCTGTTGCTCAGGCACCTAAATGACCTTAATCCACTCAGGGCTCTCCGCTATGTCATGATATTTTTGAGTAAGGAGAAATTGCTAGCGGCAAGACTTTAAAAAAAGGAAAAGAGATTGTATGTGGAGGAAAAAAGGCCCAATGTGTTTAACTGACCACTTCACAAGTTACAAGAAAGAGTTCTTCTCACTCAATAGCTTTAGCTGTCAAAGAGGAAACAAGTGCAGAATAAGCCTTAGAAAAGATTAAAGATAAGAAAAATACATCTGATACATAAAAAAAAAATTTTTAAATGGATAGTGCTTGTTCAGTTTGTACATGGTTTTAAGAAATATTTAGGGGAGGATAAAGATCAGATTAGAAAATCTTTTCTTCAGAGGTCGACAGGAAAAACTTTTAAATAACACTACATGAGACTTTCATCTTCGGAAAGTAAACTCCCTTTAATTGACAGTGAAAATGAAATGATTTCCAAATAATTTCTCTAGTACATGGTGAAAATATCTTTTGATTTCATATTAAAGAATTTCTGTTTTTTTTTTTTTTTTTAAATGAAAACATGTCTACCTTGGCAAAAGAGGTATGGAATCAATGTGACTTGGTGGAAAGAACAATGACCACGGAAAGCAAAAACCTAGATTCTAGTCCAGGTTCTTCATTTTTATAGCTGTGTAGCCTTGGGAAACTTTAATTCATCAGTTACTCTTTCTTTACTGGCAATGGAGGGAGTGGTAATGGCTACCTGTCTTCCTCACAGGGTTCTGAAGAGGATCACTTGAGAATATTAAGAATGATTTGCCAAACAACCATCATTAACCCTACTTGTTCTAAAAAATGCCAGGCCACTAATAGTCCTCTGCCTAGAACATCAAATGATTCCTTCCTCTTATGGAAACATCCCTAAACCTTTGCTTGCCTTATTGCAGCCAACCAAGGACTGTCAATTTATCTGAAGACCAATTAGAACGTCCCCCCTACTTCTAAGAATCCCACCTTAATATAACACTTGTCAATCAGAGATTCTTAGTATTTCCTCTATAAAACTCAGTCTCCTTTCTAAAACTTTTGAAACTCTGCTGAAAAGAAAGATGAATT
Source organism: Pteropus medius (assembly GCF_902729225.1). Lineage (NCBI taxonomy): Eukaryota > Metazoa > Chordata > Mammalia > Chiroptera > Pteropodidae > Pteropus > Pteropus medius. Next base: position 42,198,269 of record NW_024354875.1, read on the forward strand.
TCCTGCTATAAATTTATGCCTTTGTTAATTTTATCTTGAACTTAAGTTTTTCATTGACACATCTGTGTGTCAGCATTTACAGTGAATGTTAAATAAATGTAAGACTACTGCTGCAGAATTTTTAATTTGTTAAAGGAGATAGCAAAGCCGAAAATAAAATTTTAAGGGATCAGACTTAAAGTTCATTTGGGAAAAGCAAACTGTAAGTAGATAGCTGTTTTCATGCCTCAGAATCTAGGCAAATCATGTTTGATAATAAGCAACATTTATAAGTGTTTTATACATACCATTTTAGAGACAGTAGAGTATATCTCTGGAGGCTAACTGGCTTTGATTGCTGGCTCTACTACTTACTAGCTAGTGTGACTTAGGACAAATTTTTCAATAAATGCTAATATTTATGGAGCACTTACTGTAAGTCAGACACTGTGATAAACATCTTATGTGGATTATTTCATTAAACCCTCAGTGAGTTGGAATTATCATTCCCATTTTAGAGAAATCTGGAAAGGTAAGTAAGTTTTCCAAGATCACATACCCAGCAGTTTCCACATCAACAAAACAAGATAAGTCGATAGCATATAGGTCAAAGTGTTTTTGAAATGATTACATGAGACAAAGCATGTAAAGTATTTGTTTAGCAATATGATACATAGTAAGTATTCAGTAAATGTGTTATTATTATATTGCTTTTGTCACTTTTACTAGGTGAGTATAATTGTCTACCTTCTTAAGGTCAAGAAACTTCAGCTGACCTTAAAGAACCAAACCAAACCAAACATAATATTGGGAAAGATGAATGACATATCGGTACTCTAAAATAAAGACCATTAGATTAGCCAGAGAAAAAGTTCATAAGCTTTTTTTGAAATGAAGAACTAAAATTAACTAGAATCCTTGCAAATAACACAGAAGAATTTCTCTTTGCAGTTGTCAAGGCCTCTAGTTTGCAGTCTACTATAGCAGGGTTTGGTTACATAGATTGATAAAACACAAGTCAAATAAGTTTGGATAGTAAGTAAGGTAATGTAGAAAGATCTGGGTCACTGCTGAGAGTTAAAAACCCCGGTAAGAGTGGTGCTGTGAGCAGACTTCAGAAGCTAAAGAATCCTCTGAGGCTGTAAAATAAAAAAACAAAAGGGTAAGAAAGAGGTCAAAAGGGATATCAAAGACAAATTGTGCTTAATTTTTCTTCATCACAGCTCCAATTTTAACAATCCCATAAAAGAACAATGATTCCATTTTCCCAATTCTTATTGATTAATTGATATAAGTACTTAGATGCCACACATCGTGAAACAGATGGGAATTTTAGACCAGGTAGAAGAGGACAAGGGTCATTGCAGGCCAGTGAATGAGCTATTTTGAGGCTTACAGGACCATTTAAATTGCACTCTATAGTAGTTGCCTCATCATTTAACCTCTGGGCCTCAGTTACTTTATCTGTAAAATGAAGACGTTGAATTATATGATCTCTGGGGAACTTTGCAGCATGAAAATGTTATGATTTCTCTTTGGTTTACCTTTAAGGAAAAGGCATGATCTTCTTTGGTTAATAAAGAATCAAGAAAATCACACATCTCACAAGGGCACATGCAAATGAATAAGTGCATATACAAACACATGAACACACACACACACACAGCATTATGAGGATTATCATGAAAAAAGTGATAAAACTGGAGTAACATAAGATTGAAGATATGTCCAACTGACCAAGTATCTCTCTCTTTGCAGCATGAAAGAACATAATAGCACATGCTATTACAAGCATCTTCTGGCCAAGATAAGAGGATGTAGCAATTCATGTAAGTAAAGTTCAAATGTTATTTACTCGAAAAGTAATAGCATCCTTTGCTCTGTATCCCTTTGATCTTAAGACTATTAACAAATCATCCCCTAGTTTCTTGCCCATATTTTTTGACATGCCTTTATCCTAAAGATTTTTCATTTTGATAAGTATTTCTCTCAGAAAAATTAAAGCCCAAATTTCCTAAACCCACCTCTGGGAAGTATTTTAATTTAATTTTTCAAATTATTCAACCACTGCTAAAGTTATTTTGACAACTTTTTATTCAAGAAGCTTTGTGAATGTAAAGTTTTATGTATGGCCAGTCGACTTGTTCCTCATGAGATATAGGATTTTAGACAGTATGATTCCATTCTTTCTTATTAGTGGAAGTGACAAGACTTACTAGAAACTGAAACAATGGGGTTACACATTGAATAAAGAAAAAGGAAAAAAAGCAAGGTTTGGAAACGCTCAGCTCAAACTAACTAAAACATTAAGAGATCGGGTTTCTGAGTAATAGAATTCTATTTAAGAGAAACTGCTGATTATCTTAAAAAGTTACTAGCAAAGACAAGGAAGAGAAGACAAGATTAAGGAAAAAAAAAGAAATAAGATCTTGTCTTGTGCAAATGGAAGGCCTCAATGTTTTTTAATATGATTTATATAAGCTGCTTGTGATTATCAGTGGGATACACAAAAGAGATCAATCTCCGAAGAACAATTTGAAATTTTTGGTTGTTTCTGCAGACCCGTTAATAAATACACTGAAGACTAACCCAAAATTTAAGACATTTCCTATGCTTATAAAATGTTTCATTTATTCATTATTTTTATGTTAATAAGCACATAATTCGAATATTCTTTATAGTCCAAGCACTGGATGAAATACAAGAAAGCAAAAAAATGGGCCTTGCCCTTAAGGAATTTAAAATTTATTTGGAAATAAAATATAATGCTTTCACTTTGATTAATTTCTCATATTGCTCTAATAAATTAACTCGTAAGAAACCTGAAAAATCAAGTAATTTTTTTTTTCCAAAATGCTTGAGGAAGGGGGGTTGATAATGTTTCCCATATGTAAAAACTGACTAAAAGATAATGCAGTCTGTTTTATTAGGCTATTAGAGCAAAATTTATTCATCTTCAATATGCTGTAATTTTATTCAGAACCTATTTTTATTCTGCTAAATATTTTAATCTGAAAATTCACATGGCCCAAGGGAAAAATGTCCTGGAATGTATCATCTGTTCCACTCAGTAGTTAGGCTGCCAAAGCTCCAAAAGCTGGAATGTATACCTGCTTTGCATGATCTCCTTTTATCCCCACGGAGCACTTTAGACTTGTTCTTACTCCCTTCCTGCCCTTGGGGGAAAACTTCTAGCATCTGGTAGCTGGGACTACACATAAGTTAGATCTAGATATGTTTCTCTGTTTGTTGTTTAGGGCCAGTATTCCTGTTTTCTTATTCAGTCTGAGCATATAAAGCATGATGGTGGAGGTGCGTATGTTTTTTCAGGCAAATGGGAGGGCAGGGAAAGGTGAATGTGGTGGTATGTAACATTAGGTCCTTTGATAAAGATGCTAAAGCTGTTTCTATTGGAAAGGAGAAAATTCTAGGGAAACATAATAGCTTTCTTCAAATATCTGAAAGGTTGACATTTGGGACAAAAAGATTATGGTGGCTCTTTGAGTCTCAATTACTTCTAAGGAGTGGAAAGTAGTGGGAACAGCTTTTGGCTTAAGCTCAAAAGAAGATAGGAGTTCCCTACCCCTGTTGAAGCAGAAGCTAAATGACTGCTTGTGGTCTTATAGAGGTGAAGTAAATAGAATTAGACAAGGAGATGGGACTTGGGATAGAGATGGTGAACAGGTTCAATTCCCATGACAAGTGTGATCAACTAGTTAGGGCTGCCTTGAGTGCTGTGGGCCTGTGAGACTAGGCAAGCTTATGAGAAAGAAGCACTGTGATTGATTAGAATAGATGTGCATGCCATGCATTTTTCTCTCTCTGGGATGTTCTTCCTATATTCTTTCCAAACTCCTTAGAATCTATGATGCTAAGGTGGTACCACTTGGTATTACTACTAGCCCAAAATATCTACTTGCTATTGTCTACCACTTCTTATATTTTGTTACCCTTGAGTGGGTAAGTGTGTGATTGAGTTGACGTGATTTGATAGGAAGATTATAGGAATTTTGCGTCCCGCTATAAAGTTATAAGGAGGCATCACAGTGTAATGGAACATAATTTGGCTTCCACCCTCACTACTCCACTGAGACTGCATCCACCAATGATGTCTGTATCACTAAAGCCAGTGCACACTTGACAGCTTCTTGAAACATTTTTGTCTCTTGGCTTTTACCATGCTATTTCCTCTTGCTTTTCTTCCACCCCACTGACTGCTTCTTCTTGATATCCCTTACCCCAATTCAAGGACCAGAGTAAGATCCTCTTCAAGAAGTGGTTAAAATATATCTATCCTCTCATCTGCCCATTCTTGTAGATTTAAATTCTATTCATATATTAATAATTTCAATATTTTTAAACATAGGCAAGGACTTTGATTTTGACTCTCCTATCTAACTACTTTGAAGTTGTCTCTTAGATGACTCATAGGCATTTCAAACACCATCTAATATGAACTCTTTATTCATACCCTAATCTGTTTTCCTCTCCTCTTAACCATTTCATAACATAATTATCCACCCAGTTTCTCATCCAGGAAATCTAAGGATTGTTCTTGATTATTCCCCTTCTCCCACCTCATATCCTCTCATTTCATCTATCATTATAGTTATCTACATTTCTATTGTGTCACTTCTTTTCATCTACTGCTACTACCACCCTACAGCAGATTACCAGTGTCTCTCACCATTGCAGTAACTCCTAAATACTGGCCCCACTGAAACCCAGTATTCACACAGTAGTAAGAGTGATCTTTAGTTCATTTAACATTAATTAAACAAACATTTGATTAACTACATAGAAGGCTTATCATTGACTAGGTTGTTCATGGACCTTGGGAGACATCAAGGAAGAAAACAAAGATTACTGCCTTTGAAGAGCTTATGTTCTATTGAGAGGGAATGCACAGTAAACAATAAACATAATAATAAGTAAATTATATAAGAAGCTAGATGATGTAAATGCTGTGTATAAACTGAAAGTGAAACAAATTAAGGGGGCCCAGGGCTGCTGGAGAAGTAAAGGTCCAGATTACAATATAAAAAAGGAGGGCAGGGTAGGTTTCATTGAGGAGATGAGAGAGTTACCCAAGTAGACAGGGAGAGAAATGTTCCAGACAAAAGAACATCTAGAGTAAATGTCTTTCGAATGAGAATATATTTGATGTGTTTGAGCTATAGCAAGAAACCCTGTGTGGTTATAACAGAGTGAATGAGTGAGGAGCAGTGTATGAGGAAAGGTCAGACTTAACATGAAAGACAATGCAGAGCCTTGTGGGACATTGTAAAAACTTTGGCTTTTACTCTGAATGAAAAGAGGAACCATTGGATAGTTTTGAATGAAGGAGTGACATAATATGACATACGTTTTAAAAGGATCACTTTGGCTGCTATTTAATAAATACCAGAGGTAAGAGTACAATGGGGAAGATAGGCAGAAAGATCAATGGAACAGAACTGAGAATCGAGCAATAAAACCACACATATATAGACAAATGATTTTTGATAAAAGTGCAAAGCCCTTTAACAAAGGAGAAAGAAAAGCTTTTTAACAAATGGTTGTAGAACCAGATATCCATATGCAAATAAACTAAACATAACATACATGATATTCTTACCATATATAAAAATTCAGATAGTTCATAGATCTAAATGTAAAGCCTAGAACTATAAAACTTCTAGAAGAAAAAAATAGGAGAAAAATTTTGTAATCCTGGGTTAACTAAAGATTTCTTAGATATGACACTAAAGGCACAGTCTCCACTAAAGCAAAAAATAAACTAGACTTCATAAAAATTTTAAACTTTTGCTCTCTAAAAAATAATATTAAGAAAAAAAAAACAAGATACAGACTGGAAGAAAATCCACGTAGAGTGTATATCTGATAAAAGATTTGTAGTCAGACATATAAAAAACTCTCAATATTCAACAATAAGAAAACAAACTCAACAAAAATGGCCAAAAGATCTTAACACTTCATCAAAGACAATATGTGGATGGCAAATAAAAACATGAAAGATGCTCAATATTATTAACCATCAGGGAAATGCAAATTAAAACCACAAGATATCAGTACACATCTATTAGAATAGCTAAAACTAAATACCAAGTGTTGGCAGGAAGAACGGGAATTCCTTATACATTGCTGGTGGGAATGTAAAACCATATAACAGTTTGAATAGAAAACAGTTTGACAGTTACTTAAAAAACTAAACATATACCTACTATTTGAGCCAGCTACTCTTTGGTAATTATCCAAGAGAAAAGGAAATATATGGCCATCCATATAAACATGTACACACATGTTTACAGCAGCTTTATTTGTAATAGCCAAGATCTGAAAATCAAATGTACATCAACAGGTGAATGGATAAACAATCAGTGGTAGATCTACACAATATAATCATAATGAACAATAAAAACTAATGAACCGTTGATATATGTAACAACATGGATGAATTTCAAAATAATTTTGCTGAGTGAAAGACGTCAGACAAAAACAGAGTATATACTGTATGATTCCATTACAATAAAACCCTAGAAAATGCAATCTATAGTGATAGAAAGCGGATCAGTGATTACTTGGCAATAAAGAGTGGGAAAAATGAGAAAGAGAATAACAGTCATGAGAAAACTTACGGGCCTGAAGGATATACTCACATCTTTGTTGTGATGGTTTCACTGATGCATACATACATAAAAATGTATTAAACTGTATACTTTAAATACGTACAGTTTATTGTATGTCGATTATACTCCCAATAAAGTTGTTAAAAATTAAAAAAATAGCGTACAATGGGGAGACCAATTAGGAGGCCTTGTAGTAATCTAGGTGAGAGATAATGGAGATTTAGACCAGGGTGGTAGTGGTAAAGGTGATGCAAAGTTGTCAGATTTTAGATATATTTTGCAGGTAGATTCAACAAGATTTCCTGATGAATTTGATGTGCGATATGAGAGAGAGGTGTTAAAAATGACTGTAAGTTTTTAGGACTGAGCAACTGGAAAAGATGGGTTGTCATCAAATGAGATGGAAAAGATTGAAGAAGGATATGTTTTAATGAGAATATCAGGAATTTTAGTCTTGGTTATGAAAAATTTGATATAACTGTTAGACATCAGAGTGGAGATTTGAATAGATAGTAGGATATACAAGTCTAAAGTTCTGGAGAAGCACTGAGCTGCAAGTTGTTAGCATATAGATGGCTTTTAAAGCCAGGCGTCTAGATGAGAGCATGAAATGAATGTAGAAAGAGGAGAGACCGATGATTGAGCCCCGGGGGTATTCCAACATTAAGAAGCCTGAGAGAAGAGAACTTGGAAAAAGAAACTAAGAAGGAGGGATCAGTGAAGCTGGAGGACAAACAAAGGATGAGTTTTAAAAAACAAGTGAAAAAAGGTCATCAATCAGGAGCAAGTAATCAGCTGATGGGTCAAATAAGATGAGGACTGGATTTAGCAATAGAGTTAAGGAGTTAAAAGTGCCTTGACAGGAGCAGATTTCTTTGGGGGCTGAGTGAAAAGACTGGCATAGGATTAAGAGAGAAAAGAATATCTCCTATGAAGTGTTCATGTAAAAAAAAAAAGAGCAGCATCGGAATTAACTTCTGGACCTACTAGATTTTATGGGCAAAACCCGGACTGTGGGAAATTAGAACAAAGGGACTGGTTTCTTCAACAAATAACACTGCCATTTGGATATGAGGGAAGGAGTGGGGTTAAAAAGGAAGTGGAATCATATAGATAAAAACAGATATAAGAAATGGTGATCACACATTTCAGCTTGCCTGTGATTATCTTGGTTTATGCTTATTTTCTGGAATAATTGTTAATGATGCTCCCTTTTACTCTCAGATGTGTCCCAGTTTGGACAATAAATTATAAAATCACCCTATTTAAGATACATAACAAGCAAATTAAAATATAGACTTTATCTTAAACGGACTGTAGAAGAGAGTTTATAAGATAATTTTGAAAACTGAAACACTGACAATCTCTTTGTTCATATTAGGAAATTATGGTCAATGTTTTAAGGTGAATTTTTGTTGTGATTATGTTTTTAAAAAGATCTTATCTTTATATATTTATAGATGAAATGTTAACCTGAAAATAATCTTATGTCTCTTAGGGAAGTGGTGAGTACTATAAACTGCAGTTTATAATAGTTGAAACTGCATAATGAGTATATGGAGATTCATGAAACTATTCCCCTTTCTTTTGAATTAGTTTTCATAATAAATTATAAAAGAGGTATGGGGAGAATGGGAAGAAGGAATTAGAAACTGATTAGACATCACTTTTAAGGAATCTTCTAGATCATAAAGACAGTATATCTCTCCTTTTATTTAGGCTTTCTTTAATTTCTCAGCAGTGTTTGTGGTTTTCAGTATAAACGTCTTTCATATATTCTGTGAGCTTCATTCATCCTTAATATCATATATTTTATGCTGTTATAAATGGTATAAATTGATTTTTAATTTTATTTCTAGTACATAGAAATAAACTGTATGTACATAGTACATACAATTGATTATTGTATATCGATCATGTATTATGGAACTTTACTAAACTCATTTAATTATAGAATAAGTTTTGATAGTTTGTATATAGTTTCCTATATAAACAATCAGTTTTTCTTTATTTCCAGTCTAGGTGTTTTTAATTCATTTTTCATGCCTTATTGCACTGGCTAGAACCTCCAGTAAAATGTACAGTGGAAGTGGTGAGACTAAACATTTTTACCTTGCTCTTATTCTTAAACAGAAAACTTTCAGTCTTTACCATCAAGAATAATGTTCTCTGTCGTTTTAAGTAGATGTTCTTTATCAGGTTAAGTAAGTTTCTTTCTATTTCTACTTTACTGAGTATTTTCTACATCTTGTCTGCATCTATTGATATTATATGTTTTTTTTTTAGTCTGTTAATATGGTGAATTACATTACTTTTTGAATGTTAAACTAACCTTGTATTATTGAGTAAAACAAATTATCAAATTATATATTTGTCCTTTTTATGCATTTTATATGTTGTTGGATTTGACTGTTAAAGTTTTGTTAAAATGTTTTGCATCTATGTTTTGGGGAGAATATTGGTCTACAGTTTTCTTTTTTCTTTTTCTTTTTCAAAATATTCTTTGGTTGTGGTACCAGGGTAATATTGGCCCTATAAAATGAATTGGAAATGTTATCTCCTCTTCACATTCTGGAAGACTGTGTAGAATTGGTACTATTTTGTAAATGTTTGGTAGACTTTAACACTGAAGTAATGTAGATATGGAGAGTTTATTTTGTTTTTGTTCATTAAGGTTTTAACTACAAATCCAATTTCTTTAAAAGCTATTGGGCTATTCAGATTATCTTTTTATTCTTGAATGAGCTTTTGTAGTGTGTGTTTTTCAAGGAATTTGTCCATTTCATCTAAATTGTTGAATTTATTAGAATAAAGTTGTTCAAAATAGTATTGTCTCATTTCCCTTTTTAATATTTGCAGAATTTATAATAATGTCACCTTCATATAAAATTCCTGATATTGATAATTTGTGTCTCCTTTTTTTTCTTTCCTGAGTAATCTGACTAGAGGTTTATCTATTTTATTGATATTCGTAAAGAATCAGCTTTTGCTTTAATTGATTTTTAATATTATCTTTCTGAATTTGTATTTCATTGATTTCTCCTCTGATCTCTTTAGTATTTCTTTTTTCTGCTTTTTTTGCATTAATTTTTCTCTTTTTTTAAAATAAGATTCTTAATGTGAAAGATAAGATCATTAATTTCAGACTTTTCTTCTTTCCCCCTATATGTATTTAGTGTTATAAATTTCTCTTTAATAATTCTTTTAGCTGTATTCTACAATTTTGGTGAATTTCTATTTTCATTCAGTGTGAAATATTTTATAATTTCTCTTTTGCTTATTTCTTTGATCCATGGGTGATTTAGAAATGTGATATTTTATTCTTAAATATTAGAGTTTTCCATTGATCTGTTATTGGTTAATTTCATTGTGGCCAGAGAACAAATTTTGTAAGTCTTGAATCCTTTTAAATTTATTGAGACTTACTTTATAATTTAGAATATGGTCTATCAATAAATGTTCAGATACACTTGAAAAGAATATATATTCTACTGTTATTGAATAGAATGCTGTATAAATATCAGTAAGGTCAAGTTGATTGGTAGCATTATTTAAGTCTTAAATATCATTATTGATGTTCTGCTCACTTATTCTATTTATTGAGAATAATTTCTAGCTATAATTGTAGATTTTCTGTTTCTCCTGGTAGTACCATTAGATTTTGATAAATGCATTTTTGGGGGGGTGCATAAACGTTTTCTTCTTGATTAATTGATCCTTTTATCATTATGAAATGATGCTTTTTGTTCCTATTAGTCTCCTGTTCTCTGAAATCTACTTTCTATGATATGAATATAGACACTTTAGTTTCTTTTGATATTTTTTCCCATTCTTTTACTGTTACCTTTTTGTGTCTTTTTTTTTTTTAAGTGTTTTCTTATAGGCCTTATACAGTTGGATCTTGCTTTTTAAATTTAAACTTCCAGTCTCTGACTTATATTTGAGCTGTTTAGATCATTTACATTTAATGCAATTATTAATATGGTTGGATTTAAATCTGCTATCTTGCTGTTTATTTTTTATTTATCCATCTGTTCTTCTTTTCCTCTTTTTCTTCCTCTTTTAAATAGTGTTTTTATGATTTTATTTTATCTCCTTTATTGATGTAGTTCTATAACGCTTTGTTCCTTTATTTTAGTAGTTGCTTTCGGATTTATAATATACAACCTTAACTTATCACAGTGTGCCATAAGGTAATATCATATCACTTCATGTATAGTATAAGAACTTTACAACAGTAAACTTTTATCTTTCCCCTATGCCTTTGTGTTATTGTTGTATGTTTTACTTGTACACATGTTATAAATCCTAAAATATATTTTTATTATTTTTGCTTTAAAGAATTGGTTAACTTTTAAAAAGATTTAAATAATAAGGAACATTTCTTGTATATTTACCCACATAGTTACCATTTCCAGTGACCTTCATTCTTTTGTGCAAATCTTTTGTGCCTTATTTCCATGGGCATCATTTTCCTTCTGCCTAAAGAACTTCTTTTTATATTTCTTGCATTATTGGTTTATTGCAGATGAATTCTTTCAGCTTTTGTATGTCTGAAAAAGCCTTTATTTTGTCTTCATTTTTAAAAGATTTCTCCCGCCTCCTGAAAATAGAGGCTTTGGATGACTTTTTTCCTTTCATTATCCTAAAGATAATTGCTCCATTCTCTTCTGGCTTATATATTTATCGTGAGAAATCTTCTGTCATTATATTTTTCCTTCCTATGTCATGTATCTTTTTTCCCCCTCTGGCCGCTCTTATCATTAATTTTAATCAATTTTTTTAAGTGCTGTGACTCGGTGTAGTTTCTGCGCATTTCTTTTGCTTTGGGCACATTGAGCTTCTTAGATCTCTGGGTTTATAGTTTTGATCATATTTGGAAATTTTTCAATCATTATCTCTTTGAATATTTTTTATGTTCCTCACTTATTGATTCTCTGTTCTCTTTGTTTTTATTCTTGCTGTGTTTAATTTTGGATGATATCTTTTGCTATGTATTTAGGTTCACTATTTTTTCTTTTTGCAATGTCAGTCTGTTCCTAGTGAATATTTTATATATGTTATTGATTAATGTATTAATGTATTCATCTTTATTCTAACTTCTTGAACATATGGAATAGAGTCATAATAACCATTTGGATGCCCTTGTCTGCTAATTTTACTTTGAGTGTCATTATTCCTGGACTGGTTTTGATTGATGTGAGTTGTATTTTTCTACTTTTTTTTGCATGCCTGATGATTTTTTAATGAATTGACATTGTCAGTTTTACCTGTTGAATGTTACATATTTTTGTATTCTTAGACATATTCTTGAACCTTGTTCTAAGGATATGGTCGAGGAAACAGTGGAATTCCCTCTGGGTTTTGCATTTAAGCTTTGTTAGACTAAACAGCAGTGTTTAGTCTAAGTGTAATTTTTCCCACTACTGAGGCATAAACCTTTTGAGTACCCTGATGGATGCTCCACGAATTATAAATTTTTTTTTTGACTCTGATAGTTGGGAACAAGAACTACTCCGACCCTGTGAGCTCCTGAGGTTATTCTTTCTACTCTTTTTGTGAGGCTCTTTCCCTGGCCTCAAGTAGTTTCCTTCTAAGCATGTACCAATTAGGTCTCAGGTGAAGACTCAGAGAAGCTCCTCTGAAGATCTCTGGAAATCTCTGTGCAGCTGCCTCCTTAATGGTACTTTATGTCTTGAGAACTCTGGCTTCTTTAGTTTCACCAGAATATCAGCTAAATCTCGATTGTGGAGGCCCATGGACTTTGCCTTGCTGAATAGTAGTAGCCTGGGAATTCTCTCAAAACAGTACATAGAACAGTTTTAGAGTTCATCTCATTTATTTTCCATTTTTCTAGAAGCACTATCTTTTATTGTCTGATAACAGATGTCACAAATACCATTGTTTCATATATTTTGTCCTGTTTTTAATTGTTCCAGGTGTTAGGACAAATGTGATCCCTCTTACTCCTTGGCCGGAAGCAGAAGTGCTTGTCTAATTCTTTTTTTTGTTTGTTTGGTTGCTGCTACTGAGAACAGGTTCCTTCTTGCCATTTTTCTTTTGCTTAGTTTTGTTCATTGCATTAATTTTGGGGAGGTATAGTGTATGATTCATGTAGCCATCATCTTGTGTTTATTAGACATTTACATTTTCTGTGGTTCATCACTTTCATCTTCTTTTCTTACTTTCCAGTTGACATCTATACGAATTTCTTATATTTTTCTGAGACATTAAATATCAACTGTACATGCCCTTCATATGCCATACTTATACCAAACATTCTCCCTAGTTTATCATTTATGTTTAATCTTGGTAGTAAATTCTTTTGAAGTACAAGAGCCTTTCATTTAATGTAGTCAAACCTATATAGTCTTTTTTATAAAATGGCTTACAATCAAGGAATGATATTTACCTATATTAACCTATATTTTAATTGCTTGATTGTTTTGAACATTTATTTACAGATTTTTGAAGAATTTATCCCTTTACATAACATGTAAACCTAAATTTATTTTTTTCCCCAAAGTATTCTCTTGGTGCTATGGATGAAGTATCCTTCCTTTTATTCATATTTGTAGCACTACTTTCATATTAAAAGTTCTATCTGCTGAATTATCTATTCTCTTCAACTTATTTATATATCTACTTATACATTAATTATTATATCATATTTGATATCTTGTAGTTAAGAGCCCCTTTTAAACTTTTTCCATGTGACTTAAAATTTTTTTATTATGTAAAATTAATATATGCTTATCACAAAAGAATTAAATAATGAGTGCTAGTGCAAAGAACACAAAGTACCCATGACCCAGCCAAAATTAACATCTCAGTTTATAGTCTTTTAAGTCTTTCTTTATGTATTTACTTTTTAACTTTTTATAAAATGGGGTTATACTACATTATTCTATAACTTATATTTTCGTATTAATAGCATATTGTGATATTTTTAATGGTTGAAGAATGTTTTATTACATGGATATATGGTGATTTAACCAATCTTCTCTTCCTCTTGGTAAACTTTTTATTGAAGAAGGACATACTTACAAAAAATTTTATAAATTATATATGTACAGCTTGTGTTCTCACAAAGTGAACATAGTCATGTAACCAGTCTCTAGATCAAGAAGCAAAACATTACTAGCACTCCAGAAATCTTATAAATCCACTCCCTGTGACTAAATAACTACCTATACCCCAGGGCATAACCAGTCTAACACCATAGATTAGTTTTGCCTATTTTAGAACTTTACATAAATGGACTCATACAATATATACTCTTTTGTGTCTGGCTTATCTCTCTTAACTTTATGTTTGTGAGATTTATCCATTTTGTTGTACACAGTTCTATTTCATTTATTCTCAATATGCTTGAGATTTCAGAGTCATGGTAAGTGTATGTTTAATTGTGCAAGAAACAATTTTCCAAAGTGACTCTACCATTTTGCATTCTTACTTTAAATGAATGAGAGTTCCTGTTGTTCTGTATCCTTATTAGCAGCTGATATTTTTGCTGTTTTGTTTTGTTTCGTAATTGTAGCCATTCTAATAGGTACATACTGATATCTTTGTAATTTTGATTTGCATTTCCCTAATTAGTGATGATATTGAGTATCTTTTCATATGTTCGTCAGCCATTCATATATTTTTGATATTATTATTATTATTTTTTGGACTGTTAGTTTTCTTGCTGCTTAGTTGAATTCTTTATATGTTTTGGAAACATCTGTCTCAGATATGTGATCTGTACATATTTTCTCATGGCCTGTCACATGACTTTTCATTCTTTTAATGGTGTCTTTCACAGACCAAAAAGGTTTTAATGTGGATAAAGTACAACTTATCATTTTTTTTTTCTTTTTGAAGTGTGCTTTTAGAGTTGTATCTAAACAGTCATTGCCTAACCCAGGGTCACATAGATTTTCTTTTATGTTTTCTTTTAGAAGTTTTATAGCTTTATGTTTTACATTTTGCAAAGAATATACATATTTCAATGTATAATGAGATATAATGAAGATGCCTTATGAAAGGTTTTAATTTACACTCTCACCAGCCATGTATGATAGTTTCCACATCTACCACCACACTGAATATTGCCTTTTGTTTTTAAATCTATGCATCTTGATCTTTTAATAATGGAAGCTTGTTTAAAATTTTTTTGTTAATGATTTTCAGTACTTTTTCATATTCGAGTTTTGTAGTTTTAAAATTATATTTGGTGTGTTTAATTCATTTTTGTTCCTTAACAGAGTATTTATCTTTTTTTAAAAAAAGTTGTTGTTTTTAAAATATTAACTTTTTAAAAGCTTAAGTACATGTAATAGAAACCAGATAGGATGCCTTAACCAAATAAGAGTATTTTTTCTTACATAATAAATTCAGTGGTGGAATTCCAGGGCTGGCGGAGGCACTCTAGGAACTAGCCTCCTTCTTTCTTGGTGTTTCACTCTTACTAGTGTGTGACATTTCTTATGGTCACAAGGTAGTTATTTCACCTCCTGGTATCAGATCCATATTTCAGGAAGGAAGAGAGGGAGACTGGATGGCAAAAGGTTCATGTCAACCTAGACTCTTTCTTTTGATAAGGAAAATTTAGTTTTCCTAGAAACCCAACCCAGGAAATTTTGCTTGTATCTCATTGGCTACGCAGTAATCTCTAACTACAAAAGTAAAGAAAATACTTGGGAACATTGCTGCCCCAAACACAATATGGGCTCTTAAAGCAAAGAAGCATAAAATAGATGTTAAATAGGCATTAGCAAAATCTTCCATAAGAATATGTTGTCTTTTGTCTGTTATAAATGTTGAAGATTTTTCAATTTGTACTTTGCTATTATATATGTATATTTTGTATGGACTTGTTACATTTTAATCTTTTTTATGTGTTCTGTTTTTGATAATTGTGTTTAGAAAGATCTTCTACAACCCAAAATTTGCCTAATTTTTATTTTATATTTTTATTGACTTATTAGAATTATATCTTCAATATTGAGAGTTTGACAGAATTATATTAAACTATACTAAACCTGAAAAATTGATCTCTATAATATCTATAATAGCCAATAATATCTAATTCATATTTGAGATATATTAAAGAAGATATATTTTCCCCTCTTGCTCGTTTGTTTCCCATATTCTTTTGTGTAGATCTTGTATGTCACATTAAAGTTGCTCCTAGATATTATATTAAATAGTTTTGATTTGTTTTATTTACTGTAATGTGAAGAATCTTGTTTCTATTATATTTTATAACTAATTATTGCTGGTTTGTTGTAAAAATATATAATATATTTATATATACTTATATGGAGAGACTTATTTAGTCTTTTTACGACATTAATTTTGAGTTTATTATTTTCTGGGATTTCTGAATATATAATCATATTTTCTGTAATTAATTATATTCTTGATACTTTCTTCTAATTTCTTAGTGTGCTTTTCAGAACTTCTAGAACATCTTTGTTTTGGATTTTTATGAGAATGACTAATATTTCAACATTAGGTATGATTTCGGCTGCTATAAATTTTACAGTACTAAGAAAGGATACTTCTAGTGCTTATTTTTACACATAGATTTTGTTTTTGTACATTGTACAGCATGACATCAACTGACTGCAGAAGACTACTTTTTTTTCCTGAAGGGCTCAGACTTTAATCCAGTTTTGCCTCTCCCCTGGGGCTCCAAGTTGGTTTTAAAGTCCTTGACTTCAGGGTATATTTTTCCAAACTAGCAAGAAATATCTGAAAACCAAGTACTGGCTATACTAGTTGTTTACCTAGAAGTAGCTCCTGATTTTAAGGCAACTTGGGATCATAGGTGAAAGCAGCTTTTACTACAGAGGTCCTTTCAGTTGAAACCTATATTTTAACCTACCAGAAATATATATTTTGTGGTGCATCATTCAGTAAAAAAATTCATTCAGTGACTAAATAAATATCTGAATAAATAAATAACCCTTAAACCATATTTTCCAAATTCAGTCTAAGGGAATGTCCTGGTTTGGAATGTCCAGGGATGGGACAGCTTTTAGTAAAAGATGAATAAAATTATGAGTCACAGACATAGGTTTTTACTGTGTGTATCTACATGATAGATATTCACCAACCTGTACTTTTCTTACTTCTTGTTTCAATCAATTCATTTAGATGTTTTCTCCTTTGAAACTGTTTTCTTCCTCTTCTAAATCAGTGCTAACAAGGAAATTTCAAAACAGAAACTTTTTATGGTATCTGAAATATGTCAGAACATTTTATATTCACTAGAGGAAATAATTTTTCATCCTTTATCACTTAAATTACAAAAGTTATACTAATACTGTACCTACTTTTAAAGTTATCTCTTTCATTCATTCATCAAATGTTATTTATTTATTAGGCAGATGTTAGTAGTAGATACAGTCTTTGGAAGTCATAGTCCATATCTTCAAGGTGCCGATAGTCTGAAAGCGAAATGTTTAAACAAAATAATTCAGGTCAATATGGTAAATATAACCAGTTTCTTTGGGAATATAGAGAATAGTCATCTAAAACTGAAGTTGAAGGAAATTCACTGACAGTGGCAGTTTGTCCTCTTTGTCTTCCATTATAATAGAATTTTTAGTTATACACATGAATACTCAACTATAGCCTACATTTCAGCTAACTTTAGCCATGTGACTTAAGTTTTAGCCAAAAGAATGTGAAGGGAAGAGATGTGTGCCACTTCTGGGTCATGGTCTCCTTTCTTCCCTTTTCTCCATATGGCTTCCTAGAATGTGACAGTCTTATAAAGCAGGATCACCTTTTTCCAGACTAATATCATCCTGCTGCTATTTCACATTTAGCAGGTTTCAATTAAACTCTTGGTCGTCTCCAAACCAAACTTCCTTCTGGAGTTTGATATTTATGTTAATGACATCATTATTCTCCCAGTCATTTATGTTTAAACCTTAGCATTGTCTTTAGTTCCTTCTCGCTTACTTGCCAACTGAAATTTACAATGGTAGACTGCCCAAATCACTTCCTTTTATAGTCCTGACCTCCCACATTCCTCTCCATGAACATGAAGATGGTAATTTTAGTATTCAGAATATCTTTAATTTCCACTTGCCACAGCCTGATCAAAGTTGCTGGTTTCAGGTCACCTCTGTGGGAAACCTCAATCTAGGTAACTCAGGAAGAATTCTGCTGGCAACTCAATTAAATTCTTTTCACATATTATGAAGCCATGGCTCTGACTCTTCTCCTATATTACTACTAATTCCTTGTTCTGACATCTTCTTCCATGTAATTCGTGGCTGTATAACTTTCATGCGCTCATACACCCTTAACTATTTGCCCATTCATTTAGAGATGATTATTTACCGCCTTTTATTTTTCTGTAGACATATCGTCACTTTTCCTTCCAGTTACTGGCTTTCTCAAATATAATTATTACAAAATGGTTAGATATCTCTACTATGAATAATTCAAGGACTTGCTATTGGATATTTTTGTTGTTAGTTTACTGAGCTTGGAGTTTTTGAAGCATCTTATTTTAAGTGCACAGATTTGAGTTCAGCTTCAAGTCAGAATTTATAGTCCAACCACATATTAGCTTTCCTATCCCTTCCCTGTATTTCCTAAAATTGGTGTCTTCTCTCTATTCCCATATGTCAGTCTATATATTAACGCTAAGCCCCAACAAATCTTATGTCAAAATGATTCTCACCTGTACATCTTTTTAAATACCCCCATTGTCACCATCTTGGTTTAGGCTCTCATTACCTCATGCTTTAACTCTTTGCATTCTCCTTTGGGCCTCATGTTTTACTTACATTTGTCTATCCTTTGCAGCTTAATCTTGCAAAACTACTGCCTTCATTTCACTTCCTCTTCATAATCCTTAAATGGTCCCCATTTTCTTATGTTAATGTACAATCAAAGCTCATGTTTCTTTTTTTTTTTTTAGCTTTTTAATCACACCCTCTTACATGACATAAGATTATCTCTAAGATCACTTCTTTCCCCAAATACTTAGAAATGTCCGTATCTTTTTCATTCTAGTCAAAGTCTATTTTTGAGGCCAACACTCCCATTAGGCTTTTTTTCAGACAATTATGACTTATAGTGAGGTCAATCTGATACATATTTTTTTTCTTTCAAAGTTTACAGTATTCTTTCTCTTGAGAGGTTGAAAATTGCAAAGGAATTAGTCTACATATGTTGTTCTTTTCAATTAGTTTATCACAAATATGATGTTGATTTTGAATTTTTAGAATGAAGTTTTTCTTTAGAGCAAGAAAGTTCCTTGTGGGAAGTTTAGATGTGACTTAGTTACCATGGGAAGCCTCCATTCTTGCCTCACACTAACTCTGAGGCAGAACATGAGCATAATATATGGTGTCCTAATACCAAGTATACCCCCAAGTAATAGTGAATAATATGTTTTATTAAAATTTTAATGGGGAAATAGAGGAAAGTTATATTATGGAAGGTATATCATTTTACTTCCTAAATACCTATTTGAGGTCTTTCCCCCTCTCTTACTTTTTAGCTACCTTGTTTTCCCTATTTTGCTGGTTCCAGCCTTTGCTTCCTTCAGCATGTTTTCTAATCCCTGTTTTTTTTCTCTCCCTTTTTTTGAACAGAGAACTTTTACTTTCTATGAGATAATTGATTATCCAACAATAGAACCTTTCTTAAAACTCATTGGGTGATTTTAAATAACAATTTTTCTTGAGACAATTTCTTTTTCAATTACTTGAAGGGTTTTCACTGTTATTGAGTGTTACTTCTGCTCCTCCTGCTGTTTTTTTAAAAATAGTTGTTGATATTATATGTTTATATAATTTGGATATCTCTTTTATATAAAATGGATTTCCTAGTTCTATAATTTGTTTTTTCTTTTTTTTGTCTTTATCTTCTTTCCAAGAAAATTTGAACTTAATCTTAAATTTCATTTTGAGTTTTATAATGTCTAGTGTGTTATTCAAGACCTTTGCTCATAGTCATTCGTTTATCCATTGAGTGTTGGTCATCAATATGCACAGAAAATTTCAGGGCTTCAAAGTATTACTCTAGTGTCTCAGCGTTGTTAGTCAAAGACTCTTCGGACTGAAGCCTTGAGTTGTGGGATGTCTGGGACAAGGGGGTATCTCCAAGAATTCCTTTGGCTTAATTATCTGCTGAGATGGACTCCCCATGGTCAACTAAAGGCCCATATTTTAAATGACAGGAGCTCAATGATCATTTGCTGACAGGGGCTTTTCACATACTCTGTGTATTGTGAAGAACCTCAGACTGAACTTGGCTTCCCCAACTATTCCCCATGTGTGTGTACTATCTGAGTCAACCACTGCAGGGAAACCCTGTTTTTGTCTTTCTACAAACAAACTGAGACCTGCCTCGTCCAATCAGAACTGCATAATTTGGATACCTCATTCATATAAAATGGACCTAATTGAGAACCGTGGCAGGAACTTGCACAATAAAAGGTGGCTTCCCCCTTGTCTTGATGGAACACAATTTAAGTTGTTACCTGAATCTGTTGTCTCCTTTTTGCTCAAGTAAATGCTTTTTATTCATTTATAAGTGAAATCATATGGTATTTGTCTTTCTCTGTCTGACTTATTTCACTTAGTATAATATCCTCCAGGTCTGCCCATTGTCGTTGCAAGTAGTAAGATTTCATTTTTTTTTTTTTTATGGCTAAGTAATATTGCATTGTATATATGTACCATATCGTCTTTATCTAGTCATCTATTGATGGGTACTAAGATTGTTTCCATATCTTGGCTGTTGTAAATAGTACTGCAGTGAACATAGGGGTTCATGTACCTTTGAATTAATGTTTTGGTTTTCTTGAATAAAAACCCAGAAGTGCTATTGCTGGGTCATGAGGTTGTTCTATTTTTAATTTTTTGAGGAACCTCTAAACTGTGTTCCATAGTGGCTGTACCAATTTTTAGTCCCACCAATAGTGCATGAGGGTTCCCTTTTCTCCACATCCTCACCAACATTTGTTGTTTTTTGATTTATTGATGATAACCATTCTGACAGGTGTGAGGTGATATCTCACTGTGGTTTTAATTTGCAATTCTCTGATGATTAGTGATGTTGAGCATCTTTTCATATGTCTATTGGCCATCCGTATGTCGTCATTGGAGAAATGCCTATTTAGATCCTCTACCCATTTTTTAATTGGCTTGTTTATTTATTTTTTGTTGAGTTGTATGAGTTCTTTATTAATTTTAGATATTAACCCCTTATCAGATGTATCATAGGCAAATATTTCTCCCATCCAATAGGTTATCTTTTTGTTTTGTTGATGGTTTCCTTTGCTGTGCAAAACCTTTTTAGTTTGATGTAGTCCCATTTGTTTATTTTTTCTTTTGTTTCCCTTGCCTGAGAAGATATATCAGAAAGAAAATACTCCTAAAATATACATGATCATTTCTATAATGTTAAATTATCTTGAATTTATGAGATAAAATCTACATGATTATTATTTATGATTGTTTTCCTGGCTGTTGTATTCAATTTGTTAATATTTGATTTCAAAAGTTTGCATCCGAATTCGTGAAATTTGTCTTTCCTTGTGCTGTCTTCATCAAGTTTTTTAATAATGCTTGTCTCAGAAATGAGTTGGGAGAGCATCTCATCTTTTTCCATTTTTCAAAACACCTTGTCTTTTTCCTAAGGTTTGGTAGAACTCATCTCATCTGGACCTGATATCTTTTTGGGAAGAATAGATCACCTACTTTTATGTTTAGTAGTCCATTTTCCTTCCTAAACTGACTTCTTCTCCTACTAATTTTAGTATTTTTTGTTTGTTTTGTTTTGTGGGGAAGGGGAGACATAGAGAAAACACCACATTTCATCTAATTCATAACATGTATTAGTATAAAGTTGACTATATCTGTATCTGTAGTTTTGTCTCCCTTTTAACTCTTGATGCTGGTTACTTGTGCTCTTTCTAAATTTTTGTGGTTACATTTACCTAAATTTTCTCTATCTTATTTTATGTTATTAATTTTTATTTTATAAGGATTGAACTTTTTGTTCTATTATTTTGTCTGTTGTGAAATGAAGAGAGACAAAGTAGAATTGTGCAGAAATAGAACTGCTGTGCAGGCTCAGCAAAGCCTTTGACAACCTGATAGGGAGCTTTAAAGTGAGAATTGCCCATCAGAATTGATCCTCATTGGGTCAGGTGGGTCTTTATGCCCTACCTCCCTCAGTCACCAGGTGTAGGCTACTCTGGGAAAGTGTGACTTCAGTCAAGAGATTCTTTGCAGCTGAAGTGGACCCAGAATTAGCTGGCAGCTGGAGGCTGCCTGCTGACCACACTTCCTTTCTTTCCCTGGACAGAAAGTCTCTCCTAGAATGAGGATCTGGTAGGTGAATCTTCACGTCTAAATGTTTGGTTTATTTTGTTCTTTTTTCTTAATGTTTGTTAAGTCAAAAGCTTATGTCATTTATTTTTGGTTCTTCTTGCTTAATTAAAAATGTATTTTGACTTATGAATGTCCCTCTGAATATTACTTTGGCTGCCCACAGGTTTCAATATGTAATGATGTAATTGTTCATTCTTCATAGTTCATATTTTCATTTGGATTTCCTCTTGAACTAAAAAATTATTTAGTATTATGTTTTTAATTTCTAAATTATAGATATAAAAATTCAGTATTGTGGAAATTTTCAAATTTTGATTTGTTAATGCAAAGTAAGTTTGTATTGTAATCTAGGCACTAATGGATACATATTATTTCTGGGTTTGCCATTGCTAATAGATCTTTTCTGTGGAGAGACCATAATGTGTGTGTGTGTGTGTGTGTGTGTGTGTGTGTGTGTGTGTACACACACACATACATATGAGTGTGTGTATACGTATTTTATGTTTCTCCTCTTCATTCTTCTTCTTCTTCTTCGTCGTCGTCATCTTCGTCTTCCTCCTCCTCCTCCTCCTCCCCCCTCCTTCTTCTTCTTCCTTCTTTCTTCTTTCTTCTTTCTTCTTTCTTCTTTCTTCTTTCTTCTTCTTCTTCTCTTTCTTCTTTCTTCTTCTCTTTCTCCTGTTTTGTCCTCTCTTCTTCTTCCTGAGGATAAAATACATTATCAGTTCATATTAATCCATTGAATTAAAATTCAAGACTACAAAATTTTTATTTAATCTCTTCTATCTTGTATTTATATCCTTTTTATCGCCTATGTGGATAATTCCCAATCTGAAGGACACAAGGGGTGCCAGAATCAGAGTACCAAGTAATTACTTATTTGTTTTATCCCACATTACCCAGAGCAGTTTCAGTGTAGAATGACCTATCAACAGCATGTGACCCAGTTGATTACTCTTCCTCCTTGAAATCCATTATTCGCTTGGCTTCCATGACATCACTAACTCTTTGTTTTCCTTCTACCCCATGGACTGCTTTTTCTAAATTTCCTTTACTGGATTTTTTTTTTCTCCTCCTGACCCTTAAACATTAAAATGCATCAGCTCAGTCCTAAGGCCTCTTCTCTATTTCTAATCACTGTCTAAGAAATGCCATTCATAGTGTTAATCACCATGGTATTCTGACAACGCTTAAGTTTATTGTTCCAACTTAGACCTCTACCCTTATTGCAGACTTTTAATTCCAGTTGCCTACCAGACATATTTAATTGGGTAGTTAATGAATGTAGCTCAAGCTTAACATATCCAAAGGCAGAAATGTAATGCTTATGATATTAGAGATGATGATACTGAGATTAATAAAGGTTTTATAATTTAGTAAAAAGTCTTATCATGAAGCCATCATTTAAATCCACCTCCTTCTAACTCCAAGGACTATCATTTCATCATGCTATAACCCTATCTATTGTGAATTTTATAGCTTTAAATGCACCTATATAGACTTTGGGGGATATGTCGGTTCTACAGCAGGTAGGAGATGCTGTAGTGAGTAATGATCTCCCTGACTTTTTATTACTAGTGAACAAGAGGAGTGTGCGCAAAGTTTCCACACACCTGTCCTCTGCCATGTGTAGGGTAGTTAGGTGGATGAGATATATATAGTGATTGTACTTTTCCACACAAGACAGTTCCATTTGAACATAACTAGATTAGGAGCATCTGTACATTCTCAGAAAATTACTTATTATTAGTGACTGCCTGCATTGCAGCAATAGGCCCAGCCACCTCTGAGTGTCAAAGGGTTGAGAAACACCATTAGTCAAGAGAGAGAGAAAAAAGCTCAGAGTTGATGGAATGCTCTTGTTCCATAAAGACAGATTGTACTCAGCAGCTCTCCTGTTTTTTGTTGATCATCAAATATTGATCATTTTAGCAACTCTCCATTTAAAGGAAAAACATTTTCCTATTGCATTGACCCTAACATGGTCTAATCTCCTCATTTGTGGTTGTAATGTTCTATAAAGTTGCTGCAAACACTGAATTAGTGAATACTGAACTTTTGCTTCTGTGAGAAATACAGAGTTAGGTTTCTGAGAGCTGTTTGTAGTATAGAGGTTTATCTGCCAGTGTCCTTGTAAAACACGTCGGTCTCATTGGCCTTGAAAACCTGCTCTTCCCCATAACCCTTTTCCTGTATAACACTTAGCAGGTATTTAAAAAACTTTTCCACTGCTTCCTGATCTGCAGAACCTGCCTTACTTGCAAATTTAACATTTTTCACTCTGTATTGCCTCTTGAAATGTGGGCAGTCAGCACTAGCTAAGAAGGGTTTAACATTTTTATGACCCTGAGTAACATGACTATAAATTTCTTTGACTTTCGGCTTCACAACAGCGCTGTCTGCTACGCTTTTTCAATAGGTTGTCATCTGATGAACCCACAAATTTAGTTGCTTTTCCATCTTTTCCATAGCTTCATCACACATTATAGATGTTACTTTAACACTGCCAGAGTGGCTTCATATACAGATCATCAAATTTCTCATTTTTTTCTAGATGTACCGTATTGTTGATTCATTAACATTGAACTCTGGGCCAACAGCACTATAACACCTGAAGGAAGCTTATCTAACACATATATTTTCACTGTAAGGCACATCACAGCCTTTTTGCACTTAGGAACACTAGATAGCACTTCAGTGCTATGCTTGGGGGCCATTTTAAACACCAAAACCACCAACAAAAAGACAAAAAGCACAAAAATGTGAAAAATGTGGTACTAAATAGACCACCTAAAGGATAATTATTTATAGTATGAGAACCAAAACAAGAAGGCAGAGGTTTCCTTGTTCATTCTCAGCTGAGAATGTGTCGGTCAACTCAAATTATTGTCCAGTCTGTGCATGTCTATTAATGATCATGAGAGAGTTGTGAACATTGATTTTGAGGTTACAAATAAATTATAGTGAGTAGATGAGTTTACAAATATGGAATCCTTGAATAACGAGGATCGACTATAGTTGTGTAGATAATGGCAGGAAAATAATCTATGTTCTTTCCATGCCAATGTGGTTATTGTATAGACCCCTTCACCACAGACTGCCATCATTCTTTGCATACAAAGTATCCTTAGAAAATTGTTATACAAGATAGCTAAGGTTAATTTTCAACATCATTTGGTATAGGTTAAGGAAAAGGCTTTATTGGGAAACTTAGGACGAATAGCCAGTATAAAGAGGCACACAGACCCCCATCTAAAAAAGCAAGCTATGGCCAGGGACAAGATATAGGAAGGTTACATTTCAGGGTAGGGACCCTTTCTCCTTATAGGAAAAATATGACAGCAGCCTTGTCAGCTGGGATTGGGACAGACTATTTGGGTTCCAGACAGTCTGAATTTAGATGTTGGCTATTTCCAAGAGATTTCTGGGAAATCTAGCTGCCCAATACCTGGAATGCTTAGAGCCTATGGGAAGTTGCAAACCCTTCTGCTAGGGGTAAGAGATCACAAGTCTGGGGAACTGAGTTCCGGTGCAGCTCTTCCCACTAGGAGAATGCAGGAATCTGAGGTCCTCACTAAAGGGACTGGACAGTGCAGAGTGTGCTTACACATCACTCTAAGTCAAATCTTCTCATAACATCATGATCGTTGTGAAATTATTGTTTGTGTTAATCTGGTTTTCAGATCGGAAAATGTCCATTTATTAATCTTGAATGTAATTTTCTATTATATTGCCCCCCACCCCCGTTTTGTTTCTGGAGACCAGGATTAATTGATCTCAAGCAACATGACCAGAGAATATTACCTTATATTGAGTACTCTGAATTCAAAACTGTTACAGAATACAGTACAGCATTTCTAGTCTATGCTACTTAAGTTAGCTTTATAAGTTAGCTATGTAAGTTATATAACTTCTTTTAAAAATTAAAGCCCATGCAAATCAATCTGTTCACTTCAACAGAAGACACTTATCTATTCAACTTGGAAAATCAGCTGAAGAAATTCTCAAATTAAAATAAAATCCAACTAATCTAATTTTATTAAATCATACATTTCTACAACCTTTATTTTCTTTAGCTTTAAATTTAAAGGTTTTAAATCTTAATAGTTTAAATTTCCCAAATAAAGGACTTTTCTAATTTGTAGTTGTAAATCAGTTAAAAATAATATTTTATTAGAAATAGCGGAGGTCTGGTCAGAATTTCTTCTTATTTAGAGGTTATAGATTCCATAGCTTTAACCCAAAATTTCAAAGTAACCTTCAAAGAATTTTCTCTGAACACTTCAGCCTTGAAGAATAATTTTTGGATAACCATTGTTAAACATATATTGCCATGCATTTCTATATTATAGAAATATTTTTGACCTTTACCCATTTTATGCTTCTATTTAATCAGGGTCACCTTTCTTAAAACAAACCTAAGCCAGAAAACAATAGTTATTTAAAACGCAAATCAAATTATAACGAGAGATTAACGGATCAATTGTTTCAAGATAATTTCAGTTCACTATCTTGGGAACCAAGGTCTATCCTAAAATAAAAGAATACATAGCTTTAAAAATTCATATAAGCATAGCCTAAATTCTAATTTTTCTACCTGATTTGTTTTACTAGGAAGTTTCAGAAATACATTGACCATAGTTTTACCAATAGAGATGAACTATTTCCATTTCAAAGTAACAAAATCCTGAAGATTAATTTGAACCCAGTTGGCTCTTTTTTCGTACATTCACAGTCTCAAAGGCTAGAGTTTTTTATCTGCAAGGAGAGAGATTTAAGTCACACATTTAAAAAATAAAATAGTTACTTAGAGTTTAAGGTTTTGTCTTGTAATTAACATTGCACTTAGAGTTTTACAACCTTTTGCTCTATAACACTTTAGTTGAAACCGACTTCTTTTTTGGTTGTTCCTTCTGAGAGGATCAATAAAAGCACAGCATCGCCCCGCTCTAACTTCTTAAAACCTCTGATATTCAACCAGTTTCCCTTGTTTTTTAGATTTTTTTTTTTTATTGTTAATAATTCTCAGATTTATTCTACGTTTCCGTGAAGGCAAGTCCCTTGTCAAAGAGGCAGGTCATCTTCCAAGCTGTCTCATCCTTTTTGGCCACCTCTTCATCTCTGATGTCCTTGATTAGGGTGGCCCAGTGATCCAGATACAAGGCCTGGATTAGCTG
Source organism: Pteropus medius (assembly GCF_902729225.1). Lineage (NCBI taxonomy): Eukaryota > Metazoa > Chordata > Mammalia > Chiroptera > Pteropodidae > Pteropus > Pteropus medius. Next base: position 42,225,407 of record NW_024354875.1, read on the forward strand.
CTAGATGTATTTGTCATTATCTTTGATTCATCATCGTAGGGTCACGACAGTACCCATGGAGACAGCCTTGACAGAGACAAGGATAGATATTTTCCAGTTGTCATAGTTGGCATACTACTCTATAGCCATCTTCCTTCTTAGGAACTAGGAAGAGAAAGGGAAAGACCTTTTCTTGTTTTGTCCTTGAAAGTGACATGGCATAGCTACCACTTCTCCTGGGTTAGCTGCTACTCTTTCACTTCCAATACCCAAATGGTTTGGGCAGAGTTTGCTGTAATGACCTGCTAGATCTCTGCAAGCTTTCTTCTTTCCCTGGTCCTTTTCGATTCACTCATCACCTTGAGCAGACCTTGCTTAAGGACCTTCTGGTCCTAGCCATTGGGCAACTTTATCCTTTTTCCCACTTCAGAGATGACTCTGATTCTATTTTTTCATGCATCTATCCCAAGATTCTTTCAGGGCCATGAAAGTTTCTCTTTATTTATGAATCTGATGCTGAAATAAATAAAATATTTATTGGTTTAAATGTTGCATCCCTTTCTGACACCCCATCATGGGGATTGGATTAATGTATTCCTGTATTTTTCATGATAAGCACTATTCTAGTCTTCCTACATTTCCTTTGGTGCAGGTCAAGTTGTATTACTAGTGTCTCTACAGAGATGGGCTTATACCCTGCCCATGTGCCAGTTGATTTACCCCTTGAGAAATGTGAGTAGTAGGGTTGACACAACCTTTCTAATCCCCAACCTAATGTAGGTCACTGGGGAAATGAAATTCTGCTATTTAACAGTTGTGGTAAGGAAAGAAATAATGTATGTAAAATGCTTAAGCCAAAATCTAATTAATTTTTTTTCCAGGCAGTGGGACTGATGAATTTGAGAGATTATGGACTGGAAAAAATACTTGACTTATTGTCCATATCAACAAATGTACATGGAGAAATAATAGGTATGCACTGTTGCAAGAAAATATCTTGAGTATGCAGACCGAAATAAGCTCTATTATAATATATGATCCAAAAGTCATCTTTCAGGATCTAATTTTTGTTTTGGCACAAACCCCTCCAGATCTCTCTTCAGACCTTTACCAAAAGGTGAAGATGACTAGATTATGTACAGCTGCACCTCTAATTATAAATTTATTTGCATGTGGTTTTTCCCATTGTAATGCCAGTGGCATGGCACAGATGTCTGTGCCATGAAAACTGAATGCGTACCTTGAGAATTTCAGCCCCAGCTACTCCATGTAGTCCAAAAGCATTCTTGGGGCACATTACTTTTCTGGTCTTACGTTTGTAAATATTCTTCAGCTTCTCCCTCTTTTTTATTTTTTTTTAATTTTTTTAATCTATTCCTCTACAAGTTCTTGCTGACCTGTATATGTTCCTCTGAATTTGCTGACTACAGGTAAAATTTCATTTGTCCTAACACTCTCTGATACTGTCTTCTCCAATGCCATGGATTTTTTTCCCTCTGAAATTTTTCTTTGATCAGTATTGCCCACTTGACATAACTGATGTGATATGTGCTTTTGTAGAAGTATGAAGGACTTGCTTAGTGGAATTAGAGGAAGGAAATTTTTTATTTCAGAAGCAAAGAGAGAGTTCGTGGAAGATTTCCTAGAGGAGTTAGAATTAGGGACATTTGAGGAATGTACAAAATAGTAGGTTAGGAAAGGCACGTTAGACAGTGGGAACAGCCTGCACAAGGAGTTAAAGTAGTACAGTGTAGCTAAAATACAGGACAAGTTGGAGGAGGGTGGTCAGGGAAGCTACTTAAGGGCCTTGAACTCATGCTAAAGACTGTGAACTTCATCATATGTGATCTGGCAAATAAATGAATAACTTTTCAAATATATGTGTTAGAAGCAAAACCTTAGCAGAAAGAGGGAAGAATGGATGGGAGAAAGGGAGAGACTGGAGGCAGGGAGACTATCCTCATTCCTCAGAGCAGTGAGTGTACTTCCTGTCCTCATCGCTTGCTCCCTCCAAGTGTTACATGTAAAGCAGTTCAGCTTTCCAGAAACAGAGCAATGAAGGAAGGAGGGATATGTATATTTCTTAGTATGTACCCTGAGTAGGGGTCTGGTACTAGAGTGGCTTCTATAATGGGGACTTGCAGTTGTAACTGTGTTTGGAGTAGGAATTAATGAGTAAATTAAAATGAAACAAAACAAAAATGCTTTCCTGGCATTATTTTACCCACAAAGTCAGAAGTTCCCTTTACATACTTCTGTGGAAAAAAGAGATTCTCCTCAAATCTAGTATTCCTCCCACCTCCCTCAGTTATATTTCCCTGAAAATGGACTCTGCCCTTTGCTGTTGGAGGTTGAAATTAGCATGAACTTCAGATCCAGGAATATTCAGGTTCAAATCCTCACTTAGAAATTGTGTGAACTTAAATTATTATGTAACTTTCTAGACCTCCATTTCCTCATCTCTACCCTATCAATAAGGAAAAGGTTGCAGTGAGGAAAGCCAAAAATTGGCTGCAGCCCAGCCAGAGGCACACAAAGTGCATGAATAGGAGCTCTGAGATCAAGTCAGAGGGAGAGAGCTTCAGAATTACAGCAGGGTCTCCATTACTCCTCTGCACTTCTTCGCTCCAATCTTGTACTGCCCCACTTAGGCTCTTGTCTATCGCCAGTGCATGAACTCAGATTCAGACAGGGTTTTTTCCATTTAGCAGGTACAAATCTTAGTCCAGAAAACAAAGTCATACAAGAATTTTAATTTTATCTTTCTATAAGAATTACATTTTCTAATTTGAGACTCAATTTAATGGAAAGGTAGAACCATAATTTTAGTCAATGTGGTATTTCTTTTCACTAACTTCATTTATCTGAGGCTAGATATAAGTTCCAGGAGACTTTCATAGGGCCACATCATCTGAAGACTGCCTACCTTATAGAGCCATCTCTTCTGCATGTGCACCACAGGAGATGTGGAGAACCTTGGTGTTTCACTGCCTCCTGCAGCTATACCCTGGACTTGGGGCCCAGACTCACTTACGTGCACCTGGACTTAGGAGTTTAGGCAGGATCTCCCCACTCTGATTTCTCTAGTCCTAGGAACCCTTACTAATCTCTAGCTAATTTTGTAATCTTTAGCTTTACTAGAATTCTTATGGATTGTTTCATTATAATAATGCTTTTCTTTTGTCTTTCGATTTCAGGGTTTTAAAATTCAGAAGCCAGAAATAAGACTTTTTAATTCTTTTTCCTCTTCTCAAGGCAATGAGTGCTATTGTGGTTTAATTGGGGGGAATGGGGAGCAGGGAGTCAAGGGATATGAATTGTGTAGGGAGGGATATTAGTTAATTTAAAGTTTTAGCCACTTCAGATTTTATATTTTCTCTGGTTAAACCATTCCAATTTATTTTTCCATGTTTCTCCTTCTTTTGCCCTTGATATAGTATAAATTGTCTAAACCAATTTTCTCTTCATTGCTAAGGGCATCTTTGCAAAGTTGACTATGTTAAAGTAATAATAGGAATTTAATTTACTGGGTTATTTATCTTATTATGAAAATAGTTTGGAATTAAATCGATCAGTCATTTAAAACTAATGTACATATATACTTCTCTATGAACTGTGTTTTAAAAGACTGTAAAAGGGTATAATGAAATTCACTAAATTATTGTTAGATTTGGGGTATTGTTAGAATAACTAACTTAGGTGCCTTCTTATAGTCCAGTTGCTAAGTTATAACATTGCATTTCTTTATCTAAAATATAAGCCAAATTAGAAAAACTAGATAAATGCCAATACTTATTTTGACTTTCACATTTTTGTATTCCATCATTAAACCTAGAATTTATTAGCAATTTGTTTTTTTCTGCTACGTTAATTTTGTTTATAAATATTTCTGTAAATGTATTTCACGGAAATATTTGACAATTTAGTTTGTTGGGAAAAGGTCAAAATCTGGTTTCCCAAAGGAATGATTTAAGCAAAATGGGAAATAAGAATACAGCTTGGGAAAGCAACTAAGTAAGGGTTTCAGTCTTTTTATTAGACCATCTTAATTAGACGGTTCCTTTATTGGAGTATGTCTATGTATGAAATAAATCAAGTTTCCATCAGAATATAAATGAAATATATAATCACTTGGAATATAAATCTTAAACACTGATTTGTGGGGCTAGTCAGTCAAAAGTTCTTTCGATTTTATGTCCAAATTGATTCATAAAATTACTCATGATTTGTGATCAGTCATGCCAGAAAGCAGTAATGTTGTTGAATTTGAATTGGTATTTTGGACTGTGATTATAGAATAAATTGAAATTTATTCTAATATACAATTTATACTAAAGACTTATTGTGTGCGGGGATTCCTATATTACCCAGCAGCTCTAACTCTTCATGAAGAACCTGGGCAAAGTAAGTTAGCAAGGCAAATTATAGGACTATTTTATCAGATGAATAAACTTATAAAATAGACCATTTGTTCATAGAGATGTGCATAATTTCATCTTTATGCACAACTTAAAATACCGTTGCGTTGATGTAATGACCGATATAATAAGATACATAAGCCTACCTGTAGCTAACCCCTCCTCAGCACAGAGACAACCTATTAGGAGGTGAGTCAAAAACATTAGAAATGGAAAGCATCTTAGACATCATTTAGTCTTAAGTTCCTTATTTTATAGGCACAGAAATTAAGGTTTTAAACAGCTTGCCAAAAGACACACAGTGATTAAACCTGGTGGAGCCAGGCTGGGGGTTCCTGGCTTCCTGACTCTCACTCTGACTGTTGCACAATTCTCATTTCCTGCTTTTTATTGGATTGGGACATATCTGTCTACAGCTTTACCATCTCATTATAAAAAGTACAAAATGAAGGGCTATGAAATTATTATATCTTTTAATTTTACTTTAGTTAAATTACAAAATTGTTAGGATTACAAAATTGAAAGTTTCCATATTTCAAATACTTCTAATTCTAGAGCAAAAGACCAGCTCACCATATATTACCTTCTTTCTCTATACTTCGTTTGTACATTAATTATGTATAAATAAAATTGTATAAATAAAATAAAATTCTAATCATTCACTTAAATATTTTCTCCATTAGCAGTGAACTGTTTAAGACCACATATCATGTTTTATTCCGCTATTACATTACTACTCCCTAACACAACTCATGGCACAATACATTTTTAGTGAATAGATGCTAGATGATCATTTTCTTGGAGGTAGTAGCCTTATTTCCTATTTATATCCTCTGTAAACATTAGGCACTGAGTATGTTTTTAATGAATAATGAAATGAATGGAAAAAATGTTTATAGAGGTTCCTTTTGTAGATTTTCTTAACTAGAAACAGTGGTAACTTTTTAAAAGAAATAAGCTGTGAAGTTCTTAGTTGTTAATGCTCATGTTATGCCTTATGAATGTAGAAAAAAATTGTAGCCCTGGAAGTAGTATAACCAAGATAAGACTGAAGTTGTGTGATTTAGTGTTTGGAATCAAACCAGAATATCTCATAAAAAAAGGTAACAAATTCATTTAACTACACAAGCCACTGGCCTAAGTTTTCAGTTTTGTTTCATCAATAGTATAGTTGGTTAAAATGTTGGATTTTAGCATCAAAACTTTTTTCTAGTGAATTAAAATGGATAACTAAGAGAGAAGACTAAATTGGGCTTTTTTGTTTTTATAGAAATAGAACCTTTTTAAGACCTAATAATCTCTAATTTTCACCCATCTCTTTGTTCTCCTTCTGTCAAGTTTACACATATAGGAGAGAAAAGTAAAAAAAAAAAAAAAAGTGAATACTTCATCTTAAAAAAATTGCATTTTATCTAGCCTAGCACTTACAGAGTGTTCCTTTGAGAATTTATTGTGAGAAAAAGGCCTGAAAATTATAAGTAGAGCTTTTGTTATTTAATCGGAAGCAATGTGTTCGAATAGATTTGGATTTACATTAAAAGCTTAAAATTTGAAGCCTAAAATTATATTATAGAAACCAAAATGTATTATTGTCAGTGCTCAGAGGTAGTATAAGGGGATCAGAAGATTGCTATGTTGGTCCTTATCTACTGGGGATAAAGAAAGGAAGGGAGGAAAGTCTGTGCCATTCCTGTTCCTCTGTTCCCTTCTATATGTCATGTTATTTAATCTTCACACATTCCTACCAGGTGGATGTTATTGTCTTTATTTCACAGTTCAGAAAACTGAGGCTCAATTAAATGAAATAATTTGTTGAAGGTCACCAGTCACTTAGCTGCTTCTCTAGCTTCACATTCTGTTAAAAAAAATCTTATTTCATATGTCAGTTTTAGTAAGATGCACCATTATTTTGGGTACCACTAAGAAAGAAAAAAGCTGCCAATTAATCAATAATATAACAGTTTTTAAGATATATCCTGATTTCAGAGATTTTAAAAAGTGAAGATAAAAACGTTTTTAGAATCAGTGAAATGTAATAGTATGTCCTGGCTCTCTCTCGTGTTCTCTTATCCTGGATTATTTCTCTTTGCAGCACTCATCACTATCTGGTATGATGTACATTTTCTTTACTGTCTTCTCTCTCCACACTAGGTTTAAGCTACATATAGGAGCTTCGTTTTGTTAATTAATGGTTGCAGAGACTGGCTAGATGTGCACCACACTCCTCTTCTCTTCTTCCTGGGCACTCTGGACTACATATCCTTGCCTCTCTTTCAGTTAGGTAAATCTATGTGACAGACATCTAGACAATAGAATATAGGTATAAGTAAGGTATTCCACTCCAGACCTTGCCATCCAGGGAATTCTCCTAGTGGTTGGAGCTACTGGTGATCAGAGATACTAGAGGGAAGAAGCTCAGGGCTGTAAATAATGGTGTAGAGGAAAGCCCACCCCTATCCCATCACATTAACCTTCATTGGATTGTAATATGAATGAGAAGTAAATCTTCATCGATTAAAGCCACTGAAAGTTGGGCTTTTTTGTTGTATCAAATAGCTTCCTCTGACTAATACATTGTTCAATGTGCAGTGCTCAGACTATGCAAGGCACATAGAAAGCTTTTAATAATTTGTAAGTGTAGGGAAAATTAAAGGAAGAGCAGATTTGTATTGAAAAATGATTAGTTTGGATTTGTATATAAGGCATCTGCATGGGAGGATGGTGACCACATCTTGTACTTCCTCCTTACTTCAGGTGGCTTGGAAGAATTTGAGGGGCTAAGGATCTAAAGGTTGCAGTGTTGAATTTGTATAAATATTAGGTTCAATAGAATGAGTCAATGGGAATTTGTGGAAGGAGCGCTGGTTAGAAGGAGAAATTTTAATGTAGGGATCACTAATTTGCAGAAATTCTGAGTAACAATGAGTTCAAAGTAGTAAGTAGGGAAGTTGGAATTGAGAAGGCTGAGGCACTTGAAGGACCACTGAGTTTTAAAGTCAGCAAAATGGATTTATTATGGGACAAAGAATAAGAAGATGAACTATTTGTTGAAATAATCCAGGAGAACATAGATGTGTACATAAAGAGAATGATCTATTTCTTTAAATATATTCTTCCTCAGGTGTCACCTTTTATTTGTACTTTTGCCATCACTGATCTATCAGTAGAGCTTTCTTTAGGTGAATTCAAAGAGATCTTTCATGGGGATGCTATGGAGGTGAGCTCCCTGCCTTTAAAGATTTGAACTTATTCCTAAAACACTTACTATTACTAATGGTTCTAGAGCTAGCTAAAATTCTCAGTATATATGGCTTTGGTTTTCCTGAATATGAGTTTAAGTAACTCCAGAAACCACAATGCAGTAGAAGAAACACATGAAATATTTAGGAACTTTAGAAAAAAGAGGCTCAGAATAATTCTGAATAACAAAACCTTTCTTTTTATATGAGGTCATTCACATAATTCTCTCACAGAGCCCAGTATTCAGTTTGGAATTTTAATTTTTCCTCTTTAGACTAGCTTTGGATATTTCTGGTATTTGACTGTTAATAAGATAGGAGTGTGTGTGAATGTGTGTGTGTGTGTGTGTGTGTGTGTGTTCTAGCAGAGAGCTCTTTTGTAATTAGATATAATCTGCTCCAGAAAACTGTTCAAGAAACTTCCAACTTTCTTCCTCAATTTATTTTTGTTTTCTTTTTGTTCCCACTTTTGGAAGCGGGGAAAAGAAGGTAATTAGTGCTGATCAGGGTGAAGATGCTGGACAAAGAAGAACTATTTTATTTATCTCTCTCATCTCCATATTAAAATGTCTGAGAAATACTATCAAGGTTGTGGAATTTCAAAGATCTAATAGAATTTATTTAATTTCTTCTCATCTTTCAGGGTTTAGCTTATATGTCATCTCCTCTAGAGAATAGTAGAATGCTCCCAGCATTCTGTACATCCCTCTTCACATATGATTCCAAAGGGTGAACTCATCCCAGAGACAGTTGTAACTGCTTCATCATTGTATCTCTCACCACAACATAGGAATTGACAGAGTATTCAATAAATATATTTTGAATGGAAGAGTAAATGAAGTTCTCTTTTTGGAAGACAGAGTCATCATTGGAGGCAGTGATTATTTCATGTCTCCAAGGTTATTTCAAGGCCTGCTACTCTTGGTTTAAACACATTTAAAAAAAAAAAAGGAGAAGAGAAAGAGGCAGACTACTCTGGGATGAACATTTATTTCTAGTCAAATGTTCCTTTCCTTATTTTTCTTCATTATTCCAAAACTACTGAGAATGAGTTTGCTGGAATAGGCTCCTTTCTAATTTGTAACACATATTGAATAGACATTTGGCATGGCTTCATAGTAATCCATTTTATCTGTGAAATTTACAGATTTTACCTTTCTTGGCTCTTCTTAGTTTTCAATTTGTGCCATGGGCTTTAGGCCATTATAAAAGTTTCAATTTTAAGGTGAAAGCTTGAGTTGATTGCCCTCCTAAGATAAAACTGAATTGATATGATATTTTAAAGCTGTTAAGTATAACTCATACATAGTAGTCATGAGAGAATAACATTCATCCTTGAATAAAAGTTTGGTTAAGCTGATTTTTTTTCCCCGGTTACGATGTTGTGAGAGGCAAGGTGACAGTGCCCTGCGTAGAGCAATCAAATCTATTTGACATAAATTTGTCTATGGCAGTAGATGTGGAAAGATGAAGTGAGGGGTGAAAGGGAAAGGGAAAAAGAGATGGGACTAAAATAAGGGGTACTAGGACCAAATGGAGTGAGGAGAGGGCAATATTAAAAAAAGGAATGTCAAAAAAATTAACAACTGCTACTGTGCTCTTAAGATTAGGCATACATACAAAGAAATGACCCCAAACCCCACATTTATATCTACCACCTAAACCTAGAGTATTTACAGAGAGACAGAGATTTGTATACAACTGTTATTTCGATAATTACACAGAAAGAGTCAATGAACCTGTCATGAGCAATATGGTAGATCAAGAAACTCAGGAAATCACAATGTAGTTTGATTCCATGGAAGGGCACAGTGCCTGGCACATGTGTATTGTTCAGAAAGTATTGGTTGAATATCCTTGAATTTTGAATATGACACTGTTAAAGTTAAGAACAAGAGCAGGAGAACTAGTTGTAGGACCAGAACCTGAATGAATAAGGAAATGACCACAATTGCCTGTTACTTGGGGCTTTTGGGGCTTTATCCATACCTAGGAAATGAATGAAAGAGAAGTGAATTAAGAATCAAATAACTCTAAAGTTCACATTTAAATAATTACATTGATATTTACATTTAATTTACAATCATGTATAGATTATCATATTTTATTTTTCCTAAATTAATTTCTTTTATGTTTATGAAGTCCCTAGTTAAACAACTTCTTCAGGTGTTGTTAAAAAAGAGATAGATGAAATTCATTGGTGTGAACAGACAGTTCTAATGATTCCTTGGTGCCTCTCCAGGGACTGGCCTTGACTGATAACCAGATCTGAGTCTCCATTCTCTAACAGTGCTTTGTGATATTTTGAGCACACAGTAAATATATTTAGCAACTGAACTGGTTGGTAACCAGGAAAGTGATCTCTCACATGAGCATCACTTATATGCATTGATGATAGAATTACACACACACACGTTTTCATAATTGTTCTATATTGAACATCTATACTTTACAAGAGAAAATATTTTTTCTTTAAAATGCAGTATTATAACCTACATCTTAATTATTGTCTTTGTTTTTTATAGCTAAACTAATCACTTAGAGGCACAGATAAGTAAATTATTTTCTCTATCACAAGGTTTTAATCTTTTGAACACCTGCCCAGTTGTCACACAATAAAAATATCAGAAAAACACAATCACTGCCAATTCAGTCACATTGCATCAAATGATTTCTCTCTGAAATTACTGAGTCAGTATTTTTTCTAATATACAATCTATTAGGATTTTCCTCTCTATACTGTTTAAAATTATGTTACAAATAACATACAAAATGTTATAAAATCAAGGCAAATTATAGAACAAGTGAATGTATTCACAACTTTTGTAAACTAGACTTAAATCAAATGACACTTGCTCTCCTCCGATGGTCCTGTTTCTAGTTTTCCCTTAAACCAAGTCCTACAAATAATTCTAATTTAAGCAGAGTTCTTTGTACCCATTGACGATTTGTGGTCTATTCACAAAAGCTAATTAGCTTTAAATCAGTTTATCTGCAAATCACTTTTCCATTTCTTGTTACTTCCAGAAATTAATGGATTACAGCTTATTAATAGCTCCAGGCCATTTATGAAAAATTTTGCATTAGTCTGAAAGCTTGAATTGATGAATCTCCACATTGACCCTCTTTTGTCAGTGGATTTTTTCCCTAATGAACTGCAATGAAATTGGAAAAAGTAAATTGCAAAGAAAGTTTTGACAAGACCTTTGTAAAGCACAGTCAATTGAGTAAAAGTACCTAAAATGAAGTGTAGTAAATAAGAGCAAACAGATTTAGTGAAAGCTATAAATTTTAAAACCACTAATATATTCAGATAAATAATATTTCTCTATAAGTTTCTGTCCCCTTGCTCCTTTCAGATTCATCATCATGTGTATCTACAAGTCGTGAACAATTAATTCTTGTGCCTTATTCTAAGGCAGTTTGGCAAATATTACTATTCCAGTATTAGCTGTACAATACTTGACATGCCTATAGTTTTATAGTTGAGAAAACTAATAATTAGGCTGTAAACTCCCAGGGGTTGAGAAATTAAGGAATTGGCCCAAAATCATAATGAATGTCAGAGTAATTGTTATCTTTGTATTCACAAGCTCTTGGCTCTTATACACAAAATTTATCTCCCCATTTTTTCCCTTAGTCTCAAATTTCCTTTCTCCTAAGCCTTTTCTACCATTCTTCATGCTGTCTAGTTTTCCCTCAAACAATTTCCTATTGTAATTTGCTGACACAAATACCTCTTATTTTATTTTTTAAAATATTTTTTATTTTTCAATTACAGTTCCCATAAAATAATATATTAGTTTTAGGTGTACAACATAGTGATTAGACATTTATATGACTTATGAAATTATCACCCTGATAAATCTAGTACCATCTGACACCATACATCATTATTACAATATTATTGACCATATTCCTTATGCTATACTTTACATCCCCATGACAATTTTATAACTACCAATTTGTACTTCTTAGTCCCTTTTTTCCCTTTTTTCACCCATCCTCCCAAAACCCCTCCCATTGGCAAGCATCAAAATGTTCTCTGTATCTATTAATTTGTTTCTATTTTGTTTATTTCGTTCTTTAGATTCCACATATAAGTAAAATCCCACTTATATGTGGAATCTAAAGAATGAAATAAACATTTATTTCTCTGTCTGACTTAGCAAAATACCTTCTTGGTCCATCCATGTTGTTGCAAATGATAAGATTTTTTTTTCTCCTTTATTCAGCTGTCTTTTGTAGGTAACTAATCGCTTTTCTCTTCCTGCTTTTAAGATTCTCTCTTTGTCTTTAACCTTTGACATTTTAATTATGATATGTCTCATTTTAATTATGATATGACCTGTTTGGGTTCATCTTGTTTTGGATTTTCTATGCTTCCTGGGCTTGTATGTCTATTTCCTTCCCTAGGTTAGGGACATTTTCAGTCATTATTTCTTCAAATAGGTTTTCAATTCCTTGCTCTCTCTCTCCTCCTTCTGTTACCCTTATGATGTGAATGTTGGTATACTTGATGTCCCAGAGGTCCCTTAAACTATTCTCATTTTTTTGGATTCTTTTTTCTTGTTGCTGTTCTGTTTGGGTGTTTTCTGCTGCCTCACCTTCTAAATTGCTGGTTTTATTCTCTGCTTCATCTAATCTGCTGATACTTTCTAATGTATTCTTCATTTCAATTATTGTATTCTTATTTCTGACTGGTTCTTTTTCATGTTCTATCTCCATTTTTATGTTTTATTTCTTTGTTAAAGTTCTCTTATTTCTGACTGGTTCTTTTTCATGTTCTATCTCCATTTTCATGTTTTATTTCTTTGTTAAAGTTCTCACTGAATTTATCTACTCTTCCTGTAAGTTCATTGAGCATCCTTATAACCAGTGTTTTGAACTCTGCATGTGGTAGATTGCTTATCTCGATTTCGTTTAGTTCTTTTTCTGAAGCTTTGTTCTTTTCTTTCATTTGAGACATGTTTCTTCATCTTTTCATTTTGACTGCCTCTCTGTGTTTGTTTCTATGTTTTAGGTAGGGCTGCTATGTCTTCTGGTCTCAGTAGAGTAGCCTTATGTAGTAGGTATCCTGTGGGGCCCAGTGGTACAGTCTCCCTGGTCACATGAGCTGGTTGCTACACGCATGTCCCATGTATGGGCTGTGTGTGCCCTCATGTTGTAGTTGAGGCTTGGTTGCTGTTTACATGTCAATAGGAGGGATTGACCCTTAGGCTGAGTGGTTGTGAGGACCGGTAAGTGACTACAATAAAGGAGCTGTTCTGTAGGGACTGACCCTATGGGGCAGGATTTACTTTAGCAGGGCTCTGGTGCCTTCCCAGTCTGCCTTTTGAATATGTTCTTCTTGGATACAGCCCCAGGTAGTGCTCAGGTTAGCTGGGCCCGGGGCCTCCTGGAAGGGGCTCCACCTCTAGTAAAGTTCAACCACAGCCTGTACCTTGCCTGGGAGGACCTGACATGAGCCACCAAGCAATCCACAGATGGCCACCACCCACCTGGGCTTGGAGGTGCCTTGACAGGCCAAGCCCTGAACTGAGGCCAGCTGCTAAGCAAGAGGTGTGCGGCCCACTGAGGCCAGATGCTGCTTGTTTAGGTTTTGTGAACCTTTGAGGGATTTTAGGAAAGTCCATAACATGAGCCAAGACTGTTTGTAAGGAAAAGCCACGGGAAGCAGCTTGATTGGGCCTGCAAGTTGGATGGGGTGGGGTCTCAGGGAATCCCTGGGGCTAGATAACCAGTATTAGCCAGGTTGATGGACACTCAAATATGGTGTCCTCCTGTGTCTGCATGCTGGGATGGGGGAAGGCTCAACAAAGAAACAATGGTTTCTGCCAGCAGTTCTGTCTGGGAGAAATCCTCCCCTCCAGCCCTTGCCCTGAACCCAAACAACTCAGTTACTCTCTTTATATCCCTGGCACCTTTCAAGCTCCTACCCCAGAATGAGTCTATCAGTGAGTAAGTTCATACATGGGCCATTTAAAAGTAATGTGTGGTACTTCAACAGCCCTCCGTCTCACCCAGCCACAATATCCATTGGTTTTCATAGCTAGAAGTTGAGGGGACTTCTCTCTCTGGCACTATAACCCTGGGCTGGGGAGTCCGGTGTTGGGCCAGGACCACTCAGTTCTCCCAGGGGGACCTCCACAGCTGAGATATACCTTCTGAATTTTAACTGCCACATGCAGGTATGGGGCCAGCCTATTCTGCATCTCTGTTCCTCTTACCAGTCTCAAGGTGGCTTCTTCTATATGTCCTTAAGTTGTAGGACTTCTGTTCAGCTAGACTTCAGGCAATTCTCAATGATAGTTGTTCTGTAGTTTAATTGTGATTATGATGTGGTCATGAGAGGAGGCAAGCACAGTGTTTACCTACTCTGCCATCTTGACTGGTAATCCTGCTCACTCCAAATATCTCTTATTTTAAAACTCAACATATATTCCCTTGAAAAAAAAAACTATTATGATTTAATAATATTAAAGAAACATAAGGCATACATGCTATTAAAAGGAAGAAGATCCCTTAATTACCTCTTCTTGCTTTAAGGGAATAGATGTTCACACATAAAGGTTTATTTCCTCCGTCTCTACTCCTACCTAATTCTAAAGCATCTTCTTCACTGCTTTCTTCACTTTTGTTACAGATATATTCGAGTTTTCACTATGCTAAAAACAGCAACAAAAAACTCCCTCAATTCTGTTTTCTCCTTAAATCACTTTCTACCTTAGCAATCCCCACTTCACTACCAGGAGTAGAAAAAGTCATCTAAACTTTTGGTTTGTCTTTCCTCACCTATTTGCTCTTCAATTCATTGAAATCTGGTCTATATTCCTATCACTTGACTGAAATTACTCCCATAGAAATTATCAAGATGTAGTAGTTATTTAATCTAGTAACATCATTAAATTTCTAACCTTCTTTCACTTTTCTGCAACATAGCATTGTCAACCACATCCTCCATTAAAACTTTCCTCCTCTGGCTTTATATACTACTGTATTTTCTATGGTTCTCTACTTAAAGAATGATTTTTCCCTCTCTTACATTTTTTCATAGTTTACTTTTCTTCTGTTAGTGCTTTAAAATAACTAACATTTAACCGTGCATCAGCATAAGATACAATTTTCCCCAAATGTACTTATCATTCTTGACCCAACTTCTTTCCTGAATTTCATCTGTATTTCCAACAGTTTATTACTCATTTCTTCTTCAATGTCTTTTACCGGTCTCTGTCTTTAACATGTCCAAGAGAGAGCTTATAACCTATCTCCTTGAATCTGCTTTTCTTCGTAGATTTACTGTCTCACATAATGTACCATTATTCAGCCATTTTTCTGTTGTTAGAAAGTCATGCTGTCTCTGAGTAAGAGAGAGGATGATAGCAAGGCAGTTTCTCTTAGTGAAGCACACATTTGGACAAAGCATGGGGAGAATTTGAAGACTTTTGGGGGAGGCATGGCTTTCAGAGTTTGGAAGATTTTCAGAAATCAGCTATAGAAGCATGATTTCTTGGGTCAGACTGATTGGCTGACTTTCAAAAATTTATTCATGGACGAAAGTTGTCATTTTTTGACTCATGTTTTTTTTCCTGTAAAGATTATTTATTTAGTTAGTTATTTAATTGAAGAAATGATTTAATTTTTTTCCCCTGTCTACCTTCCCCCTCCCCCCTACCCTCTGGTAACCACTAGTTGATTAATTGTTTTAACTCCCATTTGGGTAGCTACTCACTACCATGGCCTCAGAACATCCAATCTTGTCCTAAGAAAATGGGATCTTTGTTTTTGCTTTTCTCATTATTTTTCTCTCCACACTGCCTCTAACCAACTTTCAACTGATCAACAGTCTTGCTCATTGAGTTTCTGATATCTTTCAGAATTGCCTCCAAATTCTGTCTCTGTTGCTGGGGCCTTAATTCACACCTTCATTGCCTTTCAATTATGCTTTAGTAATGGCCTCTGTATATCCTAACCCAATCCTCCCAGCCCCCGTCCATAGTTCTAATTCATTTTCTACTCGGATACTGGAGTTAGTCATTTAAAACACATGTCTGATATCATCATTCTAATTAAAAATTATCGATGATTTCACTGAGTTACAGCATTGTTTCTCAATATCAGCACCACCTGAGCATTATAATTCAGATTCCTGGATCCCTAGATTCCAGGAATTTGAGTTGTAATATGCACTCCTAGGATATTATTATGTATAGTGAAGTTTGAGAACTCCTTTCCTGCAGGCTGCAATTCATATTCCTTAACACAAGAAACCCTACTGAACTGGCTTGGCAATTTTGTATTTTGACACTCATTATATACCCTGTGTTGTAGTCATACTGGACTGCTTACCACTCTTCAGATCTACACAGTAAATCCTCATCTGTTGTCTCTGTAGAATTTTGTCATTCAGCCTGAAATATTGGTTCACTTTATAAACCCTTATTAATCCTTGTAGCCTATCTTTTTCCAAGATCATTAATTATAACCTCATTTTTGTATACTTTGTAATTGCAGTGGGTAGAATTAACTGCTTCCTTTTCCCTCTGGAGGACTGAGTTTCTTCAGAGTAAATGTCAAGTCTTATCCAAATGTGCATGATTATTGCATAGTATACTGCCAATCACATAATACGTACATGTAGGCTGTATATTTGCTGAGCTATATTTTTATAGAATCTTAGAAGAATTGTAGGACATTAGAGGGAAGAGATTTTAGTTGGCCTCCCTTATTTGTAGATGGAACTCAAGCTCAATGGTATTCATTCACGAAAAACCAACTATACTATGGTCCTAGCTTTCCTTGAAAATAAAAATTAACTTAAACTTGGATGTTTTTTAGCAGAAAATGTTTTGTGTTCTAAATTGTTCATTAGATTGAAACTTTTAGAATTGTTCTGGAAGATTTATAGGTTCCTTTTTAACTCATGTTTATTTGGAATGGCATGTACAGACAGAGCCCAGTGTAATGCCTGTTCCCATGATTTCATTTCATTAGTTGTCTTAATTACAAAAGTAACACATGCTAATCTTAAATAGAGAAATAATCCAAAATGTACAAAGTAAAAAAATAAAAAATTTGCATACACATATACTTCCTGACTCCCACCTTCATCAAATCCTTATTTTTACTGTATAGTAAGCAATATATATAGCCTGATATGTATGTCTATAACTTTTCTCCATCCTCATATAAATATGCAAAAGAATAAATTTTAAAAATATTGCTATATTTGTTTGTTGTTAACAGAATTATGTTACACAAACCAACATGTACTTTTCTCACATAATAGTACATTGTGAATACTCTTGCAATCAATAGATAACAATCTAACTTATTTCTTTAAAACTTAGATAAAAAGTCATTGTGTGGCTGTACTACAATTTATGCAGCCATTCTCCTGTTGTTAGACAGTCATACTGTCTCAGCTCCAGTTTTTTCCCCCACTATCTACAATGCTTCAATTAACATCCTAGTCTATATGTGTACTATTGGTTACATTTATATAGAGCAAATTACCATGACTTTAATAGCTTGGTCACAGAGTGTTGTGTTTTTAGTTTTAAAAACCAGATTAAGTGACAAAGTGTTACACATCTTTTTCTTAAGTTTATTGGACACTTGGATCTTCTTTTTTGTGGATCACATGCTCTTTTCTTTTTCACATTTTCCCACGGATCTGTCCTTTTATAAACAATGATTTTTAGGAGCTTTTTAATATTAACCTTTTGGTTCTTAGATATGTAACTATATTTCTGTCTATTTCTTGTGTATCTTCTTTCTTTGATTTATAACACCTTCACTCTAAAAACATTTCATATTTATATGTTTAATTATGTCTATCTAGTCCTTTATGGATTTTTATATTTCTTATTTTTATTCCAAATTTCTCCTCTTAATTTACAGACAATATTCTATTTTTTTCTAATATTTTAATTTTATTTTTTATATTTAAATATTAAATATTAAAATGAATTTAGTTTTGCCTTTTTCCAGATGGATGACCAATTAAGTCAACAGCATTTATTATGTTCTTTTCCCACTAAGTTGAAATATGACTTGCATCATATATTAAGTTGTCATATATATTTGGGGAAGTAAGGGAGTTCTCTTCCATTATTAAAAAAATAGATATGATGAGTGTGGCAATTATATAATAGGGAAGATGAGAGTAATGAATGAGGTGAGAGGGGAAATTGGCTCCCATTATAATTCTTTTAATATTTATTTGCCTCTTCATATTTTCAACTTCTTCTTAAATTATAGCATTTTAACAGTACTTAGTTATGAAACAGGAAATGTCTGAAAATATTTTGTACCACAAGAGGTTTACAGATATGGGAACGTTTTTAAAGTTGTTAAAAAATATTTCTAAGTTTTCTTTTATGAAAAGAGAAATGTTCTAAATTTGTTGACATTTTTTGAAATGGCAAGTGTACACCACAAGAAGGCTACGAGGAGATTTAAAAAAAACTAAAATAAACATATCTAATATGTCCCTTTAGAATATGGTGATGTTTTAAATAGAGAGTGGGAATATACCTTCTTTTCAAAAGCCTCACACTAATGAGAGATCATTTCAGTATTTTTCTATTAGCATATTTTGTTGCTGAAATTTCTTTTTTACTCTCTATCTCATAGACTTAACTCTTCTTTAGCTCAGATAAACTTCTTTTATTATTTCTTTAATTATCACTTCTCATTTTCTTCTTATCTCCTTTAGAACTGATTTTTTATATTCTTAAGTCTCCTAGATCTGCATTCTAATTCTTTTTCTTTTCTTTCATGTTTTTTTTTTAACTCTTTGTGTTTTTACTCTGCAAGTGAGACATGTATTCTATCTGATCAGTTATCATCTTTAAGAAAAAATTATCTATTGACATTGTAAATTTAAAAATTATATTGATGGGGCACAAAAAATTATCAATTATAGGATAGGCATGAAGATTAAATAAGAATATATAAAAATATTTTAGTATATAGTAGACTGGTAATATGTTCATGGCTATGCTAAATGTACATCACCTAAATTAATGAATGAAGAAGGAAATAATGTTTCTGATGGAGATTGCTTGTGCCATTAGACAAAGCTATATGTAAACCTGCAAAAATGTTAAACTGAAACGTTTTTCCTATTTTATTTTCTCTTTCTCTTAAATCTTAAATTTTAATTTCAGTTAGTTCAATAACGTGAATGACTAATTGGAAAAAAAGCCGAATTCTAGAAACCTACTATGGCCAGCTAGATTCAAGATAGAAAAATGTGCCATAAATTTTCCTATTAATCAGATTTTATTTTATGGTACACTAAGTCAGCCACATGTTATTGGCATCATTTACTATTGTTGCCAAATGTAAACATTGCCTTAAGTCCAGAAATTTGTTTTTTTATGAAATATTATATGAAAAGAACTATTTTAAAGTAACAAAGTTAAATGGTTCATTCCTCCTAGTTGTAAGCATTTACAGAGAAAATTTGGTAAATCTAACACTTCAGTTCTTTTCATGGACTAGGAAGCTAGAAACATGGGTTCTATATTTTTAAGGGGGCTGCCTTATGGATCATGGATGAGTCAGAACATTTATCTCTTGATTCAATCATCTATGTAATTGATGAAACAGAAATTTTTAATTTTCTATTTTAACGTCCTTTGACTCCAAGAATCTTATTTATTTATTTATTTATTTATTTAGCCTTTAAATGAAACCTGCAAGTGTTTTTTTATTTGCTGTGTCTTAAGATACAGATTTTTTATTATTTTATCTTTTTAATGTGAGATGTTATCTGTATCTTTCCATAAGCCAGAATAATTTCTTATGCGAAAATCTCTCGTATATTAATTACTTTTGGAAACTATGTTTGATATTTTTACGTTATCTATCTTACTACCCATAGTACTTCTTAAACACATACTGTTTAAATTTTCCAGAAAAAAAAAATACACACACACACACACACACACACACACACACACACACCATTTTCAACCAGAACCTTAATTAATGGATTTTATTTCAACCTATACCACTGAAATCTAAAAATTTACTTTAGAAACTTAATCAGAGATATCATTTTTATGTTTAAAACTTTTCTATAAAATAGAATTAGGACATTGATTAATATTAAGGACATTTACTAAAATTAGATATTTGTCAAATGAATCATACATAAATTACTTTTGCTATTCACGTATTCATCAAACATAAATTGAGTGTTTACTGTATTATCAGGTACATTCTAGTCTCTGGGTAGAAAATAATCTGTGGAATCATCCACTTCCTTCAAAGAGCTCATATATTGGTTGAAGAGACAATCAAACAAATAATTCAATAGGCATGAGTATAATAATAGAGACATTGATAGTTCAGTGCTAGCAGAGATTAAGGAATGATCAATTTTGGCTTGCACAATAAGTGAGTATCTCTGGGAGATTTCATTGAGAAAAAAATAGTTAAATTAAGGCTTGAAAGATAGATAAGCATTCCCCTGGTGGACAAAAGATAGTCATTATAAATAAAATGAAGACTATGTCTTAAGGCAAGAAGGCATAAAACACATGGTATGTTCTAGGAAATTAAAGTGGCTTAGTGTTTTTTGAGTATAAGGTTTTAGATAGGGAGTTGCTGGAAACTAGCCTGGATTGATATAATGAAACAAATTATGTAGATGCTAAGAGATTTTCATTGTAAGGTTTACCTTTTAGGTAGTCCAGCTGTAATGTAGGTACAGCCCAAATACTAAAACAATCTACCTTGATTCACTAAAATAGGAACTGTCTAAAAGTGAGAAAAAACAATACGGTTTCAATTGTCTATTACTTATTTTCCATGGGTATTTTGGGAAATCACTAACTATTCAGAAACACATAAATAAGGTCAAAGAAACTCGGATATAGACAATGAAATTACATAGTTATAGACAATTAAGTTACTAGTAAAACTAAAATTAAATAAGTATAAGAACGAGTAAGTATAAATACAAGGATGAGACTGCAATAAATTTTAATTTTAAGATTTTGTTTTGGTAATTACAGTACAAACTAATTAAAATAAAAAAGTTTAGTGTTCCATCATTCAAGGAACAATTCAAGTGGATAATTAAAATTTGGCCGAGTAATAGTTACTTGGTTCAATACAACAACTATATAAATAATTAGAAAATAGAAAATATTTTTATCTTTTCCTAGAGGTAAGGTTCTTTAAGTTTTCAGGGAATTTGAGGGTTTCTTCTAGTTGGATAAGGTAGTGTTTTACAAGTTGTGGTTATGAATGGTAGACTTGTATTAGTGAGTTTGCAATATTTAGGAAAAATAGAGTGAAATAATATTTAGCAATTGACTAGAAATTTGGTCTGGCAGGATTTTATACTATTCAATTCAATTCATTTAATGAATTCTGCCAAAGCCGTAACTCTTCATACTGCAGTTACAGAAACTTAAATAGTTCAAGCAAAATGGAGAATTTGTTGGCTTTTATAACTGAAAAATCATATATGACTGTATTCAAGCATTCAAGTAATGTCATTACTATTTCCTGTCTTACTCATTATTGCTTCCATTTTAAGGCAAATCTCTTCCTCCTTCAGTAATGGCCAGCATTTGCACACATATATGCCATCCTCTTAGCATCTTCTGTAGAAAGAGAGCTTCTCTTTCACAATTATCCTGACACATTTCCCATGATTGGCTATGTTTGCATTAACTGAGGTTTCAAGCTCTTCCCTAATCACCATGGCTTGCGGTTGATTCCTGTGCCCGGGTCATATAGTCTCATGAAGTTTTTTGAAGTACAGAGGTAGGACTATCCTGAGAAAATTATATGATCTCAGAGCTGGAAAGCAGTTCCCCAAATGAAAATCAAGTGAATCCTGAGCTAGTTATAAATATAATAGTTATCTATTGTCATCATTTTACCTTTTACTTTCTTAGTTTTGAACTTGTTATAAATGGAGCTACTGGACATTTTTTATTTTATCAGAATTAACTAGAACAGGGAGCACTAAGATACATTCTTGCTTGACCAAACCTTACATAGTAGGTGTTATAGGTTTCAAAGTAGACTTACATGATCGAAATCACTCTGCTCTGATATAAGTAACTGCTAACTCATCCTTGACCTTATGTTTCTCATGCATTCATAGTCTATAATGTAAAAGAGCTATAGTCCAGGAGGAAATTAGGGTCAGAGCGGAGAAGACATGCTATAAAGAGAAGACAGTTTTATCACAAAATTCTAAAAAGTAAATATTTACATACAGTCCATATTGATTCAAACGAATATTTTATAGTACCTATATTTCCCTGCTCTCAAGGGACACAAAAATTAGGAGAAGAATCAATAGATTAAAAGATGATTACGGCATAGTAAAATATTGTTAGAGGGTGCTATGGCAACCTAGATAAGGAACAGTTTTCTAGGGTGTAAAATGGGATGCAGATGTTGTGGGCAAATGTGTCTGGGAAGAAAATCTGATATCTAAGTATTATTGAAACATAATTTCAATGTAATTCAATAACTTAAATATGGAATTTCTTAACTGTTAAAAAGAGTTATAGCCAGAGAAAGAAGGTAACCTAGGTTTCGTTTCCTTCAAATTGCTTTAGTGGAAATCTATTCCACTGGCCTCTCACAGTTTTCAGCTTATTCATTTCAGCTATCCTCTACATTACCAGTCAAGGACAAAATTTTGGAATGAAGGAAGAACAAGAAAAACAGAAAATAATTTTTTAAAGGATACTGTGAATAAGGCATTTTTTTTTTAAGTCTATTTGAGTATATTCAGCAAAACTCTGGTTTTATTCTATGACTAATTAGGAAAAAAAAAAAAAGCCTGTTCTACACAGCTGTCTATACCAGAGGGCAGAGAGTCTCAATGGCAAGGGGAAGGAAAATATCACCTTGTGAGTGCCCGCTCCTTTCCAGATGCCAGATTATGTGCTCCCTGGACTCTGAGGCAGGATAATTGAGCTCTTGTCTCAGCTTTCCTAGTGAATCAATTCATAGGGAGTCTTGGACACTTCTTTTTTCTTTTAGTTCCTCATCAGCAAAATGGGAATAATGTTTACATTTCTTTCTTTAGCAAAGTCATGACTTCTTTCTTTCTGTTTCCTTCTCCTTGTTCCTCATGTCTGCCACTTCTTTCTTTTACTTCTTTTTTTTTTTGGTAAAAACATTTCATTAAAGTCCACTAAATACCAGGCACTGTGATTAGGATACAAAGATGAAAATGGCATAGTTCTTTTCCTCAAAAGATCATGGGCAATGGGGAAAACTGAAAAATGAACAAGCAATGTCAATATAGTGTGATTTATGTTCTGAGAAGAGGAGAGAGCCTTACCTCAGGTTGCTAGTATTCTCTTAATAGAGGAGAAAAGAAAAATATGTTTGCAGAGTGTACACTGACTTCCTTGTAAAGTCAAATTTGAAGTGGAGTAAACAGAAGTTATTTAGCAAATTAAATTAGTCACTGAATCATGTCAATCATGATCAACCCATCCACTGGATCTTTAGACCTAATATAAGAAAACTTCATTTACACTGATGTGTTAGTAGTGTCACTTGCTCTAACTGTTTCACAGCAGTGATCATAAGTTGCTGACATCTTGGGGGTCTGGTGACTATTAAAATGTGTATGAAAATGTTATTCTTATATAAGTGGCATTTAAAAATTTTCATTTACTCATGTATTCAACAAATACTTATTGTGGACTTACTCTATGCAATACACTGGCTAAGCACTGAGAAACCAGTACAAATAACACACATTTCTTGTCCTAAAGAGCTCTGGGTCTAGAGAAATGAAACAGTCATTTGAAAAGATATTACAATACAATATATTAAGAACAATAATAGAAGTATGTTCTGTTCAAAGTATTAAGGTGGTACAGAGGAGGAAGTTTTCTTTTTTGGCTCTTCAGGGAATGCTCCACAATGGATAAAAGTTTGGGTTGGGTGTGCAAGAATGAATACAAATTTGGTAGGTAGAGGTTGCAGTGGGTGGTGTGGGAGATGGAAAAGGCATTCTAGGCAATGGAAAATCTGTGTACCAAGACAGGAGAGCATGAAACAATATGCTGTTTGAGGAACTTTAATAGTTTACCCTGACTGAAACACAAAGTATGCAGGATGTTGAAGCTGGGAAAATTGATAAGAAGGCCAGACACTGGGTCTCATCTGTCACACTAAGGAGATGAGGTTTCTTGTTATAGGCATTGTGGAATCATTGAGAGCTTCAAAACAGTGGAGTTATGTATGACCCACATTTATGTTTTGGAAGATTAGTTTTGAACAATTTGGATAATTGGGATGAGGATAAAGGAAGATCCATTAAGAAGTGATTGCTTATTTACAATAACCAAGATATGGAAACAACCTAAATGCCTGTTGACAGATAAATGGGTAAAGAAAGTATAGCCTATATATACAATGGAATATTATTCAGCCTTGAAAAAGAAGAAAATCCTACCACTTGCAACAAAATGGGTAATTTTACAGGACATTATGTTAAGTAAAATAAGCCAGACACAGAAATACAAATACTGCATGATCTCACTTATATGTAGACTTTAAAATAATTAGACTCATAGAAGAAGCAAGTCGTGTGGTGGTTAGTAAGGGCAGAGTGGAAGAGAAAATGAAGAGTATTGGTGAAAGGGTACAAAGTTTCAGTTATGCAAGAACTTCTGGAGATCTAACGTTTGGCAAGGTGACTATAGTGAATAGTTAACAATCCTGTATTGTACACTTGAAAGGAAAGAGGGGAAGAAAGAGAATGGTAACTATGTGAGGTGATGGATATATATTAATTAACTTGATTTTGGTGATTATTTCACAATGTATATGTATATCAAGACATCAAGTTGTGTACTTTAAATATATACAATTCCTATTTGTCAGTTATACCTCAATAAAGCTAAAAAAGTAGACAACACTTCCATTAAGAGATTTATAAAATAGTAACATTGAGAATATTCCAGGAAAAGAAATATAGAGAAAAGAACAGGTTTGGATGAGAGGAAGAGATGACGAACTTAATATTGTATATGTTGAATTTGAAACAGCACTAGGGGTCTGGCATTCAGAAGTGTGATCTCGTCTAGAACTATCAATTTTGGAGTTCTTAGGCACATAGGTAGAAGCTCTCAGCATTAGTTCTTGTTCTTCTAAAAAATGTCTTTTGCTCTGAAGTGATACAAATCATAAAGGGCATCTCCGAAATCTAATAAATAAATTATAGCAATCCATTCTTAGAAAAAATGGTGTATGTTTGTGTTGGCAAACACCTGCCTGGATAATGCTTGTATCTGAAAGTAACCTCATCCATCTTTTATCTTCTAATATCACACAGTGTTGTTCAATGGAGGTATAAGAGGCTACTAGAAAGGTAGAGGGAAAGAATATGGACCAAGAAGCAATTCATTTATATGTGGAAAGAGAACTAAAAGCTCTCAGCACAATGGGATCCTTGTTATCTGCTTGGTTTCTTTTTATCATAACAGCTATCGTTATTTATCAATTTTTCTTGGTACCAGAAAACATACTTCTATTCTAGTAAAAGGTCAAATATTTCATCTGTTATATGCACTGTTTCTCACACTTAGACTTTAAATAGTAGTTATTTCTAATTCATATTACACAAAAAAGCATAGGTGAAAGATATTCCATAATAGTCTTTTTTCCTGGTTTTTTTTTTTTTCCTTCCTTTAAAACTAAAACCAAGTAGTTTCTATTTTGTGGAATAGAACCTCTCTCATTGTCTAGGAAGATCAATATCAGGATTTTGTTTGCTGATGAAAGAAGTGCTACAGAGAAAAATGATGAGAATCACAGTTTCTTATTTGCACATATTTTTTTCCTAAAGTATTTCACACTTTAATTCTCATAACAACTCATGAGGAAGGCAAGGAAGCTACTATTATTCCCATCTTACAGATACTCAACTTCTTTCAGATTTTTCCATTTTTCAAAACCAGTGCATTGGAGACTGGAGACTAAGGTCCACAAGAAATACTGTGGAACTCTAGGAAATAAAAATTATGAAGTTTAAAGTTCCAGTGCATTGAAAATACACAAAATTGTTATATTTACCTCGCAGTAAAATGAAGGGGTTTAACCAAGGATGTCTAAGGTCCTGTTTATGTTAACAGTCTATCAGTTATTTCATGAACAAAGTATCCACTATATGCACTGTTCCTATTGCCCAGAAATTTAGTGGATCATTTCAGATCATCATGTATATTGGTTTAGTATTTATTCCAGAGAAAAGGATTGTCCACCAAGCCCCACCACCCCTTAAATTTATTTCCATGGATATTGGACAACTTCAGACAGAGTCAAAATATATAGCTAAATTAAATTCATGCTAACCATAAGAGGCTTTTTTCAACCTGGCTTTCTTGGAACTTTGTTTTTATTCTAGAGTCAACAATTACTTATGACATCCTATTACGTACCCTATTGCTTTACCTTTCAATAGCCTTAAAATTCAGTGCCCTAGATAATTCGTCTGTTTTTAAAGCATATGAAAATAGAGGATAGAAAAAAAAGAAAATAGAAGATAGGAGCCATGCATAAGGAAGAAACAGATTGGATGAAAACAAATAAACTGTGAAAAGGGGATCCACAAGAAGATTACACAAAGTCTTCCCTGTTTTAATGATTCACATGGTAGAATTTCCTTGTATTAATTAGCAGCATCCAAGAATGTAGTCATGTGAAGAAGCACATGGCCACAAGACATACTGCTCTACCTAAAATGAATATTTGAGAACACAGAAAATATTTCCCACAGGCTAGCAAAGGCATTTAAAGATACATGGGAAAATCTTTTCAGATTTTTTCTAAGGCTAAATTTATGCAAAAATATTTTAGAAACCACATAAAAAAGGAACAGTTTGTTAATGAGTTATCACTCCTAATTAAACTTACTGAAAGCAACCTCTTCGCTTCTCTGGGCAGTCTATTTTGGTGTTGTTTTCTAATCTTTCGTCACAAACAGTAATTTTCCTTGCTGCAGAGGTTTATACACATATCCGTCTTATAAACAAAAGGTAATAATAATTCAGAGCCAGCACATTCCTAGGCTGAAACAATTATTTTGCTATTGTCAGTGCAATGAAGCGTCAAATGTTAAGTGTAAGAATTGGGAGCTGGCAAACTTAAGTCTCAGAGTAACAAAAGTGGACCCTGAAATTAAACAGATCTGAATTTGAATCCAGGCTCAATCATTCTACCACCTAAAGCAAGCTATTTAATCTCTTTCAGCATCAGCATTCTTTTTTTGTAAAATGCCACCTCATTAATCTTCACAGAGTTGCTATGAGATTAAATAAAAAGGCATATGTGAAGGGTCTAACATAGTGCCTCTTTACTTCCCTCTAGAATCTAGGTTAGCACTGGAAACAGATTTAAGGCCTTGTGTGTCTCACAGGGACTCAAGTTAAACTGCTTCTCTGCTCTCCTCCCAGTTATTTTTCTGACCCATACTATTGATTACACTTATATAATGCAGCTCTAAGGGCTCACCCACTTGCTGCCCTCACCCTGCCTCCAAATGCAAAGCTGCCTTAAATCAAATCTAGATTCTTCTAGAACAATCCTCACAGAGGAAGAAATGGTTGTATCTTACAGCCCTTAGTCCTTCCCCAAGAATGAATTTCTCCTTGAAGATTTCTCACCACTAGTGCTGCCTTACTCTCTAGTCTCAGGAAAGTTATTTTCCTAAAATATTGATCAAAGTATGACTATAGAAACTCCCTAATTTACCAGTAACGTGATGAACCCAGTCATTCTTCATCAAATGTCTGTTGTTAATTGCCCAGTGTGCCCCTGGCACTGTTCTAGGCATAGGGAAATGCAGCAGTTAATAAAGCAGACAAATGCCCTGCCTGTGTGGGATAGAGCAGACATTTTAAAACATGTTTACCCAAAACATGGGAAAACACAGGGAAAGAGAGCATGTAATAGGTAATTTGATAACCTAGATTATAAACCTGGCTTCTTATCTCTATTCAGCCTGTGATCTACTCCATTGTTCTTGACTAGTCTTTGTCTTAAAGTGTCATTAGTTGTTTCTTCTCCGACATATAGAAGTGTCCTTAATCTTGGCTTGAAATGAATAGTCAAAACGAATAGTGTGGGACCCAGAGATATATCTTCCCCACATCAGCTTCTTGTCTCAAAACTAGTCTTACTGCCTTTCAGCGGGTAGGAGAGACTCACCAACTGCTCACAAGGATGTAGTCTCTCCCTCTCATCTCAGAGAGACAGCATTAAGTAAGCAGCGATATCCAGTAATCACAAAATGAGCACTGGGGCTATACATACACTGTAGTGATGTAGTGATGTGGAGAATGGTGGTATTTAATCACATGCACACCTGAGTGTATTTGCATTGAGTGTACATACTCTTTTGCCCTCAGAATCCCCTAAAGAATAAAATGTTTATGATTTCTTATCCTACCTTTAGCTGGAGCATATGTGACAAATGCCTCATATATTTTAGAGAATTATTTAAAAGGGGTCGTTCCTTTATTTGACATAAAAAAGAACATTTTAAAGTTTCATTCTCTAGAAAACACTTCTGCAGTTTTAAATGCTGTGGCAAATTGTCAGGTTCTGCTATGTTCATATTTCATGTGATGATGCTATTAGGATACTAGCATGCTGTGAACTTTTCAGGGATACATTTCATTTGGGGATGATTGAAAGCTCTAGGTATCAGTGACTGTATCAAGCCTGGTTGCATTTCTAACTTCTCAGAACTCACTGAGAAGAGACTTTCATTCTGGAATAGTATTATAAAAGTTTTCATAATTCTCTATTAGCTCTGTTTTATGGGCTTGTTTTCCTAACATAATTGACAACACTTTATTGTTAATTCTTATTTCCATGTTTGCAAAAACATTTTATTGAAGGTTTGCTAATAAAGATGAAACTCTTTAGCATATGGGCTCAATATAATTCCTTTTATCTACAATCAAGATCCTTTTCATTGGTCCTATTCTTTGTCTCTCTTTAAACTCCTCTCCAGTCCTTCTAATATTGAGCTACCTCCATCCCTGATTCCTATAAACTGTAAGTGCTTGTGGCTTTTCTTATTTATAATATCATTAATACAAGGAGGGAGTTCCATAGCAGAAAAACAAGAATAGAGCTTGCACATTTTGGTCTGTTATATGCTCTGCGCATTTTGGTAAATTCCAACTGTGTTCTTGACTCATCTAACTTTTGTAGTCTCAAGAATGAGGCTACTTCTCAATTTCTTTACCTTTTTTTCCTTTTCCACATTATGAACTATGCATATTCCCTTGAATTTGCTGACTTAACATAGTCTCTTTTCACTAAACCTTATATAATTCTGTCCAACATAGTAAGTCCTCTACTAATTAATACTACCTAACTAATGATTCCTCAGGCATAGGTGAGACAAGTGTTTTATAAAGGAAACAAATGTTCATTTTCCCCCTAATGTTATCTTTTTTATTGTGAAAAACTCTTATAGAAATAGCTCTAATGAAAACCAACTTTTATTTATATATAAAAAACAAGGTTAAATAATGTATTCCACATTAAGAATAGTGAACCAGTTGAGAGAGAAATTCACTACTTTTTAGCATTTCGATAACTGTTATGATTAGTATTTTAAAAACTTTTAAACCTTTTATAATAAAGAGAA
The DNA here is from genome assembly GCF_902729225.1 of Pteropus medius. Lineage (NCBI taxonomy): Eukaryota > Metazoa > Chordata > Mammalia > Chiroptera > Pteropodidae > Pteropus > Pteropus medius. Next base: position 42,254,716 of record NW_024354875.1, read on the forward strand.
AAATTTAGATACTCTTCTTAAAAAGGCAAAATTACATTATTAAAGTGAAAAGACAACCTACAAAACAGGAGAAAATATTTACAAATTATACATATGGTAACGGTTTAACATCCCTGAGTATATAAAGGGCTCCTAAAATTCAGCAACAGAAAAGACAAACAACTCAATTAAAAAATGGACAAAAAACTTGAATAGAGATTTCTTCAAAAAAGACATATAAATGGTCAGTAAACAGAGGAAAAGATACTCAACATCATTAGTCATTAGGAAAATGTAAATCAAAACCACAACCACACACACTAGAATAATAATTTTATAATATTTTTAAAATGCAGAAATAATAAGTATTGGTGAAGATGTAGAGAAATTGGAACCCTTGTATAATGTTGATGAAAATAGAAAATTATATAGCCTCTGCGAAAAGTAGTTTTTTTTTTCAAAAAAAAAAAAAAAAAAGTTAAACATAAAATTACCATATGACCCAGCAATTTCACCTCTAGGTATATACTCCAAAGAATTGAAAGCAGAAATTCAAACAGATAATTATATGCCAGTGTTCATTTACAGCCTTATTCACAATAGCCAAAGGGTGGAAACACCCTAAATGTGTATCAAGAGATGCATGCATAAACAAAATGCAGTATATACATAGAATGGAATATTACTTAGCCATAAGAAGGAATGAAGTTCATATACATGTTATGACATGGATGACATTGAAAACATGCTATGTGAGATAAGCCAAACAAAAGGACAAATATCATATAATGGCACTTATGTGAAATTTCTAGAATAGACAAGCTCATAGAGAAAGATTAGATTAGGTTATCAGAGATTGTGGAGGAGAAGAGGAATGAGGCATTATTACTTAACGGTTACAGAATTTCTGTTTGGGGCAATGAAAAAGTCTGGAAATAGTGGTGACAGTTGCCCAACATTGTGAATGTATTTAATGCCACTGAGTTGTTCACTTAAAATGGTTAAAATGATTAATTTTATCACAATTAAATTTTCAAAAAAGGGAATGTTATATTAAGGATATGTTTCATTTATGGTATGCTGATAAAAATCAGTGTGTATGGTTGCTATTAATTCCAGAGAAACCTTCCAAAAGTTTTGTTTCTATACCAAACTTTCCTTTAGTGTTGGAGTGTGAAAACTACCTTTGAGAATATTTTTTAAAAAATCGTTTTCTCAGTATACCCAGGAAGACAACCAAAAAATCCAGAATTGGCACACCGATTTCCATTGCAGGCATACATCATGACATCAATAATTAATTCAAAGCATACATGAAATTATTTTAACTGATTAATTTCTATAAGAATGGCTCATATTCTTTCTGCAGCTAAATAGTACTTAGCAAATCTGTATGTCTCCAAAGAATACCATAATTTAGGTCAACAGCCTTAACTGAAGAAGTAATTCAAATGAAAGGTAGATGTTCTTTATAAACTCTAATAGAAAATATCAAGTTGAAGTGGTTATTTTTTATCTTAGAGGTGACACTAACATTTGGAGGTTTGTTTTCAAGAGAATTGGAAACAGTGACAATAATAAGAAGATAACTTAGGAATTGCTTCAGTTTCTCAGATCAGATAATTATAATCTTGGGAGCAAATACGTTCTAGCTTTTAAATATTTTTTTGGGTTAGCACATGAAAATATGCAGGGCTTTATAAAAATTTAAAACTCTCTATTCTTACTGGTTGAGCTCACATAGTACCTTTGAAGGTTTCTCATCCTCATTTTGCAAAGGAAAATGTTGAGAGATCTTAGGTTTGGATGTCCATTTTTCTGCATTTCTTCTCTGTGACTTCATATTCAGTTGGTCCTACAAGATCACAAGAAACTCTAGAAATGAAGTAGAAATGAAGAATTCCTTTAATTCCATTCCAGCTTGCCCAATCAGTGTCAGCATCAGCTTGATAAATCGTAGCCAATCACTGAGAAGCAGAGTTCCCTTAGGAACACTCGACTAATTCGATTGCTTCTCCATGATGTAAAATCTGAAGAGGATAAGAAAGGTGGAGAAATGTTTGGCTTAAGTCCTAATATTTTTTGCCAGCATCTTTTGCCAAGTGGCAGGACAACTTGAGCAATGTCTGCAGCTGCACTATTTCATAGGTGTTCTTCAGCAGATGCCTAGGCCTGCTTTATAGGGTACACATTAGCTCCCTTCTTCTATCAAATATATGGGACTTCTTTTTTTAATAATACATTTTTCATTTTATTTACTGATTTTATCCCTGGCTTTTATTATTTTTATTATCCTTAGTTTACACATCATCATGGTTATCCCATGTATTAATTGTATTTTAGCATTTTGAATTATATTTTGTTTATGCTACCTTAAAACATTTTTGGAAAGCAGGAAGTAAGAATTTTATTTGTAGAAGAGAATTTGCTACACCTACTAACTGGTTACTGTGTGTTAAAACTCTTTAAGCTTTGTACATGCATTAATACATTTAAACCTTACAACCGGACGTTGTAGATTACTAGTATTATCTCTATTTTCAGAAGAAGAAACTGAGGCAGAGAAAAGGTCAAGATACATAGCTTTTATATGATGGAGCTAGGAATCCTGGCTCCATGGTTCATGCTCTACCATTGCAGTCATGTGCTGCAATACTGATGTTTAGGTCAATGATGGACCACATATACCACAGCAGTCCCGTAAAATTATAATTGAACTGAAAAATTCCTATCACCTAGTGATGTTGAAGCCATCAAAATGCAGTAGGTACAGCATGTTACATTTTTGTGGTGATGCTGGTGTAAACAAACGTACTGTGCTAACAGTTGTATAAAAGTATAGCGCAGACAATAATATGCAGTATATAATACTTGATAATGATAATAAACAGCTATGTTACTGGTTTGTGTATTTACTATACTTTTTTATCATTATTTTAGAGTGTACTTTTTCTACTTATAAAAAGCGTTTGCTGTAAAACAGTATGTTCTGTTACACTGGCAGCAGCCTCAGACATCTCATGTTCACTGTGTCTCTTGATTGCATCATTTTCCTTTGTGCTTGATTTAATCTCTATTGTTTTGTTCATTATGGACCCTAAGCATACAAAACCAATGGTTAATGTTGTCAGTAAGAGGCCATATTGAGTGACTGACCTGGAGAGGAAATTAAAAGTGATTAAGGACTACAGAGGTGGAAAATTAGTGGTGGTTATTGGTCATCTGTCAAGCATGTTCCCTCCCACCATGGCTATGATCTTAAAGAACAAGAACAGGGTGAGAGAAACTGTTAAAGGATCTGCTTCATTGAAAGCAATGAGATTAACAAAAATTAGAGAAGTGCCTATATCAGATATGGAGAAACTTCTGTTGACCTGGATTGAGGACCAGACACAGAAGCATATTCATCTCAGCACCGTAACGATCAGGGCCAAAGCAAAAGGTTTGTTTGCAACGTTGAAAGAAAAGGTTGGGCCCTACTATGATGTTGGATTTACTGATAGCTCTGGGTGCTTTAATGATTCAAGAATCATTATTCATTACATAATATGAAAGTGAGTGCTGAGTTTGTGAGTGCTGATGTGAAAGTGGCTGAAGAATTTTTAGAAACTCTAGATAAGCTGATTGTAGAGGAAAATTACTGCCAGAGCAAATATTCAATATAGATGAAACCTTTCCATTCTGGAAACAGATGCCTGGAAGAACTTTCATCCATAGGAGGCCAAGTCATTGCCAGGTTTCAAGGCTTTCAAGGACAGAATAATAATCTTACTTGGAGGCAGTGTTGCAGAGTACAAATCGAAACCCTTTGAGATCTTACACAGTGAGAACCCAGGGCCTTCAAGTATATCAATAAGCACATACCACCTACTATAGGAGCAATAAGAAGTCATGGATGACCCAGCTCCTCTTTCAAGATGCCCTCCTAAGTTGCTATGCCAGCAAAATGGAGAAGTACTGTTTGGAGAATAAAATACCTTTCAAGATTTTGCTTATTTTGGATAATGCTCCTTGACATCCTCCTTTTTTTGATGATCTTCATCCCAATGTCAGAATGGTGTTTCTCCCTCCAAATACCACCTTTTTAGCCCAAACAGTGAAGGAGTTATAGCAGCTTTTAAGGCCTACGACCTAAGGAGGATCTTTGCCCAGGTTGTTTGCTACAACTGAGTAAGACATTGAGAAGACACTGATGAAATTCTGGAAGGATTACAACATCTGTGACTGCATTAAGAACCTTGCTTGGGTTTCAGATGATTGTCACCAAGGAGTGTATGAATGGCCTCTGGAAGAAGATACTCAAAATTTTCTCCATAACTTCAAAGGATTTGCCAAGGATGAAGAGTTGGCAAAAATTAACAAGACTGTGGTTGAAATGGCAAACAACTTTAACCCGGATGTGGACGAGAATGACATTGAAAAGCTCCTGAAGGTAGTTCTTGAGGACTCGACTAGTGAGGAATTGTTGGAACTGGAACAGGAACACAGAGCTGAAGAAGAGGCAAGAGAAAAGGAAACAGCAGGAGAAGAAAAAGAAGACCCCTACCCCCGCAAAAAAGTCACGGTGAATGTTTAGCAGAAGCTTTTTCAGACTTTAACAAACTACTTAAAAGATTTAAAAACACAGACCCCCAATACCAAAATATTTTCATAAAGAGAGAGGAATGTTCATGCTGCATTATCTGCTTACAAACAAATCCATGATTAAAAAAAAAAAAAGCAAACCACCATGGATATATATTTCTGAAAAAAGTGACAAACTGATTAATAGGTATCACTAAATAAATCAGTGTGTTAGGTTAGTATCTACACAGGAAACCATGAAATGATCTAAGATTGTAGAGCGCACACAGGAAAAATAATAGAGATTTTTCCAAATATGACAATAATTCAAAAAATATAGATGACACTGCTAAAAACAAATTGTAAAGCTAAAAGAAATTATTTGTTTCTTAAAAATTCCAATCGATCATGTTAGATATATGTCTGAATTACTCTTTTTACTTAACTACAGAAAAATTATATTATAAAACCACTATTATATCAAGAGGTGTTTAAAGAATGTACATTCAAAAATGTAGGAAAATCCTATTTTAACAGCATGTCAGGCAGTTAATAAAAATATTATGCTATATATGGATTAAATCATGTTTGTCATATTTGTTAGTATCTTAACATTTATAATTTGTCGTGATTTATTTTCTTATTCTAAATTGATATTTACTTCTGTATCTAATTTTGTATTTGTAATACTGTACTTTTTCTTAAAGAAAGCCCCCAATATATCTAAGTCTCACAAAACCTGGATGTGTCCCTAAATCTCTACATAGTATTTTCAATTTACAAAGTACTTTCTCATTTGTTTTTCTTTTCTTTTTTAAATTTTATTTTATTAGTTTCAATTATACAGTACATTGGTTAGACTTTTATATAGTTTATAAAACAATCCCCCTAATTGCACATTCTCTCCTCTGGCTCTCTGCCTAGCCAAAACGTTAATGCTAATTGCATTCCCTATGCCGAGCTCCCAATCTCCATTATCATCTATCAACTACTAATTTGTACTTCTTTAACCCTTCACCCCATTCTCCCAACCCCCCAATCCTCCTCCCCTATGTCTGTCACCAAATTGTCTACTATATTTGTAAGTCTGTTTTTGATTAGTTTGTTCTTTTTGTTCCTTAGATTCTGCATATAAGTGAAATCATATGGTATTAATCTTCCTCTAGCTGATTTATTTCACTCAGCATAATAACCTCTAGGTCCACCCCTGTCGTTGCAAATAGGAGGACTTCATATTTTTAATGGCTGAGTAATATTCCATTGTATATATGAACCATAACTTCTTTCTCCAATCGTCTGTTGATGAGCATTTAGGTTGCTTCTATATCTTGGCTATTGTAAATTATGCTTTCATGAATATTGGGGCACATAGGCCTTCACGAATTATTGTTTTGGTTTTATTTGGATAAATACCCAGAAGTGCAGTTGCTGGGTCAAAAGATATATCTATTTTTAATTTTTTTGAGAAACTTCCAGACTGTTTTCCATAGTGGCTGTACCAATTTGCAATCTCACGTCAATGTATGAGGGTTTCCTTTTCTCCGTATCCTCACCAACACTTGTTTTTTGATATATTGATGATAACCATTCTGATAGGTGCCAGGCAATATCTTATTGTGGTTTTAATTTGCATTTCTCTGATGATTATTGACCTTGAGCATCTTTTCATATGTCTACTGGCCATCTGTATATCCTTCTTGGAGAAGTATCTGTTCAGGTCTTCTGCTCATTTTTTAACTGTATTGTTTGCTTTTTGTTGTTGAGTTGTATGAGTTCTTTATGTAAAGAACTCATTTGTGTTTTTCAAAATTGTTATTCTTGTTTTTCTTGATACGGAAGGAAAACTCCAAAGGCTTCAGTGACTTGCTCATATCTACCTGAGGCCTGAAGTTCGATACCCAGAATTCAGGGTTACATTGTTTGGTTCTGTTATTCTCTCCCCTACACCTCACTGCATTCCATGCCTAAGTTCTTTTAATTAAAGCAAAATCTCCCAGAAATGTGTGATTAAATGAAAGCAACACCAGATTTTAATGGCTTGGCATGACCTTGTAAAAAAAACCTATTTGAACTTTCATAAAGCTATAAAGATCTAGATAAGCGCTTAATAAAACAGTCTAAACTTAGACTTCACAACTCGTAAACATTTAGGGGCATAACAAAGGAGCTTTCTTGTTAAGTAAATAAGAAGTGTCCACCAGGGCAAAAGGGAACATGTAAGGAACAGAACAAGCTATTTTTAAGCACTTTGTTTTATTTTTATATGACAAAGTTTCCTTTGACAATTTAATTTTCTGTGGGCTTAACTGATTACATTAGGTTTTACAAAATGTACCAGACTGAATGATGTGTATGATCTTCAAGCCATAATAGATTTTTGCATATATATAGTGCTTCTCATTGATTATTATGTCTCCAAATCCAACAAGTCATCACAACCTAGGAAGTCTTATTACTTATATAGTTTTTATTGTATACCAGGCGCTAAGGCACTTTATTTTATAGGCACTGAATTTTTTTTTGCATATATTAACCAATGTGATTGCCACATTAACCCGATGAGGTTGGAATTATTATGATCATTCCAAGTTGGAAATTGAGGCATGGAAAGGTTAAGTAACTCGTTCAAGGCCATGCAACTAGTTAAATGGAACCCTGACATTGGTGCCTGAGCCCTTAAGCAGGCACTGTACTGCTTCTTTTATCATATCTATGAGAGAGATGGTGCCTTCTGTAACATTTTCTTTGAATGTATTTATTCAGTATGAAGGCTGCAGCCGTAGGTCATGTTCTATATACAGTTGGTTCCTTTTCTTTGTCTTTATTTCTACTAAATTAGAAATTCTTTTATCATAATTATAGGGTCTTGGAAATGGCAGCAAGCATTTCTTTACACAATCATATAATTCTAGATTTTCAGAATGCATATGGATCCAAAAATATGAAGAAATTTTCCATTTAAGTTTACTTTGAACATTCTGAAAGATGCTAAGTAGGCAAGGTTAGTACACATCAATCCTAAAAAGCTTCAATTTAGAAAATGTAGCCAATGATTTTCCAATCTACTCTTTAGGTAGTACTCAAGTTTGAAAGTATAACCCATATTCTATAGCAGGATTTGATTTTGGCTTAAAATAAGCCCAGTGTCTTTCTCTGGTAAACACTGGACTCTTGATAGTCAAGTTGCTTGTCCCACCACATGGTCTTCTTAAGAAATCCTTATATCTCCAATGTCAATATCAAAATTGTGCCATTTTGGCCATGAAGTGAGTAGTTCAGGCTTTTAGTTTTTCTGTACAGCTCGCGGAGAAGATCATACCACTGAAACCTTCCTTTGCCTCTCACTGCCCTTTCCTTCACTCCCACCCCATCCCCAAACTTCCTCTCCCTCTGCCCTGCTTTATTTATACCCATTGTATTTATCATATTCTAAAAATATTAAGTTGAACTATATAAAATTGTCATTTCTGTAGGGCAAAAACTGTCAAATATCAACTAATTTACTTATTTATTTGTTTTATTATCTGTTTCTTTTCACATACCCACACATACACCAAAATGAGATAGTATATTTTGTCTGCTTTCATCACTGATGTATTCCTAGCCCCCGAATCAGTACCTATCAGATACAGTAAAAGTTTGTTGAATTAATTAGACGATATTTGCGATATGATTCATTTCCTTCAGTACTGAGTCAAGACGAGGAGGCTGGTTGGTGACAGCCAACAGTTCTCTATGAATAAGGCAGTATGTGCCCTAGCATTTGGGCACAATTTCTTTATTTGTCCAGCAATGTTCCTCCTTCCTGTACACATACACACACACATACACAGCTTGCACTATCAATTCTGATCTAAGTACACATTTTCTTACAATGAGCATGTCACAGCATTTGCTCCTCCATGTTTTTCTGATGAGGAGTCCAACTGGGAATGATGCCTCTACAGTTTTGGTCACATCTCTTAAAATGATTGGCAAAGTTAATTAACAAAATTAACAAAAGTTGGTAACAAAGTTAACGAATTTCATGCTGGAAACATTCATATGCATTCATTCCGGTAAAATGTAAATGGTTTATTAGAAAGGTCACTGTGCTATGTTTAAAAACAAGAAGACTTCTTTACCTTATCATTTCGCTTAGCTTTATAGCAGACAATACACTGAGGAATAGAGGTGACTAGATCTCTTGGGTAACAAAGTCTACTTTTTAGATTTGTAACTGTGTTTGTTATTTGCAAATGTTATATTCATAGAATCTTGTCAAAACACACACACATTCAATTTCCACTTTTGCACTGGAATACTGCTCGTATGTAATGATATTCTGAACTGAAACCTTTCTGTTACCATTTTTTGTCATTACTCTTATGCATTTTTGAATTACTTTGAGTCACTGATTTGGTTTTGTGGACACAATACAACACTATGATAATTTAAAATGCCAGCTTTATGCAAATAATGTGAAAATTTATTATCTTAGACTAATTCACCTTGTCAACTTTGACTGTAACTATCCTTGCTGCTCTTGAACATCACTGAAGGAAATAATAATAATTTAGAAGCAACAATATTTTGGGGATGGTAATAATTAATCTTACATTTCATATTTTGAAGTGTAGGTGAGAAAACTAATTACTTTTTTTCTGAAACTGCCAAACCATTTGTGGACCACTTGATAATGTGTCGGCAGTGGTATGCTGGTAATTGTTTGATGGCTGGCTCTCTGGGGAGGGGAGCCCTCGATTTGTAACATTTGCCAAATTTTGTGGTGTAGATACTCCCACTATGGTCAATTTCAAGCTACTACTAGCTTTCACAATTCCTGAATACTTAATGGTTGGTACTCACAAAGTCGAAGTCACATTAACTTTTTCCAACATCTGTTGCAGGGGCCATGTACCCATCTTGAGAAACTCTGGGAATTACTCTGAATTAGAAACTGTACTTTAAATTGTAAGACTGCCTTTGCTTCAGTTTAGTCTTATGGCTTAGAATTGGCTTATTAGGTGCAACTAATTATAATTCAGCAAATATTCTAGTGTCAAAACCAAAAAGAATCATACTTATAGCCTTACTTTATTAAATATGCAAATAAAAATTAGAAAATGATTGGAGCTTAAATACTTAAATCAGAATGGGTCACACATTTATTTAAATCTCTGAAAAATCAGTACGTAGTGAGTTGAGTTGAATCCCTCATAAAAGAGATGTCCGAGTCCTAACCTCTTCCTTCCCCCTCTCCCCATATCTATAAATACGACGTTATTTAGAAATAGAGTCTTTGCAGATGAAATTAAGTTAAGGATCTCAAGGTGACATGGTATAGATTTAGAGTTGGTCCTAAATCTAATGACAGGTGTACTAATAATAGAAAAGATGCAGAAACACAGAAGAGCATGTGACAATGAAGGCAGAGATGGAATTCTGCTGCCACAAACCAAGAGACACCAGGAACCAGCAGAATCTGGAAGAGGCAAGGAAGGATTCTCCCGTAGAGACTTCCAGGGAGCATGGCCCTGCCAGCTCCTTGATTTCAGATTTCTAGTCTCCAGAACTGTGAGAGCATAAATTTATGTTCTTTTAATACACTAAGGTTAAGGTAATGTGTTATGACAGCCCGATGAGACTAATAATACACAGTATGGTTGAGCCTTGAACAACAAAAGGGTTAGGGTACTGAATCCCTGTGAGGTACCAAATCTACATATAACTTTGACTCTCCAACAGCTTAACTGCTAATAGGCTGTTGTTGACCAGAAACTTTACTAATAACATAAACAATTGATTAACTCATATTTTGTATGTTATATGTATTATATGCTGTATTCTTACAATAAAGTAAGCTAGAGAAAAGAAAATGTTAAGAAATTCATAAGGAAGAGAAAATGTATTTACAGTGTTTGTTGAAAAAATCCACATTTATAAGTAAATCTATGCAATCCAAACTCATGTTGTTCAAGAGTCAACTTAGTTTATATATCAAATTAGTTGTAAAACAAGGAAAAGTATTGTTTGGCTACTTTCATATTTCAAGACAAATGTTATATTATATTATTTATTTATTTATTTTCTACATAAGAGCTCTATTTCTATCACTATTAATTTAAATATAAATTATAATATATTGATAAAAATAGCCATTAAGTAAGATTTCTTATAATTATTAAGATTTCCTATAATTGTTAAGATTATGGTCTATGAGTACCATAACTAACTAATGAGTACCATAACTAGTTTATTTAGGAAATTAATGTTCACAAAATCATATAAATGCCTGTAGACATTAAGCAGGTAATTTTAGTGAGTGAATTTGGCCCTACCTGGTGTTCAGTAGTGTACAAAGGGGCTTCTATTCATGTTGCACACAGAAGAAAACTCAGCTACTCAACTCTAGCTGCTTGTTGCTAGTGGAAACATAAGTTGGTAGACCTTTGGATTTTTCTGAGGAGAAACCAGGAGCCCAGATTTTTATGTAATATCCCTGAAATTTTAAATGTCTCCAAAAAGTAAAAACAAATAAAACAAACAAACAACAACAACAACAACAAAAACAACAAAAACAAAGGAAAGGAAAAAAGAAGGAAAGGAGAAAAAAAGACTTTCTGCTTTCAGAGAAATCTGTGACCTCTTTATGCAATAAGTTGTGTATTTAAAAATTTGAGTAAATTTAATTTTGGCAACTGACACTTTTTAAAAAATGCCTCCAGTCACCAATGCTTCACAATAGGACAGTTAAAATCCAGTCTTTTATCCTCTTGGTCAAAGTAGTTAGAGTGGTCAATTATCTATGGAGAGGAAAATCTTAAAAGTCTGGGGAACTCATTTTCTAAAGAGTTTCAGATAATGAAAGTCTTTTGTTTTGCTAAATGATACATATATTTAATTTTGTAAATTTGGCTTTTTTATTTATTGCATTTTAAGAGACCAACCTGATGTGTCTATAATCAAAAATTATTTTATGAGGGATTTTGACCTATCATCTTATGCTTGAAGCCTATAATTTCAGAACTAGTTATTATGTCTTTAAAATTTCAACCATCCCAATTGAAAGAAAAATTTTTTTCTCAATTTTAAACCTACATTTGGGACATGTATTTTTAGCTCTGGGGATAAAGGTGAACTGATTTGCTCTACCGGTGTCATGCAGTCTTTAAATTTTATGGAAAGAAGGAATTAGGAAACAACTTCTGAATAATATCCTGCTGCACATAGAGGCTAAGGTTAATTTACTTTGATTCTTCATTGCTACCTATTGTGAGGTCACAATGGACCTGTGACAATTTACATTATCCAGAGGCACAGCCTTCAGCAGAGAACTGAAGACATTGTCACAGGAACTGTAGGAAAATGCTCTGGGAGCAGAGGCTTTGAGAGGATACACAGAATTGGGCCAGACAATTCTTGGCTGTAAAAGGAGCCAGCTGATGAGGCGTGACATCATACAGGGAAATGAGAGAAAGCTTGGCCATTTCTACAAAGCACCCTTACTGATCACAAATAATGAAGGAAAAGCAGCTGTGGCTCATAGAGCAAGATGGTAGTGTTTACAGTGAAGATTAGTTTAAAACATTTAAATAAGTATAGCCAATTGAGAGAAATAGTAAGTACATATATTTAATCAATTTAAATAAATATAGCCATAAGGAGAAATTATGCCTTTTTTTTTTTGGAATTCTCTGAGGAGGCAAATAGTTTATGGAAAATGAGTTACCATAGGATTGGAAGGTGAGTAAAAGATGTTTGCTGCAGATATAGAGATAAGTTGGGACAAAAATCCAAGGAAGAATAGGTGAATATTTTTCTACATAGAAAAAGATCTAGTAAGGTTTCTTCTTGAGAAAATTTGTCTTAGTTGACATTTTTAAATTAAGAGATAAAAAATAAGTGAAAGGAGGAGGACAATGTAAATATCCATTTTAATTTGACTCTGTATTATTTATGAATTGAATATGCTAGTTAACTGACACGTATTCTAACATATGTGTTTGTGTGGGGAAAAAAATAGTAGTTGAGTTTCCTCTTCTGCTTTTACTATGCCAGTTTATTTTTTTAATTGTTAGCAAAACGATATATGTACATAGTCTAACAAGTACAACAGTATTAAGAAACTTATAATAATGGCAATTCTTGATTCAACCTTTTTCCGTCTCCCTGATTCTGCTTAAGAGGCAACCATCTTCTGTGCATCTATGTCCCTCTAGTGTTACTTTAATACATTCAAATAATGTAATTATTCTGCTATTTTTGATTGACTAGTTTTAGATATAATCAATGTTAGACATAATAAAGTAGATACAGGCTTCTGTGTCTCTTACCACACACTCCACTTTTTTTTTTTTTCTAGCAGAAGTTGTCCTGACTTTTGCTTAATAATTGTCAATTTGCATCTGAGATATTATATACAGTTTTAGTAAATGGACCTCAAGAGCAAGACAACTAACATGATCAAAAGTGTAGAGGTGTGCAGATTGTAGACTGATCAACAAGATCTCTTTAGGGAGGACAGACCAAGGCTGATACTGGACATGATTAAATCTAAAACTACGTAACTAGTATAGGTAAGGTAGACACACACTTCTTCATTTAAATTTGAAATTCTAGGAAGTAAAATTTGAATGTGTATAAATGCTTTATTCCGAAGTGCTTTTTTTTTTTGAGAATTAGCTACTTTACATAGGTGCTCAGTTCATACTGCTAAAAGAGTTCTTACTTTTATAGCTGGGGTAGGCAGCTGTATGCATATGTATGTTTTGTTTTGTTTTTGTTAAAGACAGATTCCATATTAAGAATAAATAATAAAATTTCCTAAAAGTAAAATTTCACTGAATGGAAATTTAATATGCGTTTGTGAAATTTTCCATGCCTTAAAATAAATATTATCTGAGATTTTGCATGAAAATATAAAGTAGCTTCATAAATGTAACAAAATAAATAATATATTTCCTGAACTGAAGAATGAGGAATGATTTTCTTTTTAAATACACATATGCCAACCCTAAGTAATATTGGCTCTATGACTTTGTATTTCTTGGGAGATAAACAAATGATGAAATCACGTTTTAGCCTGAGTTTAGAAATCTATAAAGAATTTTTGCTTTGCATAGATAGATAACATTTTTTTTTGTTTAAAAATAAAACGAAATATTCTCTTCTGTCAAAGGCCACATCTAAATATGTTTCCATAGAAACCTGAGAAGAAAAATAAATGAGAACATCAATTTAGCTTTGCTCAGAATGATCTACAGTGCACATAGATTTAAACTTGGCTTAAGATAACATTATCCAATGTCATTACATGTGTTGTTAGGAATAACAATTTATTCATTATATGTTCATTTCCTAAATAGTTGATTTATTGCTCTTAATATTTTCAGGTTGGAGTTGTTTTCACTTCTTATCATCATTAAGACAGGGAAGAGACTCAGAAGATTTTAATGTAATAGCTGCAGCAATCTCCACAATTTTAGAACCCAGAGGAAAAGAGGTACACCACTTTATAACTCTTCTGTATTTTATCTTATTCTAGTTGAGGTATATCCTGAGAATTAAGAGTAGCAATTCATTTTGAAAACTGTTTATATTGTACTTGAAAAATAGTAAATAACTTCATTTCACGAACACACCTTGACCCTAGGGATGGGGCTGCTGGGAACATTGTGCAGAAGCCTTACCTAAACTCAGCAGGTAAGAGTCATGAGTTTGTTTAGCAAGTCTGCCAGGAGTCCGGAATGGAGAAGTCACAGTCTTCATACTGTATATTTACTATCCCCAAAGTTCTAGAGTCATGATTGTATTGAACAAATTCATATATGGCATCCATATATTTATCCTAATTTGTTCTATGAGTCTTAGTCTAAACTTCAATTTAAGATGATATTAGAAATATTTTTGGCTAGCAGGAAGTACAATAACTTTTTGAGGTCTGCAACAAAATTTTAGATTTTACTTCTCGTATATCAAGAGCTACATAATTCCAATTGTTTCCTTGCCAAATTGTTCTTTAGAAAGGAGAAAGGATAAAAGAAGTAATGAAGAATTCCTAGGTAATACAATAGGACAAGAAAAATAAAAAATATACAGTTTGAGAAGGAAAAGATATTGTCTTTGTTCACAGATGATATGATCATCTCCATAGAAAATCCAAAAGAATTGATCAAAAAAAATTCAACCCAACCCTCCTGGAATTAATAAACAATTATAGCAAGGTTGTGGGATACAACTGCTTTTCTATGTACCAACAATAAACAAATAAAATTTGAAATAAAAAACACAATACCATTTACATTATCATCCTCAAAAATTAAATACTTAGATACAAGTCTAATAAAATATGTACAATATCTATATGAAGAAAACTACAAACTAATGAAAGAAATAGTAAAGGAACAAATGGGGGGACATTCCAGGTTCATGGACAAGAAGATTTAATATTGTCAAGATGTCAGTTCTTCCCAACTTGATCTATAGATTCAACATAATATTAATAAAAAACCCAGGAAGTTATTTTCTAGATATTGATAAACTGATCCTGAAGTTTATATAGAAAGGCAAAAGACCTAATATGGCCAATGCAATATTGAAAGAGAAGAACAAAGTTGGAGGACTGACACTACCTGACTGCAAACAATATAAAGTTACAGTTATCACGACAACATGGTTTGGTAAAAGAACATACAGATAGATCATTGGAATAGATTAGAGAGCTCAGAAATAGACCACATAAATATAGTCAAATGATCTTTGACAAAGGAGCAAAGGCAATAAAATGGACCAGAAATAATCTTCAACAAATGGTACTAGGACAAGTGGACATTCAGAAGTAAAAACATAAATATAGACACTAACCTTATACTTTTCAGAAAATTAATTCAAAATGGATTATGGACCTAAATTTAACACACAAAACTACTAGAAGATAACATGGAAAATTTAGATGACCTCAGGTTTGGTGATGATTTTGGATGCAACACTAAAGGCATAATCTATGAAAGGAAGGATTAAACTAAAAAATTTCTGCTCTGCAAAAGACACTGTCAAAAGAAGACAAGCCACAGACTGGGGGAAAATATTTGCAAATGACACCTCTGATAAAAGACTATTTAAAGAATTCTTAAAACTCAATAATAAGAAAACAAACAACCCGATTAAGAAAAATAGGCCAAAGAATTTAACAAACATTTCACCAAAGAAGACATACAGATGGCAAATAAGAATATGAAAAGATGTTCCACATAATATGCTATCAGGGAAATGCAAATTAAAACAATGAGATACCACTACACACTTATTAGAGTGGCCAAAATTTGGAACGCTGATGATACCAAATGCTGAAACACTGGTGTGGAGCAACAGGACTCTCTCATACATAGCTGTTGGAAATGCAAAATGATGTGCCAATTTGGAAGACAGTTTGGAAGTTTCTTACACAATTAACATATTTTTACCATACAGTCTAGCAATCGTGCTCCTTAGCATTTACCCAAAGTAGTTGAAAACTTTTATCCACACAAAAACCTGCACATGGATGTTTATAGCAGCTTTTTTCATAATTGCCAAAACTTGGAAGCAAACAAGGTGTCCTTCAGTAGATAAGTGGAT